>NW_028317818.1:6688125-6992500 GCF_062004578.1 Staurois parvus
TCAACCATACACATAACAGTCTGTGACCAATCTTGATGTGCACAAAAATCTACTAAATACAAAATGAACAAACACATAACAAAATCCTAAACGTAGGGTAAATGCTGCTGTCTGCTGTCTCAGCTCCATCTTAAACTGTCTCATTGCTATGCACTGACTATATGCAAACTTAGGATAATTAGTCTATATCCTTTTGTCTGTTTGTGGTGATTGAATCTCACCTCCTTTTTGCCGCTCTGTGATCAAAGAATCAATAATCTTTTATGACTTTGGCCTGTGGCTGGTCTGGCTACAACCAATCCCCCCCCCCCATTCATTTGTTCCTTATAAGTTCCTAATTGGGGTGGGGAAGGATTCTTCATTTGATTATCTCCCTATAAATTTAGACCAGCTTATGGGGGAAGTCATAGACAGGGAGCACAGTCACAGATAGGGCATTTTCCTACATGGGTGCATTTTTTGATGGAGTGCTAAGCAGCAGTTGAACACAGCAGTATAACTAGAGCAGTAAGAAGCTACAACAAAGAACTTTACTCCACTCTGGATGAACTGCAATTCGGATTCCCACTCCCTCTACCTTTTAATATGCCCCTCTACTCCTCCTTATCATATTAGTATCTTCTGTTCTCAAAATCTCATTTCTTTCCTCTCTGCTCCACCTCAAAGCTTATACTTATCACCCTCACTACTATGATCTCCCTACTACTGCTCTCATCACCTCCTGCTAATACCGAACCCACCTTCTGAACCAAACACCAGGACAGGAAGGCATGTGCACTCATTTACATCCAACTCCTATCTTACTTTCCTCACCCTACTCCTTTTCCTAACCTCTGGGGATATATCCTTGAACCCTGGTCTTCCAGTATCTCACCCCCACACCAGGCACCCTCCTTTCCGCAGGAATAGCTGCAATCCACTCAATTTAATCTCAATCTCCCTGCTCCTAAAAACCACACTCCCTTTTTCATGTGCACTCTGCAATGTCTGCTCTGTCTGAAACAAGTTCACCTCTGTCTATGACCTTTTTGTCTCCCACTCACTTAACCTACTAGCAATTACAGGAACTTGGGTTCAAGCAGCAGATTCTGCTTCTCCCACAGCTCTTTCCCATGGAGGCTTCCACTGAACTCACTCACCCAGATCCAGTGGTCGGAAAGGAGGTGGAGTTGGTTTGCTTCTTTTCCCAGTGAGCACCTTTCAAGTCCTCTCTACCCCTCCCTATCTATCCTTCTCTTCTTTTCAGACTCACTGTATTTGGCTGTTTTCTCCCATTTCTCTGAGGATTGCAGTGATCTATTGGCCTCCTGGATCAGTGTCGTGCTTTCTTGATGACTTCCCTGTCTGGTTACCCTACTTCTTTTGCCCTAACTCAATGGACACACTCTGATAGGAATACCCTAGACCAGCCTTTCTCAACCTTTTCAATGCAGAGGAACCCTTGACATAACTTTACAGTCTCAAGGAACCCCTGCTAAAAATGACTATATCTACAATTCATAATACATTAGTGTGATAGTCATAGATAAGAATGCTCCTTACACTTGTGGTTATTGGGAAGAATTACCCCCTTACAGATTGCTAAGAAGATCAATGGTGTCAGTGGGAACTTACATAAGAGGCAAAAATTACTCATAGCTCATGGAACCCCTAGCAACCTGTGGAGGAACCCTAGTTCAGAAACCCTGTCCTGGACCTTGTTTTCTCCCATCTTTGCACTTCCTACAACCTCACCAATACCCCCTTTCCTCTCTGATCACAATCTCATCACCTTCACAGTGTCCTCGTCTTCAAAAACCTATCCCTCCAAGCAGCAAAAAATTACCAGCAGAAACCTTCACAACTTTAACCATTTTCTTTTCTTCTCTGCAACTGACCACCTCTATGATAGAATCTCTCCCCTGTCCTACCCTGACCTGGCCACATCTGTCTTTAACAATTCACTTTCATCTACACTAGACTCCCTTGCTCCTCTAACTACACAAAGTATCAGGCCCGACCATTACAACCTTTTCAGACTGACGACACCAGAAATCTTAAGAGACATAGTCATGCACTGGAGCGATTGTGGCGTAAAACCAAATACTAGCAAGCATTCACCCTATATAAATCTGCTTTCTTAAAATACAATTATTTCCTCCATGCTGCTAAACAAGCCTACTTTGTCACTCTTATTACAACCTTGTCATCCAGTCTTCGTCATCTCTTCTCTTCTTTTAACTCTCTACTTTCTACACTGCCACCTCCACCCAGTACCTCACTCACTGCTTACGAGATTGCCAATCACTTCAAAAACAAGATTAATGCAATCCTTGAGGGTATCTCCACTGCACAGACATCCATCTCTCTTGGCATACCTTATACTAAACCTCCCTCAACACTTTACTCTTTTGATCTTGCTACTGCCAAAGAGGTCACTAAAATTTTCTCAGCAGCCAATCTCACCACGTGCCCCCTGGATTGTGTTCCCCCACAAATATTATGGTCACCCTCTTCTTCTATCCTATGCTCTCTCACTCACATCTTCAATCTCCCTCCCTTTCTACTGGCACCTTACCCTCACCTCTAAAGCATGCACAGATCACTCCCATACTTAAAAAGCCCTCACTGGACCCCACTAACCTGAACAACTTAAGACCCATCTCCCTGCTCCCGTTTACCTCTAAACTCCTAGTCTACAATTGCCTGAGCTCCTACCTCACTGACAACAACCTTCTTGACCCTTTACAGTCTGGCTTTCGCTCACTACACTCCACTGAAACTGCCTTACTAAATCTCACTAATGATTTACTAACTGCTAAAACCAATAGCCACTACTTCATACTCTTACTACTTGACCTCTCTGTGCCTTTTGATATGTTGACCATCCCCTTCTCCACAAAAATCTCCACTCTCTTGCCCTCCGAGACTCTGCTCTCTCCTGGTTGTCCTCCTACCTATCGCAGCGCTCCTTCAGTATTACCTATAACTGTTTCCTCCTCTCCACTTTATCTTTCCACTTCCTCTTTCTGTAGGGGTTCCTCAAGGTTCTGTCCTTGGACCCCTTCTCTTCTGCATCTACCTGTCTCCCTTGGTCACTTGATAAACTCCCATGGCTTCAAGTACCATCTCAATGCTGATCTATTTTTCTACTTCTCACCTCACCCCTTCAGTCTCCTCTTGCATTACTAACCTACTAAGTGACATATCAGCATGGATGTCACTCAACTTCCTCAAACTCAATCTTTCCAAAACTGAGCTTTTAGTATTCCCCCCAGCCCATGCCCCCTCCCCTGACTCCTCCATCAAGATCAATACAACCATCAGTTCCTCCCCTCATGCCAGGGTACTAGGTGTAATCCTGGACTCCCATCTGTCCTTTCATCCCCAAATCTAATTACTGTCCAAATCTTGTAGACTTCATCTCCATAACATCTCCAATATATGCCCATTTGTAACCACTGAAACCACAAAACAATTTATTCACTCCCTTGTTATCTCTCGCCTTGACTATTGTAACTCCCTCCTCATTGGCCTACCTAATTGCAGGCTATCCCCTTTTTAGTCTATTATGAATGCTGCTGCCAGACTCATCCACCTTAGTAACCGTTCCATATCTGCCACTCCTCTCTGCCAATCCTTCCACTGGCTTCCCATTGCCCAACGAATAAAATTCAAAACATTAATAATAACATATAAAGTCATTGATAACTCTGCCCCTAATTACATCACCAATATTGTCTCCAAATATCACCCAAACTGTCTTCTCCGCTTCTCCCATGACCTCCTGCTCTTTAGTTCACTTGTCTCCACCTCCCATGCTCATCTCCAGAACTTCTCCAGACCCTCCCCCATCCTTTGAAATCTATTCGACTATCACCTACTCTGTCCACTTTTAGGTGATCTCTGAAAATCAGTCTCTTCAGGGAAGCCTATTCTGTCTTGAGCAAATAACATAATCTTCTACTTCTCCTATCATTTCATCACCCACATTTATTACTTTTTGTACCACCAGCCCCTTCCTCTTAGAATGTAAGCTCCAAGGAGCAGGGCCCTCCTAACCCTTTTGTATTGAACTGTATCGTTGTATTGTCTCCCTTTATATTGTAAAGCGCTGAGCAAATGGTTGGCGCTATATAAATCCTGTATTATAGTAATTATAATAATATGTGATTTTGTTATATGTTGGTTTGTTCACTTTGTATTCAGTAGATTTTTTGTCATGACATGACACTAGTTTCATATATACAGAATGTATTTGCACATTGTGTTTTGTCACATATTATCATATGTGTAGTTGATTTATACCATTCATGACCAGTTTTCACTTACACATGAAATATTGGGATTTTATGTTTTGAACCATTTATAATCAAGATTTATATTTACATTTTATTTTTTGCTTCTCCCACACAGTATAGGCATATTTACAATTAAACTCTAAAACATATTATTTTACTCCTTTTGAGTATGTAAGTACCACATAGGCTAGACAGTTTGCTGCCTAGTTGCATAGATGAGCCCAGGGTACAAGGATCACCTTCAGGCTTTTATGGGGCATACATTACTCATCTGATTTCCTGATTACCTATCTTTTTTGAGACCCTGATGTGCCAGAACAGTAGAAGCACCCCACAAATGAGCACATTTTGCAAAGCAAACTCTTTAGTGTAATTACTAAGTGGCATTGTGAGTCTTGTGAAGATCATTGTTTATTTTTGTTCAGAAACAATATTTATTGAAATCAAAATTAAGGGCAGCTTACATTTACAGTATAGTAGCACACTGCAAGGCTATTTCAACAGTGAATATGATGTACAATAATAGCAATGTGCCCCAAATAGTAGTATAGTACATAGTAACAATTACTAGTCTTAAAAATATCATACATAGTTACACAGTTAGTTTGGCTGAAAAAAAGTCCATCCAGTTCAACCAAAAAAAAAAAAAGTTAAAATCCTTTACCCACAGTTGATCCAGAGGAAGGCAAAAAACCCAAAACATGATCCAACTTGCTCCTGCAGGGGAAACATTTCCTTCCTGATCTCCCCGAAAGGCAATCGGATATTCCTTGGATCAACTTTACCTATAAATTAAAAAAAAATATATATAGGCTGAAACCAACCTATATCACCGCACTAAAGAGATGGTGAAAGTGACACAAATAAACAACAATAAACACAATAAACACAGTTGCTGTTTTAAATAATAAATAAATCAATAAACAGTTATTAAAATGATTCACATAAACAGTGCTATGTCATTACATAAAAATCTAGCATAAATCCATATCCAATCAATAAAAAGAAACTAATGAAAAAAGAAAGAAACTTTCGCCAAAAATATAGAATGTGAAAAGTTCAATTCATTTCAGTGGTGCAATATCTCTTTAAGGTAGGATGATCATCAATATGATCCTGCAGTAATTAACATCCCATTGAATTCAACACTCACCAGAAGCTGGTGAATAAACAGTGGAAAATCAGTAGAAAATCAATCTCCTTAATAGTGAGTGGTTGTGAAACCTCGAACTGGATGATCAGCCAGCAGTCCAAAATAATCTCCAATCAATGGATTATTAATCTCCCATACTCCCATCTCCTCCTCATCCAGATTGGATGATATCAGTTCCATATATGGGCAAAATAAAACAGCCACATAGTGTGATACCGTAAAAAACATTTATTGCCTTAAAAAAAAAACCTAGAAAAACACTCACATTGAATAAAAAGGTAATGCACTGCGGCTAGTGACAGTCTCACCGCACAGTGGTAACTGTGTAATCTCGCAACAGCGATCATGTGCTCTCATCACGTGGTCCCGGCGTGCATGCTGACGTCATGGATGGTCACGCCTGACACCTTTCGCATTCCGACTTCCTCAGAGGGTTAGTATCCAGTTATATTCTGTGTATCTAGGAAAGAATCCAGGTTTTTTTTAAAGAAATCTACTGAGCTGGCCAGAACCAACTCTTGAGGGAGTCTATTTCACATTTTCACAGCTCTTACTGTGAAGAACCTTTCCATATTTGGAGATTAAATTTCTTTTCCTCCAGATGTTAAGAGTGCCCCCTTGTCATCTGTGATGACCTCAGGGTGAATAACTCTACACCGAGTTCACAATATGAACCACCTGATGTATTTATACATGTTGATCATATCCCCCCTTAATCTCCTCTTCTCAAGAGAGAATAAATTCAATTCATCTAGTCTTTCCTCACAGCTGAGTTCCTCCATGCCTCTTATCAGTTTGGTTGCCCTTCTCTGTACTTTCTCTAGTTCCCCAGTATGAATCATTAACCACTACTCTGAATATAATCTTTTAGCCAGTTCTCTATCCATTTACATACGGATTTTTCCAAGCCTGTAGACTTTACCTTAAAAATTAGCCGTGTGTGGGGAACTGTGTCAAACGCTTTTACACATACCACGTCCACAGTCAAGGAGCCCTGATGAAGTCACGTGATTCGTGATATAATGCATGGGACGGAAGCATGGTGATGTCATTTCCACTACGGACGGCAACTGCCATCTTGGTACTCCCAACCACATACACCATTTGCAGTTTGATGCAGTGCTTTGCCTGTATGGGTCTGCGGACCCCAATTTTAGTGTGAGTAGGTTCTCTGTGTATTATTTACAGTAAATTCTTTCAAACTTACTACACTATGGGAAGTTTTCTTGTTTGATCTTTCATGTGGGATTATTGGAGGAGAAAGAGATCTATGGTCCTAGCCTTATAAGGACATCTGAGTTACGCCTGTGAGTGCTTGCCATTTTTACTGGAGAGGAGCCCTTGTTTTGTTTACTACTGAGGTCAACCCTTATTGAGGTCATCGGTTTGGTTATATGTCTTTTGACCCCTGGCGGGTTGCAGTCTGAAGGTGAGCATGCACACTAGCTGGTGGAGGATTGTTCGTTTGCAGTGACCACGGGATGTTTCACGGCTTCTGCTGAAGATTCACTGTCTCTGGCAGGGGCGGACTGACCATTTGGAAACTCGGGCACTGCCCGAGGGCCCAGGGTCAGTAAAGGGCCCCATGAGATGCCCCTGATACCTTTTTCATAGGCTTTTTTGAGTTTGGGCAAGGACACAGGGGCCCCATGATGCCTTATTGCCCGGGGGCTCCATGAGTTGTCAGTCCGCCCCTTGTTCTCTGGTGTTTTTGGGACTTTTTATTTACTGTGTCATGCTCATTTATATATTCATTTATATATATTTGTTCATCACTCACACACATGTTTGATTACACCGTGTAGTTATATGGATGCTTTGTTGTGTAGTATAAGTATTTTTTGGCCACGTTTTTGCTCCTGTTGCTATTTGTTACACTTGTTGCTGTTTTTACACTTGTTGCTGTTTCAGCCTTTTTTTCATCTTCACACCTGGGGTTTATTTCATCTTAACACTTTATTTCATTTATATTTATTTCCATGTTTATTGTCCATTTATTCATGCACTGAGTAGCGCAACAACAATTCACTATTCAATTTAATGACTGGAAGGATAACAGAAGATTAGTGAAAAGCATACATGGTACTAATATTGAAAAAAAAGATCTAAGATATAAACCTGGAAACTACAGACCAGTCAGCATAACATCAACAGTATGTAAACAATTAGAAGGACTCCATTCTGACTATTGTGGGCTGTGTACTCATATTCAACTTTGGATCATTTGTCATGCATACTCTATTCATCCTATGAGGAGGTAAGCTCTAATTTGGTTAGAGAAAGCCCAGTGGACATACTATATTTAGATTTCAATAAGGCATTTGATACAGTACCCCAGAAATGCTTAATTTACAAATTAAGATATTTTGTTATTGAATGGAGAGTGTACTTCTTTAGCAGCATGAAGAATATATGAAAATTCTTAAAAGAGAAGTACAGACAAAGCTCTTTTGGCTGTACCTCTCCTGTGGAACACAGGAGTAACAATAAAGAGGGAGCACCAATCAACTGGCTAAGGTGTTTCGAGGACACAACCTCTGAGGAAGAAGTTGTGTCCTCGAAACGCGTTAGCCAGTTGGTCATCCAGGATTCCATTGTATGGACCCTGATGCTGTTTGGATCAAACATCTTGTTCATTGTGACATGCCTGTGTTTTTATGTCCATTGTGAGTATGATACTTACTTTGTTCTTTCAATAAATATTTTTAAACGATAAAGCACTAGGTTGGTGTGCCCTCTTTTTGGTTTCTCTATTTGCATTTAGTGAATTTGGACCACCCCGGTCTGTAGAGGGCAGCAAGCAGTGCATATTCCAGAATATTCCAGAACATTCCTATTGGTACTACTGCTTCCATTCCCAGCGCAGGAGAAAAGTGTTTGTTGTGTTGGATCACAGGAGTGCAGTTTGTTCTTCACTCCTGTGACCCATTTTCATCCCTCTGTCGGCTGACACCACTCAGCTGGTCCAGGCTGGGGAAAGATCCTGACTTTGAAGCTGGGATCCACCCCAGATTCTGGAGTGGCACCTGGCTCAGCCTGTGAGGGAACCGCTGAGAGTGAGCATGGGGGGGGGACAGAGCAGACAGATGCAACATCTGACCAATGCTGCATCCACCTAGGTAAGTATGACATTTAAAGCAAACAAAATCCCATACTTCTCTTTTAAGTCCGCTTCATGTGCCATAAATTACAAGACAGGCCCATAACTGGAACAATGAGTTAAAAATAAATCTAATAAACAAAGAAATCCATTATCTTATAGATACTGATATTAATGATAAACTCACTGATCTCAAGAATATAGCCCTCCATAAATTCTACCCTTAGCTTTATAATTTACAAATTGACTATACAACTATACACCCTACCACTGATCAGATTAGCCCTTTTCAGGCCTTCCCGCCTCTGGTCCTTAAAGCTTTAGATGAAACTCAAGTTAAAGTTCTGTCATGACATTTTGCCACTACTGAACTATCAGAGATTATTGACCATCTCCCTACCTCTAGCAACTCCTTAGCCATCACGTCTGACTTCTTTCCTAAAGAAATGCTCCAAGGGGTGATAATGACAATCCCTAAGCAGACGAGAATTTTACTTTCTCAAGTAACTATAGGCTCATTTCTTTACTACATTCAGATGTAAAAATATATGACAAAGCTATATCTCAGAAATGTCTAGACATAATCCCCTGTCTAATCAGTGCTGATCAGGTCAGATTTGTGAAAGGCCTCCAAGCTCTGGATGCCACTAGACACTTAATCAATATTAGTAAACATACAGAACAGCACACAATTCCCTTTCTCCTACTCTCTCTGGATGTGGAGAAAAGCCTTTGATTGGATGCACTAGGGCAGGGGTGTCAAACTGTTGGCCCTCCAGCTGTTGCGAAACTACAAGTCCTATCATGCCTCTGCCTTTGGGAGTCATGCTTGTAACTGTCAATCTTGCAATGCCTCATGGGACTTGTAGTTTGGCAACAGCTGGAGGGCTGCCAGCTTGTCACCCTTGCACTAGGGGTTCCTCAGAGCAGTCTCAGTGAAATTTGACTTCTGAGGGATAATGCTACATTATGGAGTTTTATATACAAACCCCTCAGCCAAAGTCTTCACCTCTGGCATTGTATCTCAAGAGTCTTTAGTAATGAATTGAACTAGACAAGGCTTCCCTTTATCTCTGTTAATTCAAAATAACAAAAACCTATTTGTGGATGATGTAATACTTTTCATTTCAAATCCACAAAGGCTGTCTTTTCACAATATAGAATCTAATTATAATGTCAACACAATGAAATTGCAGATTCTGGGACTCGATATCTCACCCTTTCTAAAAAAATACAGTATATTCAAGCTAAATTCCCATTTATATGGGCTTCTTTTTCCATCAGATATTTGGGTATACAAATCTCACACTCTACCAATTATCTATTCTATATTTATATATCTATAAAAAACTATTAAATGCCTCTTTACCGAGAGTTGAGCAATCTATCCAAATGCAAATTATCACCCATGGGCAAAATTGACGATCCTCCCTAAAATATTTATGTTTTTAGAACTGTCACTATACTTTTACTTGATTTTTCACTAAACTGAAATCTATTATTTGCAACTTTATCTGGGCTCGTAGGAAGTATAGGTGTTCCCAATCTATTTAAACAAAATACAGAAAAGTCCCTGCCTGCTGTGAAACATTTAAATTTGGCTGCTATACTAGATCAAGCACAAAACTGGTGGAAATTCAATTAAACTAAATCCTGGATACACATAAATCATTTGTTTATCCCAAATAACACACCTTTGATCCCTTTTGCTAGCAACACTGACATGGTATTGTTCTTTTATTTATCCTTTCCCTACACACTCAAGAGAAAAGTTTGTTGCTTCTGTACCTTTCCAATCTATTTTTACCCCAATAGATTACCTACTACTGTACATTCCTCGATTACATACAAACCTGGGTAAAAAAGGGTATTCATAATATAAATGATCAGGCCCTTTTTTAAATTCTATGACTCCCCCTTATCCAAAACAAAAGCTATATTGTTTTCTATAACAAATTGGGCAACAAAACATACTTTTCCAAACCAGCTACTATCCTCAAGTGGGAGCAGGGGCGGACTGACAACTCATGGGGCCCCCGTGCAATGGGGGATCATGGGGCCCCTGTGTCCTTGCCCAAACTCAAAAAAGCCTATGAAAAAGGTACCAGGGGCATCACATAGGGCCCCCTACTGAACCCGGGCCCTCGGGCAGTGCCAGAGTTTCCAAACGGTCAGTCCATCCCTAAATGGGAGCATGAAATTTGTAAAACATTTTCAGAGCGAACGTGGCTTCAAACTATTCAATATACCTACAAAGCTACCCACTGTGTCAACCACTGGGAACTTCTACAAAAAATCTTACATAGGTGGTACCTGACCCCATACAAACTGTTCAAATTCTCCTCTAGCTGCTTCGCCTTTGCTGGAGAGTGGGTGGTTCTAGTCATTCATTGGTCCATATATTTTGGCACTGCAAGGCCATGTCATTTTGGAACCAAATATCAAAGACTAATTCCCAAAATCATTAATCATTATCTTCATCCTTTTATTGACCTAGCTATCCTACATCTTATTATCAGTGATTTTCCTGTCAGCTTTAAAATGATAATCTTACATATTCTACTTACAGCTACAGTAAATCTCATATACTGTAAAACTAAATTGAAACTCCCCTTCCCCACTGGAACAAATGGCAGCCATACATGGATCAGTCACTGATGAACAGCCAAATTTCCTTTCAATAAATTTGTATTGAATAGTTTTGAATTTTAGAATATATATATATATATACACTATATTGCCAAAAGTATTTGGACACCTGCCTTTACACGCACATAAACTTTAATGGCATCCCAATCTTAGTCTATAGGGTTCAATATTGAGTTGGCCCACCCTTTGCAGCTATAACAGCTTCAACTCTTCTGGGAAGGCTGTCCACAAGGTGTAGGAGTATATCTATGGGAATGTTTGACCATTCTTCTAGAAGAGCATTTGTGAGGTCAGGCACTGATGTTGGACGAGAAGGTCTGACTCGCAGTCTCCACTCTAATCATCCCAAATGTGTTCTGTCAGGTTGAGGTCAACACTCTGTGCAGGCCAGTCAAGATCCCCCACCCCAAACTCGCTCATCTATGTCTTTATGGACCTTGCTTTGTGCACTGGTCCGCAGTCATGTTGGAACAGGAGGGGGGCCATCCCCAAACTATTTCCACAAAGTTGGAAGCATGAAATTGTCCAAAATGTCTTGGTATACTGATACCTTCAGAATTCGCTTCACTGGAACTAAGGGGCCAAGCTCAACCCCTGAAAAGCAACCCCACACCATAATCCCCCCCCCCCCCACCAAACTTTACACTTGGCACAATGCAGTCAGGAAAGTGCTGTGCTCCTGGAAACTGTCAAACCCAAACACATCCATCCAATTGCCAGACAGAGAAGCATGATTCATCACTCTGGAGGACACACCTCCACTGCTCTAGAGTCCAGTGGCAGCATGATTTACACCACTGCATCCGATGCTTTGCATTGCACTGGGTAATATCAGGCTTGGATGCAGCTGCTTGGCCATGGAAACCCATTCTATGTAGCTCTCCTGTTGTGCTAATCTGAAGGCCACACAGAGTTTGGAGGTCTTTTGTTACTGATTTTGCAGACAGTCAAGGACTTCTGTGCACTGGGCTCTTCAGTTTGCGCTGACCCTGCTCTTTCATTTTACATGGCCTACCACTTCGTGGCTGAATTGCTGTTTTTTCCAGTTGCTTCCACTTTGTTATAATACCACTAACATGTGACTGTGCAACATTATTTATTTATTTATTTATTTCAGGTACTTATACAGCACCATCCATTTTACACAGCACTTTACATATATATATATATATATATATCATACATTCACATCAGTCCCTAACCCTCAAGGGGTGTACAATCTAAGGTCCCTAACTCACATTCATACATACTAGGGACAATTTAGACAGGAGCCAATTTACCTACCAGCATGTCTTTGGAGTGTAGGAGGAAACCAGAGTACCCAGAGGAAACCCACGCAAGCACAGTGAGAACATGCAAACTCCATGCAGGAGGCACCATGGTCAGGAATCGAACCCATGACCCATTTACTGCAAGGCAGACGTGCTAACCACTAAGCCACTGTGCCGCCCAATATCTAGTAGTAAGGAAATTTCACGGATGGACTTTTGCACAGGTGGCAACCTATCACAGTAGCACGCTTGAATTCACTGAGCTCTTGAGAGCGACCCATTCTTTCACAAATGTCTGTAGAAGCAGTCTGCATGCCTAGGTGTTTGATTCTATACACCTGTGGCCATGGAGGTGATTGAAATCCAATGATTTGAAAGGGTGTCCCAATACTTTTGTCAATATACTGTGGTGTATGTATATACAGTGGGGCAAAAAAGTATTTAGTCAGCCACCAATTGTGCAAGTTCTCCCACTTAAAAAGATGAGAGAAGCCTGTAATTGGCATCATAGGTAGACCTCAACTATGAGAGACAAAATGAGAAAAAAAATCCAGACAATCACATTGGCTGATTTGGAAAGAATTTATTTGCAAATTATGGTGGAAAATAAGTATTTGGTCAATATCAAAATTTCATCTCAATACTTTGTATATATCCTTTGTTGGCAATGACAGAGGTCAAACGTTTTCTGTAAGTCTTCACAAGGTTGGCACACACTGTTGCTGGTATGTTGGCCCATTCCTCCATGCAGATCTCCTCTAGAGCAGTCATGTTTTGGGGCTGTCGCTGGGAAACACGAACTTTCAACTCCCTCCAAAGGTTTTCTATGGGGTTGAGATCTGGAGACTGGCTAGGCCACTTCAGGACCTTGAAATGCTTCTTACGAAGCCACTCCTTCGTTGCGGTATGTTTGGGATCATTGTCATGTTGGAAGACCCAGCCACGTTTCATCTTCAATGCCCTTGCTGATGGAAGGAGGTTTGCACTCAAAATCTCACGATACATGGCCCCATTCATTCTGTCCTGTACATGGATCAGTCGTCCTAGTCCCTTTGCGGAGAAACAGCCCCAAAGCATGATGTTGAAACCCCCATGCTTCACAGTAGGTATGGTGTTCTTTGCATGCAACTCAGCATTCTCTCTCCTCCAAACACGACTAGTTGTGTTTCTACCAAACAGTTCTATTTTGGTTTCATCTGACCATATGACATTCTCCCAATCCTCTTCTGGATCATCCAAATGCTCTCTAGCAAACTTCAGACGGGCCTGGTGCAGGTCTACAATTTTGTTTCTGGTGTCCTTCGACAGCTTTTTAGTCTTCACCATAGTGGAGTTTGGAGTGTGACTGTTTGAGGTTGTGGACAGGTGTCTTTTATACTGATAACAAGTTCAAACAGGTGCCATTGATACAGGTAATGAGTGCAGGACAGAGGAGCCTCTTAAAGAAGAAGGTACAGGTCTGTGAGAGCCAGAAATCTTGCTTGTTTGTAGGTGACCAAATACTTATTTTCCACCATAATTTGCAAATAAATTATTTTCAAATTAGCCAATGTGATTGTCTAGATTTTTTTCCTCATTTTGTCTCTCATAGTTGAGGTCTACCTATGATGCCAATTACAGGCCTCTCTCATCTTTTTAAGTGGGAGAACTTGCACAATTGGTGGCTGACTAAATACTTTTTTGCCCTACTGTATATATATACACACGCACACACTTACATCGAACTGGATGGACCAGTGTCTTTATTCAGACTTATCAACTATGTAATGTATAAAATTCAAAATCCTAACTACGACATACAAAGTCATCTACAACACTGTCACCTGCTACATATGCTGCTTCATCTTGACATATCACCCAAATCGTCCACTCTGCTCTTCCCAAGAAAGAGCTATCCAGCTCCTCCATCACCTCCTCCCATGCTCACCTCCAAGACATCTCTAGAACTTCTCCCATCCTTCGGAACTCCCTATCCCAATCTGTTTGGTTATCTCCTACCTGTGTGCCCTTAGGCGATATCTGATATTCAGGGAAGCCTACCCTGCTTCCAACTAAAAACTGTACTTTACCATCTTCAACAGTCCATCCACCATGGTTGTTACCCTTTGTACCACTTCCCCCTCCCTTTTTATATAAATACATAATATTAATAATACTTTACTATATGGTAGTAAGAAGTGCTGTTCTAGTTCACTTATTCTACACTTGTATTAGTTAATTTAGAACCATAATATGCAGGGACAGACTGACTATTCGGGCACTCGGTACTGCCCGAGGGCCCAGGGTCAGTAGAAGGCCTGATGAGAGGCTCAGTCCTTCCCTTGGATTTGCCCATAGCTTATATGAAGAAATAAGATTTAGGCAAGCCCCGAGGGGGCAGTGAGCCATGGCATCCATGCCTGCAATTCATGCAGAAAATGGAGAGGGTCAGAGAGCGATGGCGGATGGGGCAGCGGCAGGCGCTTCGGCCACCTCTCCTCCTGGGGGATTCAGCAGAGGTCCACATCCCTGCCACGGGTGCTGAACTTGAAGAGCTGGAGGTGGTGGGCAGACAGTGCACTGGAGAGCCATCGAAGAGCTGGCAACCTGCTTTGTGTGCAACAGGTCAGTGTGTAATGCCCAGCCCAGGTCAGCACTGCAGCTAGTCAGGTTGAGTGTTCTATCCTGCCCAGTGTTTCCTGTTATAGCGAGTGTAGCCGAGATTCCCGCTTCCCCGGCTGGGTAACACAGGCATAGCTGTGGACTGCATGTGCTGGAGCCTGCTGCTTCTCCCTTTGTCGGGAGTGTCAGGACCTAATCGGCTTTCTGTGTTCCCCAGCCTGTCAGACTTGAGTAGCACACAGCCGAGGGAAGTGTTTTAGTTGTGTGCTTCAGATCTGATAGGTGGAGCCTGCACTGCACTGGAATTGGTACCTGATGCACTGTTGTAAAGCTTCTGTAAACAGCTGAGAGAAAACTGTGGAGAGAAAGGGGGGGGGGTCGTTTGTGCAGAGAGTGAGTTGTAGTTAGGTTGGGGGTCTAGTGCAGAGGTGCCAGCAGGGGGGGATGGTTGTGAAGAGGAGGGGAGGGGGCGTTGAAGGGAAGGAGGGTGAATTGTGAAGAGGTGAGAGCACTGAAGGGGGGGGGGGTGATGTGTGAAAAGGAGGGGGAGTACTGAAGGGGAGGGGGTCTGTAAGGGGGGTGAAGAAGGGGGGATTTGAGAAGTGGTGAGTGCACTGAATGGGGGAGGGGGATTTGTGAAGAGGTGAGAGCACTGAATGGGGGAGGAGGGATTTGTGCAGAGGTGAAAGCACTGAATGGGGGAGGAGGGAATTGTAAAGAGGTGAAAGCACTGATTTTATTCTGTGCCTTGTGTGATACAAACACCTCAGCACTGCACAGTGCATACTCCTGAGTCCAATGTGTTATGCAATACTGAGTGTGGTACTCTGTACCTCTTGTGCAATGCATAGATTTTTTTGGTGCTGCTCTAGATCTCTCTGCAAGGAACGCCAAGGTTGGGGTAAGGAGTTGGCAAGGGAGAGTGAGTTCCTGCACCTGTTCTGAGAAAAAATGCCCTGGCTACAAGTAATAAACCTAGCTCACCACCCTCTCTGTCTTCCCCCCTCACCTCCTGGTTGCAGAAAGGACCAATTAGAGAAACCAGTGGTAATGATGCACAGTAGCCTATAGCAACCAATTAGTAAAAGTGGTAATGATGCACAGTAACTTATAGCAATCAATCAGTGATCACAATGATATGCAGTAACCCCTAGCAACCAATCAGTGAGCCTCAACCAATCAGAGAATGTGGACCAGTTTCTTATGTTTACGTTATTAAGGTTTTTTTTAGATAAGTCTATGGGCTTGTTTGTTTTTTGGGATGTTGGAGTGGAGAATGAAATTGAATAGCGGAGGGGGTCCAAGAAAATATTTGCCCAGGGTCCAATCAATATTAAAGATGGCCCTGGATATGACCCAAGAGTGCACTCAGTGTTCAGATATCATTGTTATATATAGTGAATAGCACACAGTGTACGGATATCAGTGTTATACATAGGGACCAGCAGTTAGTGTACAGATATCAGTGTTATATCTGTACACTGACTGCTAGTACCTATGTATAGCACTGATATCTGTACACTTAGTGTTATTCCCTATATATAACCATGATATCTGAACACTGAGTGCATTTCCATATATATATATATATATATATATATATATACAGTATATCACTGACATCTGTCCACTGAGTGCCAGGGAATAACACCAGGGTGTTTTTTGCTATTCTGCACTGCGCTTTGTGTGGGTGTGGCTTGAGTGTGGGTGAGGACACAGGGGGCCCCATGATCTCCTACTGCCCGGGGGCACCATGAGTTGTCAGTCCGCCTCTGACAATATGGTATGCTAATTGAAGTCAGGGTATTTGCTAGCTATAGTTTAATGATCCAATTTATTTCCAGATAACTCACTCATTGCAGATTTAAAAACATATTAAAACATAGGATATATACCACCTTGACTACACAAAGTTTACAATCAAAACATTTTTACAAAGCCAAACTTGCTATTATTGAAAAGAATTGAAACAAAGCAAATATATTAACAAAACAGAAATGTTTAAAAACCAGGGGAGTATGCTCTGCATCAATAATTTGCAATTATATCAGAATACATTTTTTTTTTATTCAGATGTAATTACTGCGACTGTGCATAACTTATATGGGGGCATTGAATGGTAACAAAGAAATTTAATCAAATTACATAGAATTATTCAGAGTAAGCTAAAGTCTTCAGAACCAAGAAGAAAGAACATTTGACATAACTCTAATTAAAAGTGAAATATTAAAACTTATATGATTCCCCCCCCCTTTCTCTCTCTCTTTGATTACAGATTAACACACTAGCAACTGTTAGGTTTATATTTCATTTACTGTAACTGAATAAATGTATCAGGAGAAAATGTAATGCTTAGTGGAGCTGCAGTTCTATTTAGGTACATTTTAGTAAAACAATTAACTGAAATACATTCTGCTGAATTTTCCTGCTCCGATGCTTAGCAAATAATAAAGAATGGTGACATCTTACTTACCCTAGACATGAGTGAGTGTATAGTATGCATAAACATTGAAAAATAAATTTAATAATGTAGGCAGAATGTATGAGTTTCTAATGTACACAATTTAAGTGATAGTAAACAGAGATGTGCTAATTACCATCATTCATTCACATAAATCATATATATCATGCTATTGTATTTTTTTTTTAACATTTACGTACCTTGTTCCTGCAGTGTTGTTGTGTGGTCACATGATCTTTCACTTTTTTTTTCTGCAGGGAAAGATTTTTGGAAGAGGCATCTATTACACTGCTGATGTATGCGTTCTATGGTATGATTGGTGCTGTGCCAGTCACATGACTAAAAGAAAACAGTTTTAGAAGTGCAATTCAAATTAAATTATAAATGTCAAAAAAATGTTTTATAGCTCCCTATAAATCCTTAATGAACATCAAATGTGCAGTTTTTTTTGCCATTCGATTTTTATTAAAGTTTAGTAGAAAAGATGACAAACAGACAGCAGTCACCATCTAGAGGTTGCTATAAGCATAACAACAATAATAAAAAAAAAAAATACAAATTGGTAAAGAGAGAAAAATCATAATGCCACACATAGAAGTGCATCAGTGGTACAGTAAGAACATCAACACTGAAATAAACCAGTTAAGCATTTTTTTTTAAGTTGCCTAACCACCTATGTCAGGATTTTTAAATTTTTCCCCATGTCAGATATTTAGCACATCTCATGGCCAGTCGTTTCTCAAACACGGAGTTAGTTTTGACCAGCTTGATTACTTCAGAGGGGTTGAGAGCTAAGTATGACACTAAAGTGCATATATGTATGGGAAAAATGTCTATACCTAGATTTAATATTGCCAGTTTAGGGGATAGACAAGTAAGGCAACCTGTGATAGCAGAGATCAACTGTAATATTTTCTGCCAAAAGCTGGAAGGGTATTTGCAATTTCAGAGTATGTACAATAAAGGAGTCTGCATAGAGGGGATTGTGACTTGTAGAATTTAGCCAGAGAGTATGGGGTAAAGTACCAGTGAAATTTGATTTTTAGAGTTAGTTCCCAATGGTCAATACACTTTGATGCCTTATAGATTGAGGTAAGGGCTAACTTCTACTGGTCCACAGTAAAGGAGTTGGATAATTATGGCTCCCAGTGCCTGAAGGGAGATGTCTTAGCAAAGGAGAGCTTATCCTGAATAATATTGTAGAACAACACAGTCCCTTTTTTGTTTGGATCAACAGAGTTATAGTAAAGCCAGACAGAGGTGTGCAAAAACATAATTTTCTCTGGGAACTCTCTCAGAGAATGGGAAATGTGTAGATATTTAAAGTGATCAGAGTGTGGCAGTCCAAATTTCTTCTTTACTATACAGAAGTATTTGATGGTATCTCCTAAAAAAAAGGTCAAAGAGAGTAGAAATACTATAGTTATGCCACGATTAAATATGAAGTTGAGGGTAGATGGCATCAAGTATATCACATTTTAGTGAAATAGAGGTAAGGAGTGTATACTGTAACTCTTCGAGACCAAGTGTAATTGTCACTAAAAGTGATGCTTGCGCTGGAGGAGGTAGGGGTTTAAATTTATAGCTCTTCATAAATCAGAGAGAAAGCATGTGTGCAATTCTAACTGGCAAAGCACAAAGTGTTCTATATACTGTATAACCATAAAAGTTCAGAGGACAGTTGGAACCAATGTTTAAGATGCTTGAGTTGAACAGTAGTTAGGTAGTTGGCTTGATCTGCAGATCCCATTCCCCAGCAGTCCTATGTTTCACAAACTGGTAATAAGAACTTCTGGATCTTTTACCTTTCCATGAGAAATGGTGGAATAAGGATTGAAATGTTCTAATGTATTTAGAGGGTACTAAAACTGGGAACTGTTCTAAAGAGATATAGATTTTTTAGGCAGGATTAGAATTTTAAAGGATGTCAGTGGACCAGACCAGGAAATAATCGATTTAGAGAGGCTCTCTAATTCTTTAGAAATATTACTGACAAGGGGTAGCTAGTTATTGGCTGTTAAATTGCTTATTTTATGGGTTAAAGTGATACCTAGCTGCTGTCTCTCTTCTCTACCTACATTAGGAGTATCTACAAGCTCTTACAGCTGGCTGCCTCCTCTGACAAGTCCATACTACTACAAGCCCCTTGCTAAAGATGGACTTGGACACCAACTCCACATGGACCTTCTACTAACCCCCATTGCTGATGGTCCATCCCCAAATGCACACAGGGTATATACAGCTTAGCACTCCCTCCCCCCACTCACCACTACTTGCGCTGTGTGTATCTACTTTGTAGCCACTGATTTCATTAGAAAGATTGACTCTCTCTGTATCATACCTGATGGTTCCTGTACAGGGGAACAAACCTCTTTCTCCACCATTTCTTGACATTTCTCAGACAGATCATCATCCAAGCTTATGGCCATGAGAATAGGGTTCTATCCTTTCCTGTAAAGATACATTCAACTAAATATGGGATTGCTTTTTGGGCTCTTTGACATAAAGAGACTGTTTTCAGGATTTGCAAGGCTGCCACCTGGTTCTTTCACATGTTCTTTAGGATATACTGGGTGAATGTTCAGGCCTCAACTGATGCAAGTTTTAGGTATACGGTCATTCAGGTGGTGTTTTGTGGGCCTGTGTTTTTTTGGTGCTGCACCCCTTAGTTGGACTTATTTTGGATATTACATACAATACACTATGAATCCTATGCCCCTCAATGAATGATAAAGAAAAATGGATTTTTGTTCTTACTATAAAATCAACATTTTTTTGGAGTTTATATAGAGACACAGGACCCACCCATTTGTGTTTTGTTTTTTGTATCACTTCTTCACAAAATTGAGATATGCTGTGTGTAAGAAGTTTTTTACCAAGCTGGTCATTGGAATTTTGTTTGCCAGTGTCCGAATCTTCTGGTAGGCAGCAGTATACCTCCACAGTCAATGCCCACTCAGTATCTCAATGAAATCAAAGAAACATACTTTATGGTAACAAAAATCAATGTTTTATTAATACATAAACTGCATTAAGGCTGTCCCTTTTTATTTGTGTCTGGCAATCTATGTTATGAGTATTTATTTTATTTATTTCAGGTGCTTATATAGCACTGTCAATTTACACAGCACTTTACATATATATTGTACATTTCACATCAGTCCCTAACCCTCAAGGGGTGTACAATCTAATGTCCCTAACTTACATTTATACATACACATACTAGGGCCAATTTAGACAGGATCCAATTTACCTACCAGCATGTTTTTGGAGTGTGGGAGGAAACTGGAGTAACTAGAGGAAACCCCCACAGGCACAGGGAGAACATGAAAGCTCCAGGCAGGTGGTGCCGTGGTTGGGATTCAAACCAATGACCATAGTACTACCAGGCGGAAATGCTAACCATATAGCCACTGTGCTGCCCATGTTTATTTGTATGTTTATTTATTTATTATGAGTACTGTTTTAACGTCAAATTCTTGGAAAAAAAGAGAGTAACTATTTTTTATCACAACTGTAAACTTAACCTGGTCTAAGGAAACAACGGTTCTGTAATGCAGGTCCTGTGTTAGACTTCGAACAAATCCATGTTTCTAGGCTGTACATGAAGTCTTGATGTGTGTCCATTCAGGGTTATGTCCTGCCCCTCTTGGCACTAAACATCAACTCCTGACATTCAACTGCCAAATGCCAGAGCTTTAATGAGTAGTTAATACTTTGCCATTTGAATGTAATTAACCTCTTCAAGTCTGACTACTTTCACCCCTTCCAGTCCAAGCCATTTTTTATTTTTCAGCACTGTGAAACTTTGAATGACAATTACTCAGTCATGCAACACTGTATACAAATTAAATTGTACCATTTTTTTGAGAGAGATAAAGCTTTCTTTTGGTGGTATTTTATTTTTTGCTATATAAAAACATTTTGAAAAAAAACATGTTTTTCTTAGTTTCTGTTATAAACTTTTGCAGATAAATAATCATTCTTCATAAATTTAAGCCAAAATGTATTCTGCTACATTTAAAAATAAAAACCCAGATCAGTATATAGTAGTTAGTCTGTGTGAAAGTTATACAAACTATGGTAAATATATTTGAAAATCGATCCGTTCTGATGTACTTACTGTCTATCTCATTTCTTGAGGAGCTTAAATGCCAGGACAGTACAAATACCCCCAAAATGGCCCCTTTTTGGAAAGTAGACAGTCCAAGGTATTTAATAAGAGACATGGTGAGGTTTTTGAAATTAAATAACATTTTTTTTTTCACAAAGTGGTCATTTTAATAAGTTATTTCTCACTTACAGCATGGGCTTACATGCAATAACAACCCAAAATACATTCTGCTATGCCTCCTGGGGATATCAAATTTGTGAGACTTTTTCACAGCCTAGATGCATAGAGGGGCCCAAAATCCAAGGAGCACCTTTGAGTGTTCTCGTGACATAAACTACACATCTAATTTCCTGACTACCCATCACATTTTTGGAGACCCTAGAACACCAGGACAGTGGAGACACCCACACAATTACCCCATTTGGAAAGCAACACTGCAAAGTATTTTCTGAAAAGGAATAATGAGCCTTTTTAAAACTGTCATTTTTTGCCACAAAATTTTGGAAAATGCAGGACAGAAAATTCAAATGTATTTCTTCTACACAAAGTTGTCAATTAATAAGATATTTCTAACACACATCATAGGAATCCTTAGAAATACACCCCAAAACACATTCCGCTACTCCTTCTTGAAAGGATACCATATGCATGAGACTTTTTCATAGCCTAACCACACAGAGGCCCAAAATCTAAGGAGCAGCTTCAGGCTTTCTAGGGGCATAAACTACACATCTAATTTCCTTACTACCAATCACAATCACCAGGACAGTGAAAACATCCACAAATTACCACATTTTTGAGAGTAAACACTCCAAGGTATTTTTTAGAAAGCATGGAGAGTCTTTTGAATATTTCATTTTTTGCCACAAGATTTCGGAAAACGCAGAATGAAAATTAAAATAATTGTTTTACAAAAGAAATTAAATTAATAGACACTCCAAGGTATTTTTTAGGAAGCATGGAGAGTCTTTTGAAGATTTCATTTTTTTCTCACAAGGTTTATGGAAAATGCGGAATGAAAATCAAAATAAATGTTTTACAAAAGTTGCCAATTTCATAAAATATTTATCTCATATAGCATGGGATTACTTAGTATTACACCCTAAAACACATTCTGCTATTCCTCCCGAGTATGTCTATACCACATGTGTGTGTGTGCATTCAATTTATGCACATACCAGTTTTTCTCTTTTTTTTATCAGGTTAACATATCACCCATAGAGTATCATTTTAATAATAGTTATTATTATTGTTTTATTTATGTATTATTATTATTTATTTCATTTCTTTTTTGGGAGAGGTTTGCTTTTCAACACCCATATTCTCATTTTTATGTAATTATTTTGATATTCTCATTGCGATTGACCATTTTGTTTTAATTATGACCCCATGGAGAGGACATTGTATTGATATCAGATTGATATGAAAATCTTCATGTGCTCTTTCTAGCCCTGATGAAGGGGACTCTTAGACCCCCAAAACACGTTGGCTACTTCTTGAATTATACCCACTACCTTTAATGGAATAAAGTTGTATCTGGGTCTCTTAGCAGTAGTGTGGCGCTTCAATTTCAAATCTTCTTATACTACACTATAAACCAGGGAGACTGTGGAGATCCTCTGGGGTGTAGAAGCCACCTGCCCAGGAACCAGATAATTTACGCCAACATTAATACCTTAAGATACCAATATCAGTGGAGTGTACCTGCGGGTCCAGCACTGTCTTTCCACTTTCCACAATATGACTGGTGTAGCAGAGATCAGAGACACTGTAACTGTTGTGGATGTGATCAGAGACACTGTAACTGGAGTTGATTAATCAGGGACATTGAGAGTGGGTTACATAAATTTGGGACACAGACTGGTGGCAGTGAGATAAAAATATATATAATTTTTTTTCTTACATTTAAAAATGTTTGTACAACTGTCTCCCTAGCACCATACAGTATCACCATAATGATACTGTACTACCATGCTGGGGGGTAGTGATCATGATTTTTTTCTATTACACTGTGACTGCTTTGACAGCCATGATGTCTGCAAAAGCAGTAATTTCTTTCTCTATCTGGTTGCATTCCTGCAGCCATTGCGGAATACTTTGATTTCTGTGATTAGCCACAGCTATCACATGGTACAGGGCTGATGTGACTGGCCCTGTACCATGATATTTCTGTGACTTATCACAGAGATTGCACAGTATTAAACAATGATGCAAGAAAATGACATACTGTTTACTACTGTCCATGTGATTGCCAATTGGTGATCACATGGTACCAAGGCTCACAGCTGCCCGGTACAATGATCAGTGTTCTGCTGTGTCCATGGATTGTGAGCTACATGCTTTGAGGGAGCTCTCACAAGTGGTGGATGCACCATAAGTGGTGTGTCCTAATGACAAGATGTCTGCAGTTCAGCACTGTACCTAGAAGTGTTAGGTAGGTTCATTGTTAACCCATGGCTATGAACAGTCACACGATTTTATTCAGTTATTTATATAGTGACAACAATTTTCAGAGTTCTTTTACATATGGTATATTCATATCAGTACATGCCCTCAAGGAGCTTAAAACTTACCTCACATGCATATATGTACATACTAGGTTTTAGACAAGAGCCAATTAACCAACCAGCATGCCTTTGGAGTGTAGGAGGAAGCCGGAGTATCAGAAGGAAACCCATGTAAGCACACAGAGGACATGCTAACTCCATGCAGATAATACCTTCCAACAATTCAGTTGTTAACAAATGAAAGACCCAGTAGTCACCGAAGAATGGTGAAGCAGTGTATGTTTAGAATTATAGTTCCAGCATGATTGACCACTTGTCTCCAGCCTTTTAAGGGGTTTCAGATGCCAGGAGGTGGGGCGGGGTTTGTGATCATGTGACCGTCATGATTGGCTATCGCAAGCAGAGATCAGGAGCTTTCCATTAGCCACCAGTAACTCTGTTAGGAGCCTGCACAGTGCATGCTCTCGGCACAGTTCCATTTTTCCTTTGAGTACACATTTCTGTGGCCTCTTAGCGTTAAAGCCCAACAGCAGAGAGGTCACATATAATCATAAGGCTGGCAAGAAGGAGTTAAAAAACAAATGTTTAACATAAATCATTATAAATCATAAACAACATTAAGCATTTCTGTGTGTATTTGGAAACAATAGGTTTGCAGTTTACTTATGGTTTGGTTTTGTGGAAATTCAGAAAATGTGTTCCATTACAAACTCAGGCAGAATAACCTCCTTTTTTTTTTATTTCTTTTCATTATTATTTCAGAGTATGCTTTACATAAGGAACAAAAATGTATTTCCTGTTGGTATAACTGTTCAGCTTTAGTTTCAGACAGCATGATTCTCCTTATGCATATGTTATACTGTAACTGATACGTGATGCACAGTGGGTTCTTGGTTTTATGTGTAATACCAATATACTTCAAAGCTAGCAAGATATATTTGTAGAAAGAATTTTCTAAATGCTCCCCTAGAAAAAAGGTGTAATTGTGAAAAGTTACTTGTAAGTACTGTTTTGTTCAATGTGAGTTATTCTGGCATCTAACTTAAACACAGGTATGAATTAGGTTTGTGTAATTCATTGCAAATCCATATGGTTAAATAAACAGCATTCAAATATGTATCTAATAATAAATCTATAGCAAGAAGATTTGCAGCACAGGGTGTAGATTTACTGAAGTTCAGCAGGATATGTACAGATTAATAACAGTTTCGGGCATTGCAGCCTTTGATGATCATAAAAATCATAATGAAATTGGAAAGAGTAGTTATGTGCAAACAAGAAACAATTTTTTTCAGTGACTATTTAATCTGCTGGATCGCTTCTTTACTAGGCCTGCATCCCCAGCCTCTAGTAGTTGCGGCGGTCCGAGTGAGTGCTCCGGAGGGTCCGCTGAAATGGAGGGGACAGACACAGATGCCCCTGCTGCTCTGCTTCCCACCCCAGGGGTCCTCTATCTTATGGTGGATATCCTGGAGGATAAACTGCAAGTATTCTTACACAATATGACCCGCACTATCTCTGCTGAAATTGGAATAATGGCTCAGGAGCTTAGGGGGGAGATTACCCAATTAGAAGACTGCCCAGACCACCATGAATCAAAGTTTGATGAATTAGTGCAATATCTACATGTCTTGGAAGAGGGTAATGCAAATGTGAAACATTCTATGTTTCAATTACAGCTTCAGCAGGAAGACCTGGAAAACGGAACGCCGCCAGAATATTCAAGCTCATGGCATCTCTGAAACGGTCCCTACTCCCAACTTCAGTGTTACTTGCTATCTCTGTTTACCACTCTGGCCCCCAAAGTCCCAGATGTTGATTGGCACATAGATCGGGCCCATAGGTTATTAGGTCCGAAGCCTCCTGAGGGCAATAGGCCCAAAGATGTTATCATTAATTTTCAGTACTTTGACAGCAAAGAAGCCGTACTCTCTTCTACCTGCTACAAGTCCTCCCTTGTATTTAAGGGAGACAGTGTTTATCACATTTTCAGTGATTTATCCCTCATCACCTTGGCAAAAAGACGTGTTTGGAAGCCTGTCACCACCCATCTCCAGCAGCACCGTATTGCTAATTGGTGGGGATTTCCTTTCAAGCTACTTGTCTCCAAAGATAATGCTGAAGTCTTACTTCGTGACTTGCATGAAGTGGACTCCTTCTTTAAACAGTTGGGACTCCCTCCCCTGCCGAAAGAGGCCTTTTAGCAACCTCCTACTTTGTCCAGGTCCTCTGCTACTCCATGCAAGATCTGGACACCGGCTAAACCTGGGA
Organism: Staurois parvus; assembly: GCF_062004578.1. Classification (NCBI taxonomy): domain Eukaryota; kingdom Metazoa; phylum Chordata; class Amphibia; order Anura; family Ranidae; genus Staurois; species Staurois parvus. Next base: position 6,714,533 of record NW_028317818.1, read on the forward strand.
ACAAGAGAGTTCCTCAAACTCCCCAATATCCCCGACTTCCTGGTTTGGTGGGCCCCACTGCCTGACTCTTTTACTTATTATGTCTCCCGCCCTGTTAATTGAGCTTCTATACCCCCATGCATGCCTTAGCAATTTTCCTAATTGATAGATCCTGATTACAGCTGTTATGTGGATTACTGAGGTAGGCACCTACCATTTAGGGTCAGCTGCCGTGTTGCCCCCTGGTGCGTCAGGCTTTTAGCCCTGACGACTCGGGATATCTCCAATATCCCAGGTACATATCTCTGATGATATCTTTGTTTCCAGCCGTAACCCCTACGGCCCCTGTTCTGAGTGATACATTTGTTTTTACTAGGCCTGTTTTCATCACCTGGTTCTCTATTTCTGTTGTTTTCTGTTTTGCCTCATCAATGATAATTTTTCTGTATGCTAAGGTTACATACTGTAGCTGCTACACTTATTACTTTCTCATGATGGCTTTAAGGCTGTTGTCATATAGGCCCTGATTCACTAAGATGTGAGTCTATCAGCAGAGTCTGACCATTCAGGCAGACTCCGGTCAATCAATCAGTCGTCTGACCAGTGTCTAGCAAGCTCATTAACGAGCGTCTACTTTGCCATTAGTGAATGTATCCTGTCTGGCACATTTTTAGGTGCAATACCGGATATATTCGCTAGATGGCGCACAAGCACAGGCTTTATTAACATTGGCGTTTTTTCTGATAGCAAAAGAGAATTTTTAGAATGTAATAAAGAGTACAGCTGTATTAGAATTTTCTATTTTTTTTTTTTGCTGTTTCTCCAAAATGATCAGGAAAGTAATGCATTTACTAATGAATGTCATACATTCTATTTTCAAATGTTAAACATTTTCACACTTATATCTCAAATAATTTCTATACTTCTAATTTCCCAATATAGTTATATATCTTCATTCTCTTTAATCACATAACTATTCTATGTTAAAGACAAGTGCAGCGCTATAAATGCATGTGATCAATAATGAACGCATGTAAAAACCAAAAAGTGCAAAGAATTGCAATAATGATGTAAACTGGTAAATCGTGCTAAAATAAGTTCATATAATCATTCCTGAATAATGGAATGTCCTTCGTGTGAGAGTACCAACTCAGAGAGTGCCTATGAATGGCACGTGTGATCTCTCCGTGACGGACAGTAGTGCATGAACTCGTGAAAGGTAAACCACCCTTGGGACTGGTCTACACTCACCAGAACAAAAGTATTAATGTGCATGGGTTATACACATCGCACATCTGGGGGTGCAGCGGTATGCTGGCAGCTATGGGTTAGTCATCTAGCTCCATCCATCCATCAGGGTGGGTGCCCAAATGGTCCTGGGGAGGAATTAGCTCAGCCACAGGAGCCAGAAAGGTGCTCAATAGTGTAGTACACTGTCACAGGGGTGGATGACCTTTCACGAGTTCATGCACTACTGTTCGTGGTTATATTTATCTTGTGTAATACCATTTTACTAGTCTATATCATTTGACCAGCGCTCGCTTTATCATTTTTAAACAATGTAACTATTCTACATTATAGCTCAAACTGTGTCTCCCACAGTGGTTTAGTGGTTAGAGCTCAGAACTTACAGCACTTGGGTCATGGGTTCTAATCCCAGTCTTGGCAACATCCCAAAAAAATGGAGATCAATTTTCTGGGTTGTGGCAGGAATATTGATCAATCAATTATGATTTTGCCTAATGACTAGAAAGTGGATGAATGTTACTTGCGTACTGTTCTTCTGCCAATTAGGAAATGTGCAAGTTTCATGCCGTGTATATTTCATTGTAACTTTTTTCTCTTTTAAATCTGTCTCCTTATACAACTTGACCCCCTCCCGCACCCCATCATCACCTGTCCCATATGCAAATCTATGGATCACCGCCCCACTCTTTAACTATCTATTTACTGATCAAGTGAATGTGTCTCATTTTCTATCAGCTACAGCTCAGATCTCACATTATTATACAATTGCTGATTGTATCTCACCACTAGTCTGATTGAATTCACAATTCCTGGTCAGTCCTGTTCCCTGACCTCTAATAACCTTTAGGGCCAGTTCACACTACATGTGTTTCAGTTGCTTTTTCGGCATCACAAACAATTTTCAATGCATTGCAGGTGCTGTAAACAAAGTTGACCACGCTGCATTGTTTCTGCACAGAACTGTCCTGGAACACATTGAAACATCCTTGAATGTACTAAAGCGCACATGTCCCTAACTACATTGAATACAAAGAAAATAGAAAAAAATAAGTGGAAGGGATACAAAAATGCAATGTCAACGTGTCCAAAACGCATCCAAAATGTACTGGAACACACTAAACATGCATGCCAAAAGGGCATGAAAAAACCCATCAGGAACACATCTAGACTGTTTCTATAGTGTGAACTGGCCCTTAGGACTTGTTCACACCATTGGTGGTGCAGAAACGCATGCAAGAACACACATTTTCCAGCACAGCAAAGAAATGCAAAGCCCTCTGTAGATGTGTGCAGGTACCATGATCAAACATTATTGCACCTACACACGTCAATTAAAAACAGCCCCATTCACAGCCACAAAAACGCATGGCACCACACTACTGTGCGGCTAGGTGCAACACACTTGGAAAATAACATGCCTGCAGTATTGTGGCATGTTTCCACATGTTAAGCAGCCCATTGAATTCAATGGGCTTTGGGAAAAAATAAATATAACAAACACAAAATGCCACATTCACACAGGTCCTCTGACCTGTACAGCATGAATGAGTGGGTTGTTTATGTGGCTAGAGCCACCTGTTACACTATGGGGACACAGCAACTGTATGAACACAGGTTTTAATCTGACAAGTGTGAAGGCATGGGGAAGTGGCCCTGAATGCTCACTGTGTGTTCAGGGCTGTACAATTAAATATAAAAGATAGTGAGCGCTCTCATAAATATCAGCAGCTGGAACACTTTAGGCAACCATAATGCCTCAAACATTAACAATAAATCTCAAAACAACAGAGTGCAGCGCTTAGTAAGATGAAAAGTCAATAAGGTGATAATCAAGTATCCACAATAGTACACTGTAGAAATACGAATCCCCACGGCCTCCACTCTGTCAAATTAACAGAAATGCGCACTCACCGGAAACGCATGGGTTATGCGCATGTGTGATCATGCATCACAGGCAATGGATACATCAGAGGTTAGGCATCCAGGCATCTCCCTCACGGTGGGTCATCACAGACTCCTAAGTCAGGTCCAGGGGGTCCCCTTAAGGTCAGCCAGGTGTTTCATGAAAAAACCTTCTCTCAGGGTGGCAAAGTGCTTTCTCTGTGGGAATGAAAGCTCCAGACAGGAGCCCCAGAAAACAGATGCCCGAGATAGTGTAGTATGTCCAAAAGGTAAATGTTTATTTATAAAAGCAACAGGGCAGTATGCATGTTATACATCATGTAAAAACATATACAGCAGTACTGACCCCAGTTATGATGGCCGCCGGGCCTCCTCGTGGCTCCGGCGGTGGAATGACGTCACGCTCTGCACAGTTCCTCCTTAGGCCTTTCGTGCTACAGGCACATCATCAGAGAGGAGACTGTACAGAAGCGTGACCGATGTCAGTGCCAAAAATAGGTAAATTGGCACATGCGCAGTGAGCCGAGGCCATTTTCCCGAAGAAAGCAAGCACTGCGCATGCGCGAGCACGGCAGCGCCATTTTGCCGTGGATCCGCGATCTAACACATAATAAGGAGGAGACAGAGAAGTCTCAATACACAGAACCCCAGTACCGGTTAATGACTATGCCACAGACCCCAGGGGATTTACTGCAAACACTATATCCCTAAATAGAGTGGAAGTGCAAAAACCATAGCAGTAACAGTGCGCATAATGATCTATGGGGTACAAAGATCCCCTCAGTGAATGGCATATGATTGTATTAACGGACCACGGCAAGATGAAGAATGCAAATTCATAAATGTCACAAACTTAAGTCATAAAAGACTTAAATAAAAACACAAGAAAATTAAAACATTAAAAAATTAAATTAAATTAAAACCTGGCAGTTAATAGCATATCTGGTATTATACTGCCAGACCCAGTCAAGGTAAGTATAACAAATATATGTCCCATAATAAGTAAATATAGAAAAAAAGGGGTAAAAAGAGGTGAAAAACCCGAAAAATTCTAAAACCAATCCATTAAGTTGTTTTTAAAAACAGAATAATCCTTCCTCTACCCGTCTCCTAAATAGGGAGGTAAAAACGGGACAGGAGGAAACATATAATAATAATAGGACTGGTAAACATAAATCAGTCAGGGTAGATAAATGGTCAAATGCAAGATCATAAAATGTCATACACATGGAGAAAAATATCCCACGTGCTGAAAATGAAAAAACATGCTAAGAATGTAACCCAATAAAAAATACTCAATGATAAACATCAGATAAAAATAAGCTCAAATGTCATTAAATGGTAATATGAAAGACAAAAAAGCCCGTCAACTGTTAGCAATAAAGCAGTTGACGTCTACCTCAATATTATGGCCTAAGGGGTGTAAGGTATGAAGCTCAAACACCCATTTATTTTCGGCTTGGGAAACTGCCCTTGTCTTATTAATACCCCATATGCTTGTCAAATTAGGATCTGCAGTATTCACATAGTGTAACATAGGTTGCATGCTAATGGTGACAGCCACAAAAACCAAACACTGATTCACACTCTACAGGCCACAGCACCCATGTGAATGAGCCCTCAATTACACAACGTTTGATTTATTAACTCAGTACAGTTTTATCATTTGGATTGAACAGGAATTTGTTTGTGATTGTGTCCATGAAGAAAATGTTGTGTATTTTTACCATATATATAATTTGGATATTTTCTCTGGTGGTGGGGGCCTGTCAGGTATGCTGTACGGGGCCCCGTGATATCTAACAGTGGCCCTGGGTGTATGCTTGTGTCTGTGCCACCTGTATAGTTAGGAAGAACAATAAGTTCTTCTATGGAGTATCTTGAACCTCTGCTATGTACCTCAATGCATCTAGGGATCGGCCACGTTTTCCTATGAAAAATAACAAAATTTGTTGTAATGTTTCCCCTGAAGCAAGCGTGAACTGACCCCTTCATATTATAAAGCAGACCGAATTGTCATTTTCCACAATTATGCATAGGCCAGATCTGTGTGCCCAGATAGGACCTCCCAGTGGCTATTCTATGGACAAGGTACACTTTTCTGTATGCCTGATCTTTATTGAGCTGCAATAGTCAATACGCTGCAATGGGCAGAAATATTTGGAAACAAACCACATGAGCTCAAGTATCCAAACATTAATGTTCCTTCATAGCAAGCCTCCATGATGTACTGTATGGGCCTGGCCCACTCCAAATGAATGCATTGTTCTGGTAGGTCCTCCTATTACAGACTTTAGCTACATGTGGAGGACATTGCACTGACTTTTCCTCAGATTGCATATTATCTGGCCATCTGAAGTCTCGGGAATACAATCAAGAGGATCTGACACTTTTTTAAGGTAACAAAAAATAGTCTTTAATTGACTCAACATAAAAATAAGCCAACATGGCTAAAACATATCTTGAAAATATGGGGACTCTGATATCCGGCGACAGTCCGTTCACGAACGAGAAGCAATTCTGCACCCCTAAAACCAACATAGAGGAAAGGGATGGTCAAATTGCTGTGCTGCTTCCAAACCACCTCTGGCATGCCAGGGTCTTTATGAAGGTCCTCGATGCCAGTTCTTGCCTGGGGTCACAAAATATCCACTGGCCACAAGTGAAGGTGGATTTCTACCAGCTTCAACTGCAAGCAGTACATCTCCTGAAAAATGAGAGCAAATAATCATTGACACGTCATCATGACAGTCAATTCTCAGTGCAGGCTATCTAGAGTGTCTTTCCTTTTTAACCATTTCAATAGTTCAAGGAAACATTCTTGGAGCATCTACTGTGTTTGGAAAGGCCCAAAGTCCCCCACTCCCCTAGGCACACTAATGCTTACTTGAAGTGGAGCCCCATCCTGATTTCATGATGTGCTTGAAAAGCTTGCCTCTCTGGTCTACGTGGCTCATGAAGGAGTGTTCTTGGGCTCACACCAAAACAAGGTGCTTGTTCGGGGAGCAATGGACAGGAGAGAGGGGCCAAGGAATGCTGGCATGGGAGCAGCTAAATTAATGATTTTGGCTGCTCTGTGGTAAGCGGCTGCTTTTTAAAAGTCAGCAGCTACCATTTTTGTAGCTGATGACTGTTATTTTTTGATAGGTGGAGTGTAAATCCGCTTTAAATGTCCTGTACAGCATTTCTGACAAACGCGGCTTAAGATATGGTGTGGCCCTAGGGTCAATGTGTGCTTAGAATACTTCCAAAATGCACATACAAAAACAATCCATCCAAATGCATGTTCCATTTCTATAGCATGTTAAACAGAAGAAAAATGCACTTACATAATGTTAACATGCGCAAGTAAAAGTAGACAAAATCCACATCCTTTTATTCTGGCTTCACATACATGCATTGTGGTCTAACACCGCACTCCTGGGCAAATCACATGCAATTTGTGTGCGTTGCAATTAGAGACAAACATTTTGCACACCTCAAATTGCACCGCATCCGGGCCTGAAATGTGCAGGACCCTTTTTCAGGGTATGCACATGGGTGTGAATAGGCATGCGATCCAATTTGGCAAATCGCAATACGCTTTGTGTACCAATTTTGGTGTGTTGGTAACTTCACCTAGAAAGCCGCAGCAGGTGGCATGAAGGGGTTGCGGTTGTGATGCGGTGCAGCGCTTGCACAGAAAACACTGCAAATTTCACATCGCATCTGTGTGAAACCAGAATGTGCCAATATGTGGCTTGACAAAGCACAGTGGTCAGTGCAGATTATTTTCAATCCATGTTTTTTTACACTTTTCATTCACTGGTGATCATTAGCTCAGGTGATCATTAATCACAATTATCTCCGGAGATCACATGCAGCCCCTCAACCATCTACACATATCTCTGGAAATCTATACAGATCTCCTTGAAAAAATGTCTCCTCTCTTCTTCAGAAAACAAATGTCCTCCACCTCATAAACAGGGGGACAGAGAAGACTTCTCCTTGATAACTAAAATCAGATGAATTATCTGTGCTTAATAAACATACACCAATACTGCAAATGCATTGTACTGTCCAAGGCATTGCACACTAACGCATTGCACACTAGAAATGTCAAATGCGTTAGTGTGTACAGTGCATGAGTGTAAAATGCTTTAGTGCACACTGCAGTGTACAACGCATTGCACACTGTAATACACTGTACAATGTAATACCGTGTACACCCACACATTGTAGACTGTAATGCACTGTACACTGTCATGCAGGATGGAGCAACGCATTGCACACTGTGATACCGTGTACACCCACACATTGTAGACTGTAATGCACTGTACACTATCATGCAGGATAGAGCTACGCATTGCACATTGTGATACCGTGTACACCAACACATTGTAGACTGTAATGCACTGTACACTATCATGCAGGCTGGAGCAACGCATTGCACACTGTGATACCGTGTACACCCACACATTGTAGACTAATGCACTGTACACTATCATGCAGGATAGAGCTACGCATTGCACATTGTGATACCGTGTACACCCACACATTGTAGACTGTAATGCACTGTACACTATCATGCAGGATAGAGCTACGCATTGCACACTGATACCGTGTACACCCACAGATTGTAGACTGTAATGCACTGTACACTGTCATGTAGGATAGAGCAACGCATTGCACACTGTGATACCGTATACACCCACACATTGTAGACTGTAATGCACTGTACACTATCATGCAGGATAGAGCTACGCATTGCACACTGATACCGTGTACACCCACACATTGTAGACTGTAATGCACTGTACACTGTCATGCAGGATAGAGCTACGCATTGCACATTGTGATACCGTGTACACCCACACATTGTAGACTGTAATGCACTGTACACTATCATGCAGGATAGAGCAACGCATTGCACATTGTGATACCGTGTACACCCACACATTGTAGACTGTAATGCACTGTACACTGTCATGCAGGCTGGAGCTACGCATTGCACACTGTGATACCGTGTACACCCACACATTGTAGACTGTAATGCACTGTACACTGTCATGCAGGCTGGAGCTACGCATTGCACACTGTGATACCGTGTACACCCACACATTGTAGACTGTAATGCACTGTACACTGTCATGCAGGATAGAGCTACGCATTGCACACTGTGATACCGTGTACACCCACACATTGTAGACTAATGCACTGTACACTATCATGCAGGATAGAGCTACGCATTGCACATTGTGATACCGTGTACACCAACACATTGTAGACTGTAATGCACTGTACACTATCATGCAGGATAGAGCTACGCATTGCACACTGATACCGTGTACACCCACACATTGTAGACTGTAATACACTGTACATTGTCATGCAGGATAGAGCAACGCATTGCACACTGTGACACCGTGTACACCCACACATTGTAGACTGTAATGCACTGTACACTGTCATGCAGGATAGAGCTACGCATTGCACATTGTGATACCGTGTACACCCACACATTGTAGACTGTAATGCACTGTACACTATCATGCAGGCTGGAGCTACGCCTTGCACACTGTGATACCGTGTACACCCACAAATTGTAGACTGTAATGCACTGTACACTGTCATGCAGGATAGAGCTACGCATTGCACACTGTGATACCGTGTACACCCACACATTGTAGACTAATGCACTGTACACTGTCATGCAGGCTGGAGCTACGCATTGCACACTGTGATACGCTGTCCACTGTCATGCAGAATCCAGCAACGCATTGCACACTGTAATACCATGTACACCAACACATTGTAGAATGTAATACATTATACGCAGTATACATGTCCAGATATTCAAAGATTAGCCATGAAGGCCTAGCTGGTTACCTATTGGGCGACCGCAGATAGCCGAATAACGCTACACTACATCCAGGCAGCTCTGGGAGGGCGTCATATGACATCCTGGCAGAACGCGCGCTCCGTGATTGCTGTGTCCTAAGGACACAGCTGATCACGTGATGTGGTAAAAGGCCAATCACAGCGGCTTTTTACCATGTGATCAGCCATGTCCAATGACAGGCTGATCACTGGGAAATGCATTTGCCGGGTCTTGGCTGCACTTTCATCACGCTGTCAGAATGTGTGGAAAGTACTGCCGAGAACCAGCAGTTATCAGAGCAGGGGTCAGCACCGATGATCAGTGCCCTGATGATCAGTGCCCACCAGTGCCACCCAACAGTTCCGCCCACCTGTAGCCAGCAGTGCCACCCACCAGTGCTGCCTCATCAACACACATCAGTGTTGCTAAATTACCAGTTTACCAAATGTTATAATATAAACAGACTGTTATTCATTATGAGCTATTTTGTTGTTAATGGAGCAAAAAGTAAAAACACACATCAGCAAGTCAATACCACCCAAAGAAAGCTCTATTTGTCTGAAAAAACTGATCTAAATTTAAGATGGGTACAATGTGGCATGACCGCACAATTGTCATTCAAAGGGTAACAGTGCAGAAAGATGAAAATTGGCCAGGACAGGAAGGGGGTAGGAGTACCCAGTAGGCAAGTGGTTAATATCATTGACCCATCAATACCCAGGAGCTAATGTGCAGATAAGTAGCATGTGCACCAAGTGAGATTCTGCTAGGCCCCACCCACAAAATTGCAATTACCTGTCCCTTAGATGTTATAAACATATTTGCAATGGCCACACTTACTTTACATGTAAGGATCATCTCCTCAGTTGAGAACTGTGCTCTCGCCATGTCCAAATGCCAATAAAGTTATCAAAATTTTAAACCAACACAAAACCTCCAACCACTCCTCATCCACTTACACTCCCCACAACCACTTCCGGGTGCGCGCGCACGTGATGACGGACTTCCGGAAGAATAGCCGTTCATGCGCCATGGGGACACCTGTTTGGCGCTTATTTGTGTGCGATCGTGCATTTTTGTGAGCTATCGTGCATTTTTATGCACAGCTATGATAGCTTTCGCGAATATGTGTTTCTTATTGATTTGTTTTTTTAACCTTGGCTAATATATATTTGTTGCCAAAGGCCAAAAATCAACAAAGTGTGGACTATTTTATTACTGTAAATCGAATTGTAGAAAACCTGTAGCTGGCTGCACAGTGAATGTGACATATTCATTAGTACATAACAATATTGTGGTGCAAGCGGGTTTTTTTTTTTTTTTTTTGGTTTTGAAAAAGCCAGTTTGCACACACTTGCATATTCACGCTCTTACAAGCTACATTTGAGCAGATTATATAAGTATACAAAGTAACTATTAAGGTTGTTCATATATTGAACATAAAATAAACACAAAAACATCGGTGAAACATTTATTGATCAAATATATCTTCATTTATTTGGTCAGCAGGAACAAGTAGGTACAGTCAATATCTTGGTGAGTCACAAAAATAGGATTGACGTGGCAAAAATAAAACACTCCTGCTCATAAGAGCTTACAATCTAAAGATACTTCTAATGAACTGTGTGTGCTCAGGTTATAGCAGGAAACAAAGGGGAAGATGAATCAAGTAACATTTTCATGCATATAAGATTTACTTACACAATCACTTAGTATGAAGCTCCATTCACCAAAAAAAGTCTACAGATCAAAATATAAAGAAAACAAAGCATGTGAAAAAAAACCCTCCCACCTCTACAAATCCCCTCCCACCTCTAAAAATCCCCTCCCACCTCTACAAATCCCCTCCCACCTCTACAAATCCCCTACACATACATTTGTCAGCAGGTTTGTCAGAAAAAGGCATTGGAGTCTAAAGCAAGCAAGCAAAATTAAAACGAGCAGATTTTAAACAAAACGATTGACATGTGTGAGGCAATGCAAAGAGAAAAAACACAATCATTGTGCAATAACACACAAACACTTTACAAGGCCAAAAATATGCAAACGTTTCCAGCCCACTTCCAAACACAGCCTGAGTGGTGTCTGGGGCAATTCAGCACAAAATCTCTTCTTCCCCCAAACCACTACAAGCAAGGACTTGGTCACAAACCACACGGCCTAGTAACAGGCCAAATCACTCCCTACTGCACATCCTTATATAAGCTAGGTTGTATTTGGAGCGTGCCAAACAAGGCCCCACCCCCAATTAAGCCACACCCACCACTGACCTTAATTTGGTCAGTGAAAGTGTTTTCACCTGATGAATCCGCGTCCTACCTGCATTAACCCTTGGTATACAGGCCCCACCCCCAATGAAGGCCACACCCACCACTGTCAGTGAAAGTGTTTTCACCTGATGAATCCGCTTCCTACCTGCATTAACCCTTGGTATACAGGCCCCACAAATCAGAAAGATATATACAGTGAAATGTACGTGTGCAGCATACAACAGAACATTGAGCAGGGATGTGAAAGGGAACCCCAATTGGAACCTTTATTGCTACTATGGTCACAATTCCCTCCAGATTCTTGCATGAGGTAAGACAGTCACATGACCACATCTTGTATGCAATACTGAAAATGACAAATCGATTTGACTAGTATGGTGAATTTCCCATCAATTGGCAAAACACTCCAAAAATCAAACTTCACCAAACATTACACTCTGGGCAAAGCTGATTTACAAATCATGCAACTTACAGTAAAATTGACCATTTCAATGCAATTTTCAAGACATCTGACACAGATCTCTATGCAAATTGCCACTAAAGTAGTACATGTACTACTATAGAAATCAATGTTTGAAACACACCCATGTGGTCGCTCTAATAGCATACAATAGGGTGCGACTTTGCAGACTTTCTCTCTCTCTGTCAGCTCTTTGCTTGCCAAATCCTTCACAAAAGTGGATGGAGTGTAAACCATCATTATCAAATCTATTAGTGATTCAGGCACTTATCTTATTCCATTGTATGACATTCACATAAGGTGCAGCTTTGAAGGTGTTTCAACACACAAGGCCTCATTCTAATTCACATTTTAGGGATCATTTAGACAGAAAGCAAAGATGTTGCCAGAACATCTATTTGAAGACAGCCACACACGGAGATCACGCTACTTCCTCGCCGGGGTTGGGATTCAAACCGACAACCCTAGAGTTGTGAGGCAGTAGTGCTAACCACTAATCCACGGAGCTACATTGCTAACCCTGCCTGTATTTCTGTGTTGTGAATCAATCCTAGGTCCCTGGGCAAGGTCAGTGTAACTACCAGATATCTCCAATGTGACACAAATGTTGTGCTATGTTGCCAATTCAGATGTATGTTGGTTCTATGTATCCCAATACAAAGGATTGCAATACTAATACAGGCATACCTTGGTTTACCAACGCCTCAGGGAACGTCATATTTAGGGTATAAATGTCAAACCATTTCAGTTAATTGGTTTGTTTACAAATGTTTGAATAATTTGGTATGGGCATGTGGCCTGGTATGGTTCAGGAGGGGGGGGAGGCGCTCGCTCGTCCCGCCCCCCCTTTCCTGACCTGCTGGGCTGCATGCTCAGATAAGTATCTGTTATGGATTTTGGGGGGTACCCCATGCTGTTTTTTATTTAATTTCAGCGTGGAGTTACCCCTTAACATCCATACGAGACCCGAAGGGCTTAGTATGGATGGGAGGGGGGACCCCACGCCGGGTTTTTTACAAATTGTTTATAATTCCCTGCAATACTTTTACATCAACTGTCAGTGGGGAACTCTGCCGGCAGCTGAAACATGAGCGCTGCATTGGTTTTTGCTACTAAAATGCTGCATGAGTTGATAACATAACTCATGCGGGATTGTAGGAGCGACAGCCATGTGTTAATGTTTCAACTGTCAGCGGGGTTCCCCACTGACAGCTGAATGTAAAAAAAAAAAAAGCGTGGGGTCCCCCCTCCCATCCGTACCAAGTCGTTCGGATCTGGTATGGATATTAAGGGGGAACTCCACACTGAAATTAAAAAAAACAGCTTGGGGATCCCCCCAAAATCCATACCAGACCCTTATCTGAGCATGCATCCCGGCAGGTTAGGAAAGGGGGGGGGACGAGTGAGTGCCCCCCCTCCTGAACCATACCAGGCCACATGCCCTCAACATGGGAGGGTGTTTTGGGGCAGAGGGGCTCCCCCCAAAGCACCTTGTCCCCATGTTAATGGGGACAAGGGCCTCTTCCGTTAGTGGGATAATTGGTCGGCCATTTTTGGGGATTTTAGCATATTTTGTTTACCAGTAAAGTTGGAAATTTTTTGTTCCAAATTTACTGATAAAAAAAAATGTGCCAAAATCCCGAAAAACGGCTGACCAATTAACCCACTAACGGCCCGAAAATCGTTTGATTTTTTTTTCGGCAGAAAAATCGGCCGATTTTAGACCCATCTATGGCCTGCTTTAGATGGGTCTAAAATCGTCCGCAAAAAAAAATCGGCTGATTTTCGGGCCGTTAGTGGGTTAATTGGTCAGCCATTTTTGGGGATTTTGCAACTTTTTTTAATTGGTAAATTTGGATAAAAATTGGCCGATTTTGCAGATCGGCCGATTTTAGCTGCAATGATCGGCAAATTGGCTGATCTTTTAACAGATAAAAAATCTGCACATGAGCCATGACCTGCAAGAAAAATAAGAAGAAAATGAAAAAGAAGAATAAAAAAAAAAGAATAAGAAAAAGAAGAAAAAGAAAAATGCAGGCCATAGATGGGGCGAAAACTGACCGTTTAAAAAAAAAGAAATTCGGTTGTTCAATGGGCCCACGTTACCACCAATGGCAAAAAATTGTTCGATTTTCGCCCCGTCTACGGCTGGCAAATATAATAGCAAAGTAATTCTGTCCCTGCAGAGAGCTGCGCTATTATATTTGACATTAAAAAGTATAAAGGTTGCAACATTGTATCTATATGTATCCAAATAAAAACATCTATATCCGAAATGGATACAAATAGATACAATGTTGCAACCTTTATACTTTTTAATGTCAAATATAATAGCGCAGCTCTCTGCAGGGACAGAAGGAATGTTTCAGCTGTCATCGGGGTTTCCCACTGACAGCTGAATTTTAAATTATTTCCGTGAATTAAATAAATAATAAAAAAAACAGCGTGGGGTCCCCCCTCTCATCCATACCAAGCCCTTCAGGTCTGGTATGGATATTAAGGGGGAACTCCACGCTGAAATTTAAAAAAAAAAACAGCGTGGGTCCCCCTCAATATCCATACCAGACCCTTATCCGAGCATGCAGCCCGGCAGGTCAGGAAAGGGAGGGGCGAGCGAGCGCCCCCCCTCCTGAACCATACCAGGCCACATGCCCTCAACATGGGGGGGTGCTTTGGGGCAGGGGGGGCTCCCCCCCAAAGCACCTTGTCCCCATGTTGATGAGAACAAGGGCCTCTTCCCCACAACCCTGGCCGGTGGTTGTGGGGGTCTAAGGGCGGGGGGCTTATCAGAATCTGGAAGCCCCCTTTAACAAGGGGGCCCCCAGATCCCGCCCCCCCCTACGTGAATGATTCTGCGGTACACGGTCCCGCAGACTCATTCACAAAAAAACTAAGTGTGGTGTAAAAAAAACACAGTACAGGGTCTTTGACAAGTCCTTTATTAAAACAATGTCCCCCGAAGTAGATCCAACGTCAATCGCGGTGGCAGGGACCCGAAAAAAAAAAAAAAAAAGGTTCCGCTCCCGTCCGAAGCTTCCAGCCTTGTGAAGAAAAGCCTAGCTGACATTTCTTATATAGGTATGGGGCGGGGCCAGCCGGGAACAGCAAGCATGTGACATGGGGCGGGTCACTGGGATGATGTCCCCGGCTGGCCCCGCCCCATACCTATATAAGAAATGTCATTTAGCCTTTTCTTCACAAGGCTGGAAGCCTCGGATGGGAGCGGAACCTTTTTTTTCCTTTTTTCGGGTCGCCGCCGCCGCGATTGATGTTGGATCTACTTCGGGGGACATTGTTTTAATAAAGGACTTGTCAAAGACCCTGTACTGTGTTTTTTTTACACCACACTTAGTTTTTTTGTGAATGAGTCTGCGGGACCGTGTACCGCAGAATCCTTCACGTAGGGGGGGGGGCAGGATCTGGGGGCCCCCTTGTTAAAGGGGGCTTCCAGATTCTGATAAGCCCCCCGCCCGCAGACCCCCACAACCACCGGCCAGGGTTGTGGGGAGGAGGCCCTTGTCCTCATAAACATGGGGACAAGGTGCTTTGGGGGGGGGAGCCCCCCTTGCCCCAAAGCACCCCCCCATGTTGAGGGCATGTGGCCTGGTATGGTTCAGGAGGGGGGGGGTGCTCGCTCGTCCCCCCCCCCTTTCCTGACCTGCCGGGCTGCATGCTCGGATAAGGGTCTGGTATGGATACTGAGGGGGACCCACGCTGTTTTTTTTTTTTATTTCGACATGGAGTTCCCCCTTAATATCCATACCAGATCCGAAGGGCTTGGTAAGGATGGGAGGGGGGACCCCACGCTTTTTTTTTATTATTTATGCTATAAAGGAAATTATTTTACATTCAGCTGTCAGTGGGGAACCCCGCTGACAGCTGAAACATTAACACATGGCTGTCGCTCCTACAATCCCGCATGAGTTATGTTATCAACTCATGCGGCGTTTTAGTAGTGAAAACCAATGCAGCGCTCATGTTTCAGCTGTCGGCGGAGTTCCCAACTGACAGTTGAATGTCAAAGTATTGCGGGGAATTAGAAACTGTTTTTAAATAACCGGTGTGGGGTCCCCACTCTCATCCATACCAAGCCCTTCGGGTCTGGTATGGATATTAAGGGGGAACTCCACGCTGAAATTAAAAATAAAAACAGCGTGGGTCCCCCTCAAAATCCATACCAGACCCTTATCCGAGAATGCAGCCAGGCAGGTCAGGAAAGGGGGGGGCGAGCGAGCGCCCCCCCCCCTCCTGAACCATACCAGGCCACATGCCCTCAACATGGGGGGGGTGCTTTGGGGCAGGGGGGGCTCCCCCCCCAAAGCACCTTGTCCCCATGTTGATGAGAACAAGGGCCTCTTCCCCACAACCCTGGCCGGTGGTTGTGGGGGTCTAAGGGCGGGGGGCTTATCAGAATCTGGAAGCCCCCTTTAACAAGGGGGCCCCCAGATCCCGGCCCCCCCCCCTACGTGAAGGATTCTGCGGTACACGGTCCCGCAGACTCATTCACAAAAAAACTAAGTGTGTGTAAAAAAAAACACAGTACAGGGTCTTTGACAAGTCCTTTATTAAAACAATGTCCCCCGAAGTAGATCCAACGTCAATCGCGGCGGCAGGGACCCGAAAAAAAAAAAAAAAAAAGTTCCGCTCCCATCCGAGGCTTCCAGCCTTGTGAAGAAAAGCCTAGCAGACATTTCTTATATAGGTATGGGGCGGGGCCAGCCGGGAACAGCAAGCATGTGACATGGGGCGGGTCACTGGGATGATGTGATCTGTCGGGCTGCATGCTCGGATAAAGGTCTGGTATGGATATTGAGGGGGGACCCACGCTGTTTTTTTTTTAAATTTCAGCGTGGAGTTCCCCCTTAATATCCATACCAGACCTGCAGGGCTTGGTATGGATGAGAGGGGGGACCCACGCTGTTTTTTTTTTTTTTTTTATTGCGGACCTTTATTTTTACATTCAGCTGTCAAAATAAATATTATCTAGACCTTCAAAATCAGTAAAATCATTACAGAAATAATTATAAAGGATAAGAAACAAAAATAGAATCACTAGAACTAAGGAAATCAAATTAGAATACATGAAGATATGCCGAGTGCTGTTTATTAAACACAATAGACGCGACCGAGTGCCGGCTGTCAGAGGACTCCACAGTAAGATTCACTATTAGTCAGTGGCTAAAAAACAAACGCCCATGGCAGAGGTCTAAAATGTGTTCTGCACATGCTCAGTTCTATCTGCCAAAGACACTGCACGGGCGTCTAGATTTTTACTGTGTCGATTTCCTTGAAAAAAACGATTTTTAACACATTCTTAATTTTTTTGGAAATAGCAGATATTGTTTAAAGTGAAGTCCTGATATTTGGCAAAGCAAATTTCTAAGTGAACATGTCTCTGCAGTGATTTTTCATGGTGTTAGACTTGCTTCTTAGCAAGTCTGCTTTGTGAGTCTGATTCCGGGCGTGTGTCTTTTTGTGAATTAGATTGGGCATCTGCTTATGGGCTCTGGTCAATAGTGAATTAGGTTGCAGGGTAAAAAATAGACGGACGCCCATGAAAATTGGGCTTAAGCCCGTGAATATACGCCCACGCCCAATAGTGAATCAGGGCCATAGTGTCAAAGGACTTAATTGAGTCCAAAAATGGTGGATGGCTCTGAAGGAGTTTAGATCCTCGGGAGCAGATATTATATTCATTCAGGAAACCTATTTCAAATAGGAAGGCTCTTTTTGCTTTGCCTCAAAGAGCTTTCCGCAATCCTATTAGGTTTTTGACCCATCTGGAAAAGCCGGAGTAGCTATTTTGAACCGGAAAAACTGCTTCCTGAGGGTCTCCTCCTCTCTAGTTTATCCACTTGGTCATTATGTCTTGTTGGAATGTATGTATGAGGGCTCTCCATTTGTACTTTTAAATTTGTATGCACCCAACTCATCTGTTATTTCTCTCTCAAACTCTAGATAAGTTATCTTCCCTATCTACTCCATGCATGATTGTTGGGGGGAATTTTAACCTGGTTATGTCCCCTCATAAGGATTGGAAGGTGCTTTTTGTATCCACTCCGTCAAAGAGACTATGCTCCTCCTCGACGGCTTTATGTAAACTGATCCGGGAGCATCTCCTCTTTGACGCCTGGTGAGTCAAACATCCTCTCCATAGGCAATTCATGTTTTACTCTACTCCACATCGCATGTTCTCTCGATTGGATCACTTTTTTGTCACTGCCCCCCTGATCCCCTTTTTGGTTTCCACAGAGATCAACCCAATGACTTGGTCAAATCATGCCTCATTGTCACTTGATCTCCTTCTTCCTAACTTCTCCCCTAAGGTCTGCCATTGGCACCTCAATGAGAGTTTTCTGCACTCGGAACAACTTCGAGAGGAGCTCTCTTGGGGCCTGGATGATTATTTTCAACTTAATGTTGGCTTGGTATCTTCATCCTCAACCCTCTGGGAGGCCCATAAAGCCATCTTCAGAGGCCTCTGTATTTCCATGGGCGCTCGTTTGAAGAAGGCCTCGTCGATTGCTAGATAACCCATCTATACCTCGGCTCCAGAAAGTTTCCCATATACAGGATCAAATTAGGGCTCTTGACCTGCATAAAACTGTTCAGTCTCTTGCCTGGGCTAGGCAACAATTTATGAGTTTTCTAATAAACCACATTGCATGCTCGTAAATAGACTTAAATCTCAAACATCCCCCTTACTACCGGGCCACCTACTCCAGTCTGATTGCAAACCCACATATGACTCGTATGTTATGGCTACAATATTTGGGGAATACTATGAGAAACTTTATAATTGCCTAGCCCCTGCTACTCACCCTCCCATTCAGATGGCTGCTTTTGATGCTTTTTTTGACTCCTTACAATTGCTGTGTTTGTCACCTTCCAATGTTACAGCTCTGAACGCGGACATCTCCATTGAAGAATTATTGGATGTTGACAAGTCCCCAGGGCTGGACGGTCTCCCTTACTCATATTACAAGTCCTTTTTTGGTATTTTAGCCACCCATATTCTGACTTTGTTTCAGGATCTCCTTAACGGGTTGCATCCACACGATGATTTCACACGCGCATACATTTCTGTGATCTCCAAACCGAATAAGGACCATTCCCTTCCAGATAATTATTGTCCTACAGCTTTATTAAATTCTGACCACAAGATTTTTACAAAAAAACTAGCTAATAGCATGGCCAAATATATTTCCAAGCTTATACACAGAGACCAGGTGGGCTTTGTCCTGGCTAGACATGTTGCAGATGACACCTGCAGGATCATTGACCTGATTGATCTTGTCAATAAGTCCTTGAATACTACTCTCTTGTTGAGCTTGGAAGCCCAAAAAGCATTTTACTGGTTAAGTTGGCCATTCATGTTTCTAGTCTTGGAGAGATTTGGGTTTAGTGGTCCATTTGTAGCTGCTTTAAGAGCCCTTTACTCCACTCCTTCTTCCCAAGTCAAATTAGCGTCATTCTTATCCCCTTCTTTTCAGATGTCCAATGGTACATGCCAGGGATGCCCGCTTTCCCCTTTGTTGTTTATCCTCTGTTTGGAACCCCTGGCCATAGCTATCAGATCCAATCTGGATATCCATGGGATACGGACCCAAAATAGTGACTTTAAACTGTTTTTGTTCGCTGAATATATCTTGCTGACACTG
Source organism: Staurois parvus (assembly GCF_062004578.1). Classification (NCBI taxonomy): domain Eukaryota; kingdom Metazoa; phylum Chordata; class Amphibia; order Anura; family Ranidae; genus Staurois; species Staurois parvus. The sequence goes on from NW_028317818.1 coordinate 6,733,913, forward strand.
ACGGAGCTCCATATTACTCTGTTGGTCTTACATCGTATACTGTATAGCTTTTCGGTGCCCTGTCGGGTTAGAAGGTTAATGTGTCTAAAACCGAAGCATTTCGGCTCCACATACCATCTACCATTTTATCTTCTCTTCAGTTAAATTATCCCTATCGATGGTGCCCACACGCCTTGAGGTAATTGTGTACCTACCTTACCTCCGCTTACCACTCCCTGTATGAAGCTAATTTCTCCCCTCTGTTTCATGCTATTTCTCAATCCTTAAAATCTTGGGACAATCTTTCCATCTCTTTCCTTGGAAGGATTAATGTGCTAAAAATTACCATACTGCCCAAACTTCTGTATCTGTTTGAGATGCTTTCTATTCCTATTCCCATGTCCAAGTTGCTCTCCCTTCAGAAATCCTTCCTCCACTTCATCTGGCATAATAAATCTCACCGAATTGCCCGTACTGTCCTTCTCTCTCCTCGATCTAGGGGAGGTCTGGGGGCCCCAGACATTGTATCATATCATTTGGCTACCCACCTTCATACACTTGTCTCATGGTCCTCCCAGCGCCTCCCTAATAAATGGGCTGAGATTGAATGCCTACAATTACGTCCAACGCAGCCTAGTTCTCTGCTTTGGTCTATGACCAACATTGAAATCACCTCTCACAAACATCTGCTCGGGCCCATGCATTTTACGTTGCCTATATGGAGCTGGTGTAGGGATAGATTTGCTCTGTCTACTTTGTGTTCCCCCTGACCAATGTCAATGTTTGGCTTTGGCTTGCATGAATCCCTGGGCCAAGGCCAATCTATTTCAATTGCAACACTTGGTCCACCCAGTGACCCGAAAGCTTAGACCCTTTTCTAAGATCCAAAAAGCTACTGGTATGTCACCTCACCAGTGTTATGTTTATCTACAGATACATTACTTCTTCTCCTCCAAAGCTCCCTCTCTAACCCTTGAGAAGCTTACTTTCTTTGAATGCATCTGCATTCAGGGCCCATTCCAATGGGGCATAATTTCCTCTACTTATAAGCCGCTGCAGGACGCCTGTCCCCTTTCTGTTGATACACATCTTTATATGTGCAAATGTCCCTGAATCCTCCAACGTGATATTGCCTTGGATCAATGGAGTAAGATTTGGGAGGCTGCCTCCAGATCTTCTATATGTGTAGTATATAAAGAAAAAAACTTATAAAATACTGATGTTTTGGTATAAGACCCCTAAGGTTCTCCATGCTTGCAATTGGAGTGTTTCTCCTGTCTGCTGGTGATGTGGCAAGGAAACTGACACTCTCTTCCACATTTTCAGGACTTGCCAACACATTGGTCCTTAAAATTGGTCCTTAACCTTTTGCAGCTACTTTTTTTTTGCAGAAACTGACACTCTCTTCCACATTTTCTGGAGAGAGGTCCTTAACCTTTTGCAGCTACTTTTACAGGCTCATATTTCATTTGAGCCCATCCACTTCTTGCTGGGCCTACCTTTTCCAGGCCTCTCCAAATTTGTCAGGAAACTATCCTCTCATGTTGTAACAGCTGCCAGGAGAACCATTACCATGCATTGGCTTTCTACTATGCCTCCTACACGTTTAGAACTGGTGAAAGTTATAGCAGAGATTAGGAGAATGGAGTACATTACTGCTTTGCATGCTAACTCTGTCCCCATCTTTGAAGCAGCTTGGGAAATGTGGGATCTTTCCATTTCCGATTTGCCTACTCAATTGTCTGAAAATGATGGCTAATTCACTGTTATGCACTGACATTGTATGTACCTACTGTATATTCCTTTCATCGATGAGCCTATTTCTTTGCTATTTCATTGACTTGTGATTGTTATTTCACAATTCTATGCAACTCTGTTTGTTGCAAGTTCTTTGAAAATCAATAAAAAGTTAATTATAAAAAAGAAAACCTGGGCTTAGTTGGGTGATAAAGAGAAGTCTTGTGAACACATTACAAAGGTCTAACCTACAGTGGAAGGAGAAGAAGCTATATTGCCATTGCTAGGGGCAACTAAAATAATGTCTGCTTAAGTAACCATCAAACGGGAGTCATAGTGATATGGAATGGGTGGCAGAAGGATCTGATAGTGAGAGAGATTGTGGGCTTGGCCTCTTCCCTAGTGACTGGTGCTCCACATACAGGGACCTATACCGCGGCATGGGGTGTTCCAGGTAGATAGCCTGAGATGTCACGGGAGAGGAGAAAAGAGTGGGACGCATCGGGAATGAAGAAGCTTGGGAAAGAGATGCTCTCTATCAGGGACGGGACTGACCATTTGGTCGGGCATTGCCTGAGGGACCGGGGTCAGAAGGGGGCCCGTGAGAGGATCACTGTCCACTGACAGTGTGGGGAGCGGAGGAGGAGGCAGTCTCAGATACCGACCCAGAAGTAGCTCACTTGTCACTTCACGTGGTGGCAGAGTAAGTCGAGTGATGGGAGTGAAGTATTCCAGCTGCCTTGTTGAAATCCATGCAGGGAGATCGGTGCTGTCACTGTCCCTCCCCTGCACCGATCATCCCTGACTGTGCATCGGATTTCTCTCCTGGGCCCCCCCTCTGTGTTCCTCATCCCCCCCTCGCAGGTCTCTGATGCCTCATCTTCTCTGACAGTGTCCAGCCCCTCCCCCATCTTCCACTGCAGAGGAGAGAGGATCTTCTCTGACTCCCCTGTCCAGATCAGCCAGCAGCTCTGTAAAGCTTTTGAATGTACTCCCTCCCTCCCCCTCTCTCTCTCTCCCCCCCTCCCTCCCCCCTCTCTCCCCCTCTACTCCCTCTCTCCCCCCTCTCTTTCTCCCTCCCTCTCTCCCCTCCCTCTCCTCCCCTCTCTCTCTCTCCCCCTATCCCCCTCTCTCTCTCCTCCTTCTCTCTCTCCCCCCTTCTCTTCCCTGCTCTCTCTCCTCCCTCTCCTCCCCCCTTTCTCTACCCCCTCCCTCTCTCTCCCCTCTCTCTCCCCTCTCTCTCCCCCTCCCTCTCTCCCTCTCCCACTCTCTCTCCCCTCCCCCTTTTCTCCTTCTCCTCCTCTCTCCCCCTCCCTCTCTCTCCCCATCCCCCTTTCTCCCCCTCTCTCTCCCCCTCCCTCTCTCCCAATCTCACCCTCCCTCTCCCCGTCTCTCTCTCCCCCTCCCCTCCCTCTCCCTCTCCCCCTCTCCCCATTCCCCCTCTCTCCCCCTCCCTCTCTCTCCCCCCCTATCTCCCCCCTCTCTCTCCCTCCTCCCCTTCTCCCCTCCCTCTCCCCCCTCTCCCCCCCTCTTCCCCCTCCCTCTCTCCCCCCTCTCTCTCCCTCCCTCTCTCTCTCCCTCCCCCTCTCTCTCCCTCCCTCCCCATCTGCCCTCTCCCCCCCTCTCTCTCCTCTCTCCCCCCATCCCTCTCTCTCTCCCCCCTCTCATCTCTCTCCCCCCCTCTCTCTCCCCCCTCTCACCCCCCTCCCTCTCTCTCTCCCCTCCCTCTCTCTCTCCCCATCCCTCTCTCCCTCTCTCTGCCCCCCTCTCCCCCCTCTCTCTCCTCTCCCCCCTCCCTCCCCCCCTCCCTCTCCCCCTCCCTCTCTCCCTCTCCCCCTCCCCCCCTCTCCCCCTCTCCCCCCTCTCTCTCCCTCTCCCCCCCTCTCCCTCTCCCTCTCCCCCTCCCTCTCCCCCCTCTCCCTCTCCCCCTCCCCATCTCTCTCCCTCCCCCTCTCCCCCCCTCTCTCCCTCTCCCCCTCTCCCCTCTCTCTCCCTCCCTCTCCCTCTCTCTCCCTCCCTTCATTCTTTCCTCCTTCCACTCCTTTCATTCTTTCCTCCCATCCCTCCTTTCATTTCCTTCATTCCTTTCTCCTTCTGACCCCCTCCTTCATTCCTTCCTTCCTCCATCCATTCCTTCCCTCCTCTTCTTCCTTCCCTCCCTCCCTTCTTTCCTTCCTTCCTTCACTCATTCCCTCCCTCCCTCCTTTTTCTTCCTTCCTCCCTTCCTTCCCTCCTCTTCCTTCATTCCTTCCTTCCCTCTCTCCCTTCCTTCCTTTCACTCTCCCTCCCTCCCCTTCTTTGCTTCCTTCCTTCATTTCATCCCTCCTTTTTCTTCCTTCCTTACTCCCTTCCCTCCCCTTCCTTCTTTCCTTCCATCCAACCATTTTCTTCTTTCCTTCCTTCCTCCATTCCCTCCCATTTCTTCCTTACCTTAATTCCTTCCTCTATCATTGCCCTTCATTTTTTACTTCTCTTCCTTCTATCATTCCTTCCTTCTTTCCCCCTTTACTCCCCTTCTTTCCTTTCTCCCTTCCTTCATTCCTTCCTTCCTCTATCCCATCCCTTCCTTAATGCTTTTCTCCCTCCCCTCCTTTAATTTCGTTCCTTCCTTCCTGCCTCCCTCCCCTCCTTTCATTTTTTTCCTTCCTCTCTCCCATCCTTCCTTCCCTCCCTTTCCTTCATTCTTTCCTCCATAAATTTCCTTCCTTCCTCCATCCATTCCGCCCCTCCCTTTCTTTCTCTATCCATTCATTTTCTTCCTTCCTTCTTCCCTCCCCTCCTTCCTTCCCTCCCCTTCATCCCTTCCTCCATCCATCCATTCCTTCCTTCATCCATTCTATCCCTCCCTCCCTTTTCTTTCTCTTTCTTTCTTTCTTTCTCTTTCTTTCTTTCTTTCTTTCTTTCTTCCTTCCTCCCTCTTCCTTCATTCCTTCCTCCATTTATTTCCTTCCTTCCTCCAACCATTCCCTCCCTCCCTTTCCTCCATCCCCTTCCTTCCTCTCCTCCATTCTTTCCTCCCTCCCATCCTTTCATTTCCTTCCCTCCTGCCTCCTTCCCTCCCTTTCCTTCCTTCGTTCCTTCCTTTACCTTCATTACTTTGTCCATCAATTTTCCTTCCTTCCTTCCTTCCTTCCTTCCTTCCTTCCTCCATTCCCTCCCTCCCTCCCTTTTCTTCCTTCCCTTCCTTCCTCCATCCCCTCCCTTCATTCTTTCCTCCCACCCCTCCTTCCTTCCCTCCTCTTCCTTCCTTCCTCCATCCATTCCCTCCCTTCTTTTTCCTTCCTTCCTTCCATCCTTCCTTCCTTTCTTCCTTCCTCTCTTCCTTCCCTCTCCTTTCTTTCTCACTCCATCTATTCCCTCCCTTTTTTTCCTTCCTTCCTGCCTCCCTCCCCTCCTTTCATTTCCTTCCTCCCTCCCTCCCCTCCTTCCTTCCCTCCCTCACTTTCCTTCATTCTTTCCTCCATCCATTTCCTTCCTTCCTCCATCCATTCCCTCCCTTTTCTTCATTCCCTTCTCTTCTCTTCCCTTCCTTCCTATCTCTATCCATTCCCTTTTCTTCCTTCCTCCCTCCTTCCCCTCCTTCCTTCTTTCCCTTCCCTTCCTTCATCACTTCCTCCATCCATTCCTTCCTTCCTCCATCCATTCCCTCCCTTTTCTTCCTTCCTCCATCCCCTCCCTTCATTCTTTTCTCCCTCCCTCCCCTCCTTTCATTTCCTTCCTTCCTTCCTTCCTTCCTTCCTTCCTTCCTTCCTTCCTTCCTTCATTCCTTCCTTCATTCCTATATTCCTCCATCAATTCCCTCCTTCCCTTTTCTTCCTTCCTTCCCTCCCTTTTTTCCTTCCTTCAGCCATTCCCTTCCTCCCTCCCTTTTCTTCCTTCCTTCCTTCCTTCCTTCCATCCATTTTCTTCATTCCTCCCTCCATTCCCTCCCTCCTTTTATTCCTTCCTCCATCCATTCCCTTCCTCCCTTTTCTTCCTTCTCTTCCTTCCTCCAACCCCTCCCTTCATTCTTTCCTCCCTCCCCTCCTTCCTCCCCTCTCCTTTGTTCCTTCCTCCATCCATTCCCTCCCTCCTTTTGCCTTCCTTCCTTTCTCCCTCCTTTCCTTCCCTCCCCTTCCTTCCTTTCCTCCATCTATTCCCTCCTTTTTCTTTCTTCCCTCCTTCCTTCTTCCTCTACCCTTCCTTCTTTCCTCACCTTCCCTTTCTTCCTCCATCCATTCCCTCCCTAACTTCCTCCCTTCCCTCCTTTTCCTTCATTCTTTTCTCCATCCATTTTCTTTCTTTCCTTCCTTCCTCCATCTATTCCCTCCCTCCCTTTTCTTCTTTCCCTTCCTTCCTCCATCCCCTCCCTTCATTCTTTCCTCCCACCCCTCCTCCCTTCCCTCCTCTTTCTTCATCCATTCCTTCTCTCCCTTTTTATTCCTTCCTTCCTTCCTCCCTCCCTTCCTTCCCCTTCCTTCCTTTCCTACCTCCCCTAAATTCCTTCCTTTTCCTTCATTCCTTCCTCCATCCATTTTATTTATTTCCTTCATTCCTTCCTTCCTCCATCCATTCCCTCCCTCCCTTTTCTTCCTTCCCTTCCTTCCTCCATCTCTTCCCTTCATTCTTTCCTCCCACCCATCATTCCTTCCCTCCCCTTCCTTCCTCCAACCATTCCCTCCCTTTTCTTTCTTCCTTCCTTCCCTCCATCCATTCCCTTCCTTCTGATATAAGGGGTACAGGTTCTGTTTATTCATCCCAATCTAATGACAGCCCAACATATACCAGTGCTCCCTGTTCACTCCCTACTGACACTGTCCACTGCCCCCACCCCCACAAAATCATTGTGGAAAAAATAATACAGAAATAAATTATAAAAAATAATTAAAAATTAGATAATACAAATTCTGACACCACACCATTGCTCTACTGACATCATCCACTGGCCACCCAAAAGCATTTTGAAAAAAAACGATGAAAATAATAAAACATAAATTTGTAAAAAAAAACCATAAAATTGTAAAAAAAAAAAATAATAATACTAATAAAAATGAAGAACTACTGACACCACCTACTGACACCATTCTACACATACTACCCACAGCCATACACTCCGCACTCCTCTCCCTGTAGATACTACCCACTGTCATACACTCCACACTGTACATTCCTTATTTAACATTACCTCATTCTGCACTATATAAGTCATCTCAGACACTATTTAACCACACCCCTTTTAAGCCATGCCCAATTTTTAGCTCAATTTAAAACACACCCCTCCGCTCTCATCCTTTCCTCCCTCTCTCACTCCTAATCCTCCACCTCTCTCTCTCACACTCCTCCTCTTTTTCCCCATCTCACTCCCCCCTCTCTTTCACTTCCCCCACATGGCAGCCATTTTTACACCTGGAAGTGTCCAGTGGATTCTATGGAAAGAAGCCGGGAACATTCATGCAGACTTTGCTGCAGTAAATATTTAAATGCCCCTTCTATGCAGCTGAGCTGCAATATGTAGGTAGGGTGTTGTGTGGGTGTGGCTTGAGTGTAGGCGGGGAGACAGGAGGCCCCATTATCTCTTACTGCCCGGGGGCCCCATGAGTTGTCAGTCCGCCCCTGCTCTCTATACATACAAAGTATTAATCACTATTTAACAAAACTGTGCACCTGTGCAAAAAAATTTCCAAGCAAAAAAAACAAAACAACAAAAAATGCTTAAAGGTGAGTTTGCAGACACCATAGAAGATATCCTTTCTAAAATGTAAAGTTGTAGTGATGTGTTGCGCTCAACCCAGCCTGCTTTATCAAAAAAACATCATATTATTTGTGTAAATACCCATATTAAAGCAACTGTAAAAACATATATACAAAAAAATGACATATGAAACATTTACTGAATATACATCTATAAAAACACCACCATATTGCATATATATAAAAAACGAAAATCACCCTAAAACTGTCAGTCCAAAAAAATTGAAGGATAGTCCAAATCTATTTGAATAAGTGCTGTGAACATAAACCGAGGTAAAAGGTTTTCACTTAACCACTTGCCGCCCAGCCACTGTAGATGTACGGTGACAGGGCGGCACTCACAGGCAAAACCACGTTTAAAAACGCGGTTCTGCAAAACAGGTAGGGGGCGCACGCGAGGCGCGTGCACGCCCTACCTGTGCCGCGGGTGTCATCAGCGGGTCCCAGCCGCCGGGTCACGGCCAGTGATTACCGGCTTTTTGGCCGCGATGAGCTGTGATCACTGAGAGATAACAAGGCTGCATTGTTTACACACAGCCTTGTTATCTGTCAGTTGCTCAGCTTGTGAAAAGCTGCAGAGGGTTTCTCTCCCTCGAACAGCTCCCCCCTCCCTCCCCCCCTCCAGCACACACCCCCTCCCCCTAGTAAAACACTCCCCTTACACAGTGAACACAAAAATGTTAACCCCTTCCTCCCCAGTGACATTAGTACAGTTTCAGTGGGGTTTTTTTTCACTGATCACTGTATTGGTGTCACTGGGGATGTCAGTGACCCTAAGTCAGTTCCCCCCCAGTGTGAAAATGTCCGCCACAGTCCCGCAGTCCCGCCATAAGTCGCTGGTCGCCGTCATATGTCGCTGATCGCCGCAATATGTCGCTGATCGCCACCATTATTAGTATAAATAAAATAAAAAATCCCAGTATCTTTCCCGCCATTTGTAAACGCTATAACTTTCACGTAAACCAATTAATTTACACGTGTTGGGATTTTTTTTAGCAGAGACATGTCACAGAATGCATTTTGGATGAAATTTGTGACAAAATTTGATTTTTTAATTTTTTTTACTGGACATGTTTTATAGCAAAAAGTCCAAAATATTGTTTTTTTGTCTCAAAATTGTCAGCCTTTTTTTTTTATAGCGCAAAAAATTAAAAACGCACAGGCGATCAAATACCACCGAAAGAAAGCTCAATTTGTGGAAAAAAAAGGATGTAAATTTAATTTGGGTGCAGTGTTGCATGACCGCGCAATTGTCAGTTAAAGTAACGCAGCAACGTAACACAAACCTCTTCTGTAACCGCTTCCTTACCACCCTACAGCAGAAATACTGCTACAGGGCGGCATGGGTACACAAAATCACAAATATATATATACGTGATTCGCGCTCCCGTGGTTTTCACACCCCTCCCAGATAGCGTCAGATTGCCCGTCAGTACACCAGTCATCACATTTAACCCCTTGATTGCCAGTAGTACGCTCATGTACAATAAACCTCCATTGCTAGTATAGTGTCTGAACGGGTCAATATCTTTGATCAGGTCAGCACTATACCAGCGTTCACATTAGTATAGTGTCCCCAAAAACGCAGCGTTAGCGGGATCAGCCCCGGCACCTGCCAACACCTGCGTTTAGCCCCTACGCTTACCCCCCCTTCTCCCCCAGCAAGTGCAGTGTCAGTAGATCACTGTCACTTGATACATTGCACACAAAACTGCAGTGTTCGCAGAATCAGGCCTGATCTCTGTTAGCACTTGTCAGTAAATTTTGATGACTCTCATATGCAGCAGAGTGCCAGTACTAGTGCCGCTCTACATTTTGGTGAACGGAGTACCAGCGGTCTAGTACATCTTGGTCTTTCACATACCTCCTTGATTTTTGGAGCTGTTTTTCACGGAATATCTGTATGCGTTGATTGTGGATCAAAGCAATTTATATGCACAATTTATCGCCGCCAACCCAAATTCAAACCTTGCCAGGCCATTCGCATGGAAACTCATTACGGTTTTCAAATTTAAATTTTTTTTGGGCCTAACCCTCAACATGGGCATTACTAAAAGAAATGAATTGCGGTTGTATTGGTCCGCAGACCCGATTCATCATATCCCGTGTTCTCTGCTGCCATGGCCAGGCATAGATATGAGAGTATAATGTGTTTTATACATTTCAGCGACAATACACTCTGTCATCCTCGGGGTAACCCTGAATTTGACCGGCTCCACAAAATTCAGCCCCTCACAAATCACCTTACCCTAAAGTTTGCAGATGTTTATACTCCCCAGCAAAACATCTGCGTTGAGGAGTCCCTTATTAATTTTTCTGGCCACCTTGCATTCAAACAATTTCTCCCCAGCAAGCGTGCCAGATATGGGGTCAAGATGTAGAAGACCTGTGAGAGGACAACAGGATATACTTATAAGTTTTGGATTTACGAGGGAAAAGATAGTCACGTGGAGCCCCCCGGATGCCCAGACTACATGGGGAGCAGTGACAAGATAGTTTGGGACTTGGTGTCATCATTTCTCCATATGGGGTACCACTTATACGTGGACAATTTTTATTCAAGCGTGCCACTATTTAGACATTTGTACAATATTGGAACTGGCACCATGTGGCAAAGTGTGACCTAATGTGTGCCCACCATTAGAAGTGGGTGGATGCAGGGCGGTATATTCTAATGGTGGGCATACCACACACTTTTTCTGGCAGATATTTCTTCTCATTTTTTCATTCAGTCCACAGGCTGCATACAAAAAAAAAAAGAACATAGCATATATACCCAACAAGGACCAGCGATGTACTGGTACATCACTGGATTTGAATGGTTATACCAGGATGATGCCTACAGCTGCAGGCATCATCCTGGTATCGTTTTTTTCAGCCGGCGATCGGCTTTCATGTAAAAGCAATCCTAGTGGCTAATTAGCTGCAAGATTGCTTTTACAAGCAGTGGAAGATTATGTCCCCCCTCCCCCGCTGCCTTCCACGGCCTTCTCGGGCAGTTTCGTGCCATCTGGGGAACCTGAGAATGCAGCCGGTGTTTCTGCCAGCTGACCATAGAGCTGATTGAAGACCAGAATGATGCCAATCATCTCTATAGTCTAAGAATTCGGAAGCTACAAGCATTTTATCACTTCAGTTTCGCAGGATATAAACAGCGCCATTTGTAAATTGGGAAAGCATCTGATCACACCGATTTTGGTTTGATTAGATAATGTAAGAGCAGAGAAGATATCTAGAGTCTGATAGACCCCAGATTTCTCAAAAAAGAATATATGACAATGCCCATTGAAGTTATAGGGGTTATTTACATTCCCTGTTATAGCATTAAAAGTGATAAAAAAAAAAATAAATGAAAAGGTACAATGTAAAAATAATAAAAAAAAAAATCAAAATAACTATTAAAAAAAAAAAAAAAAAAAAAAAAAAATTGCCCCTCCCATGTGCGCACATCTGTGTGCAGAAGCCTTGACCCTGTGCCCTTATGTAAACAGCAGTTGAACCATGCATGTGAGGTATTGCCGTGAACGTCAGATCGAGGGCAGTAATTCTAACACTAGACCTCCTCTGTAAATCTAAAATGGTGGCTTTTAAAGGCTGTTAAAGCGCTGCCTATGGATATTAAAAATGTATGCAGTTTGTCGCCATTGAACGTGGCATGCGCAGTTTTAAAGCATGTCATGTTTGGTATCTATTTACTCGGCATACCATTATCTTTTATATTTTAACAAACAATTGGCCAATATATTGTGTTTTTGTGCATTAAAAGTAAAAAAAGTATATTTTTTTTTAAAAAATTGCATTTGAAAAATCGCTGCGCGAGTACTATGTGCCATAAAAAATTGTAGTACCCACCATTTTATTCACTAGGGTGCCTGCTTTAAAAAAATATATAATGTTTGGGGGTTTAAATTAATTTCCTAGCAAAAAATACTGATTGTTTTCATGTGCACAAAAAGGCTTGGTCTTCAGGTGGTTAGAAGAGTGAATGATGTGTGGCATAAACTTCTAATGCTGGGCATAAAACGCCCCCACCCCCCAAAATGACCCCTTTTTGGAAAGTAGTCACCCCAAACTATTTGCTGAGAGGAATGTTGAATCAATAGAAGAATTTATTTTTTTACCACAAGTTTTTGGAAAATGACAAAAATAATTTTTTTTTTTTTTTTTACACAAAATTGTCACTTAAATTATTTACTACTCACACATGCCATGGTTATATGTGGAATTACTCCCCAAAATACATTTTGCTACTTCTTCCGAGTATGGGGGTACCACATGTGAGAGACGTTTTGGCAGTCTAGCCAAGTACAGGACCCCAAAATCCAATAAGCACCTTCAGGCTTTTAAAGGGCTTTATTTCCTCATTACACTTCCTGACTACCTATCACAGTTTCGGAGGCCCTGAAATGCCAGGATAGCACCTAACCCCCCCAAATTACCCCTTTTTGGAAAGTAGACACCCCAAGGAATTTGATAAGAGGCACGGTAAGTATTTTGCAGATCTCATTTGCTGCCACAAGTTTTTGGAAAATGAAGAAAAAAAACAAAAACATATTTTTTCTGTTCTTTTTTTATATTTCAAAACCTTGTGAGAAAAAATGAGATCTGCAAAATACTCACCATGCCTCTTTTTAAATTCCTTGGGGTGTCTACTTTCCAGAAAGGGGTCATTTGGGGGGGTTTGGGGCTATCCTGGCATGTCAGGGCCTTCGAAACTGTGATAGGTAGTGAGGAAGTGTAAAGAGGAAGTTACGCACCTTCAGGCTTTTAAAGTGGTCATTGGATTTCAGGCTCCTGTATGTGGCTAGGCTCCCAAAAAGTTTCACACATGTGGTATCCCCATACTCAGTAGAAGTAGCAGAATGTATTTTGGGGTGTAATTCCACATATACCCATGGCTTGTGCGAGAAAGAAATCATTTAAATGACAACTTCGTGTAAAAAAAAAAAGAAAAAAAAAGTTTTTGTCATTTTCCAGAAACTTGTGGAAAAAAATAAATATTCCATGGACTCAATATGCCTCTCAGCAGATAGCTTAGGGTGTCTAATTTCCGAAAAGGGGTCATTTGAGGGTGTTTGTACTATTCTGGTATTTTAGCACCTCAAGAAATGTGATGGGCAGTCAGAAAGTAAAAGCTCTGTAAATTCCATTATCTATACCATAGTTTGTAGACGCTATAACTTTCACAAAAAGCAATCAATAAACACTTATTGGGATTTTTTTAACCAAAAACATGTAGCAGAATACATTTTGGCCTAATTTTATGACGAAATTTTAGTTTTTTTAGATATTTTTTATGATCAAAATAAGAAAATATTGTTTTTTTCAAAAAAAAATTTTTTCTTCAAAACATTTTCTGGTTATAGCGCCAAAAATAAAAAGTGCACAGGTGATCAAATACCACCAAAAGAATGCTCTATTTGTGTTAAAAAAAATGACATAAATTTCATTTATGTACAATATTGCATGACCGCGCAATTGTCCGTTAAACTAGCGCAGCGCTGTATAGCAAAAAAATGGCGTAAATTGCAGTATCTATACCATAGTTTGTAGACGCTATAACGTTCACACAAAGCAATCAATATACACTTATTTTGATTTTTTTTACCAAAAACATGGAGCAGAATACATTTTGGCCTAAATTTATAACTAACTTTGAGTTTACTATATATTTTTTATAGCTGAAAGTAAAAAATATTGTTTTTCTTCAAAATATTTGGTCTTTTTTTGTTTATAGCGTAAAAAATAAAAAGCGCACAGGTGATCAAATACCACCGAAAGAAAGCTCTATTTGTGTGAAAAAAAGGACGTAAATTTTGTTTAGGTGCAGCATTGCATGACCGCGCAATTATCAGTTGAATTAGTGCAGCGCCAAGTAGCAAAAAGAGGCGTGGTCATTAAGGGGGGTAAATCCTCTGGGGCTCAAGTGGTTAAGCAGGTTGAAGGGCTCTGTGATGTCTGTTCTTTGTGGAGAAAATAGATTTGGCAGTTTTCTTAAAGACTGATAATTCCTGAATTGGCTCCACATTTTTCAGGAAACTAGCATCTTGACTGCGCAGGTGTGCACAGCCCTTTAACTCAAGGGGCTGTCTATGCTTCAGAGTTCCTTCCCCTGGAGACAAGCTGCTAAACAAGCAGCATGTGTGAAGAGGCATTGGGGGAGTTGCCCGGGAGAGGTTTTAGAGAATATATGTAATTAGGCAGCAGCCTATGCAGCCCAAGGTGGGCAGTTTACTTGTCACCAAATTGAATGAGATAATAGAGTGAGTCTGTGCTGAGATAGATTTAGGGATTACAGAGTCAACATAGTCATGAGACTGGAAAATTTCTATGTATCATTGTTATGTTGAAAAACCCTGTGAGGGTAATGTTTTGTATAATTTTGAACCCAATAAAAGTGGGCAAAAAACCCTGAAATGTGCTTCATTGGCTAGATTGAAGCTCATGATTGGTTCTACACTTGGGTTAAGCTTCTGATCCTTGCTGAAAAGTGTGATTTTCACTGTAATGAACTGTTCGTGCAATGCAAAAAAGAGGTAATTGAAAAGTGCATGGTGTGGCAGGTGGTGTATACCTGCAAAAGTTAAAAGGGGGAGCATGATCTAAAATGACAGTGTACTAGTTTGCTGAAAGTATACAAGTTGTGGTGGACTTTGTAAACACTGTGACCGTAATATGGGGCACCTAACAAAGGATGACATTGCTAAAATGAGAGAGAATTCTGTGGAGGGGACTTTACCACCTGGGCACGTTCTATATGTGCCCAAAACAGAATGCATTAGTTTGGGAGTCTGCTATGGACTAGTGTAAATGTCATTTGGTAGCAGTGACCCCAGCCAAGGAGAGACCCAAGCCAGTCCTTAGTGCTGTGAAAGAGATGGTCCAGAAGTAGGAGGCAAGTGCTATTGCCTGTAGAAACCCCAGCTATTTTCTTTTGCAAAATATGTTGCTTACTGATGATGCAAATACCTTTTATAAGTTGCTTTGAGTGGGTTGTGTACAAGAAGCATGTCCCAAAAGAACACTGGTTAGGACTCCTACTGTCTCTGCTGATGGTAAAGTAATAAGGCTACTGGGTGAAGGGCTGAGATTGGAGCGACTATAACAAATTTCAAAGTGAAATCCTGATAATGGAAAAAATCCACCATGACTGTGAGATCCAGCAAGCCTCAGCTGAGGGAAGTTTGTCTCCCATAGCATCTGGAGAAAGTGTATCACTGAAAGACTAAAGCTCCAGAGGAGCAGTTCATAATTATTGGTTTCTATAACATTAAGGTGATCTGTGCTCGCTGAGAGTAAGATCTACTTCAGTTATGTTTCCTTTCTTGTTTGTAGAATAACATACCCTTTAGATACTGTATATGTTTTGGAATTTGTTCTAATTAGTTTACATATTGTAATGCTGGAAACTATACATGTAAACGTGGGGCAGTGCACAATGGCACTACCTCCAAGCTTTCTTCCATTTTTTTTTTCCTTACCCTTAGTAGAAATAACCACTGTATGTAAGATGCAAGTCAATATGTTGTTATGATGAGACTACACTATAGCTCTTGGTTGTATGTATACATAGTTTTTAACAACTCCTTAACTTTACATATGTGAACATTTATTAAAAACCTTTTGAACTAAAAACATAACAAAAAAAAAGCTCCAGAGGAGATGTGGCTTAATCTGGGGCGGACTGACCATTTGGAAACTTGGGCACTGCCCTAGGGCCCAGGGTCAGTAGGGGGCCCCATGAGATGCCCCTGGTACCTTTTTCATAGGCTTTTTTGAGTTTGGGCAAGGAAACAGGGGCCCCATGATCCCCTATTGCCCGCGGGCCCCATGAGTTGTCATTCCGCCCCTGGGCTCAATCCTCCCAGAAAGATGTGATTGTGCTTCAGCGCTTCAGAATGCAGGAATATTCTGCATGGAAAGCCGAGATGAGGTATGGAGGCAAGTGTGTTGCTTGTGGTACAGTGAGTGAGGGCATGCTGTTTCCAAGTATCCTCTGTCTCTGGATGTTGCACTAGGCAGCCAAGCCGAGAAGGGATATACGTGTACCAGCCTTGGTATTTCTGGAATCGTGTCTACTGGAACAGTGTCTACTATGCCCCACAAAAGGGGCAAACATTATGTTGGCCCTTCAGTGGGTGCCAGAGAGCACAGGAATCCTGCTGTTGTTTCTCCATATGGCTGCTTAGGTGAAATGACAGGGTCAAAGAGAAACAGAGTAGTCGGTCCTGAACCAGAATGCTCAAAGGAGGATAGCAACAACTACAGCAGTGGTGGGTAATGGATGGCAATCCAAGGGGGGTTGCCTCTCAGGACATTTATGCATGCCAGGAACCTGAGCAGATACAGACACTGCCCCTTCTGCATCATCCATGAGGAAACGTCTCACCACATTTTCTGGGAGTGCTCATTTGCTCAGGCCCTGTTGGGGGCCCTGGAACCTGAACTCAAGGACTTTGTACCACAGACAGCCATCACTCACTTTGGGGTGTTGAATGGACTATTCTGTGGGACTTTTTCTCTGGAGGACATTGACGGCGCCTGGCGGGTGCTGTGTTGTTTTAAGGACGCTTTATGGTGCGCCAGAAAGCGCCTCATCCACCAGCGGGAGAGGATGTCCATTGAGGACTGCCACAGACTGATCCTCAGTCTGCTCAGAGACTATACCTTGATGGACTTTAAGGAGGAAGAGGACGTCTGAAGATCCCCCCTTCCCCCTACTCCCCCTTGCGTGTCTTTGTCCCTTCAATAAAGCTTTGGGCCTGTGTTTACCCCTTTTTTCCCCCTTCCCCCCCCCCACACACCCGATGCCTATTGTAGACTGTAACGTTTGGTTTTCGTTCTTGCATGATTTTGTGACATTAGGAAAAAGTATTGTGTATTAGGATGCTACGGTTTTTGGGGTAAGAGGCGTTATGCATGACGTGTTGGTCTGGAGATTCGTCCTCCACGCACATCACATCAGGCATCATACCGCTGAGCGAATGTATTTATTTTTGAATGTATTTATTGTATGCTTGGAACTGTATTGCAATGTGGTGCGCTGCGTCGCAGTACAGGGTGAGATGTACCCCGATTACAAGTGTCATGTTGTTTTTGATGCTTCTGTAATAAAAGTATCTTTTCAATCAAAAAAAAGTGGTGGGTAAGTCTATCTTTCTTGAAATGAGTGTGGAAATTGCAAGTATGGTTTCCAAAAAGAATGATTGTGAAACCTTTCATGCTAAAGTGGGAGTATCCCTTTTTGGGAGAATGCTGACCGTGGAGAGGGACTTGCCTCTGTGCAATGATCTGTACAATGGGGAGGCAAGGGTTAAAACAAGACCTTAAAATGTTTTGATGTTTAACCACTTGCCTATTGGGCACTTATACCTCCTTCCTGCAAAGACCAATTTTCAGCTATCAGCATTTTCATACTTTGACAATTGCTCAGTCATGCAACGCTATACCCATATGAAATTTTTGTCCTTTTTTCACACAAATAGAGCTTTCTTTTTGTGGTATTTAATCAGCACTGTTTTTTTTTTATTTTTTTTGTGCTATAAAGGAAAAACACATTTTTCTTCGCTTTATATTGTCTTTACTTGGCAAAGGTCTATCTTTTTGTCCTATGCTTAAGTGGAGCACATATGATGTTGTTAAGGACCTATATTTATTTCCCAGAAGGCTGGTGTTGCAGATTTTACAAGACCTCAGGAATAATACAAAAATATTAGGACCTTTGGGAGATTGGACAAATTTGACAAGTAAAGAGTATCGTACATTGTGAAGAACTGTCTTTGTGATAACATTTTGCCCTTTCCATTCCAGTTTTATTCCCTTGTTAAGTGGCCTTTCCATTCTACTTTTTTTTTAAACTGTTTATGTTTAGCAGCTGTTATGTAGACAGGCATTCTGCAGTTTGCTTGGGTAATAGGGACTTGTAGCCTTTCACTTATTCAGATTTCACACTGTGCTGATTACTGCTGTATCCTGCTGTAGAGTTTTGGGTGTGGGTGGGGAACCAGGTGCCAGACTGTCTGGTGGGGGTGGAGGGGGGCAGGGATTACTGCCAGCATGTGCTATATAAGTTGAGTTGTGTTCAATAAAGGGATGCATTCATTCACCTTACAGGAAGGATTGTCTTTGAGCTTTAATACCCACCTTGGCAGAGCGCTGGAAGACTTGCCGGAAAAGGGGACCATTGGCTAAGACTACGCTGCGGACGCCGTATCTCTCCGCAAGAGGAAGCCCAGGAGGAACGGTTCCACCACAGCTGGTTAGCAGCAGTGGGATCTTTCCTCATTGCGGAGAAAGTCCAAACCACCAACCACCGACCTGCTCGGCCAGGTGGATGTACGGGACCTCCGGAAGCCAGCTCTCCAAAATCTGCTTGTCCCTCGGGGAGGTATTGCTGGCTCCAAGACCAGAGAGGAACTGTTGGCCGAGATTATGGCCGTGGACCAAGTGGATGCACACCCCACTTCACTTGAAGCAAACACCGCTCCACCAGAAGCATACTCCGGGAGGAGTTGAAGGAACAGAGCAGCTCATCGGCCCCTGAAACGCCAGGCCTGCTTAGCATCGCACGGAGACCCCTATACCATTCAGATTTACAATAAGAGGTGGAGTGACGTTTAGCTCTGTTCAGCAGCGCTCCCACCCCTGAACAGATTTCCAAGGCCCTGGACGACTCCACCTAACTGCAGCTTAGTCACTCCCGGTCATCCACCGAGGGTTCTGTTTGGGAGTGGATTACCTCCCTCCTTCTCCAGACCGCAACCTGACCAAACAAAATTCCCTAAACTGCTTTTAAAACTTTCTCGGAGGTGGATGGGGACATTGACAGCTTTCTTCAGGATTTTGAACGGTTGTGCACTATCCATGATGTGGCAGCCAAAGACCGGTCCCCATTTTGAGCAGCAAGCTAACCGGTCGGGTTGCAGACGCGTTCAGGACTGTACCCGACAGCTACTGCTTGGATTACGATTATGTTAAGGAACAATTGATGGCGCGCTATGCTCTCACCCCTGAGGCATACCACTTAAAGTTCAGGGCACTCAAGAAGAAACCCCAGGACACCTTCACTGAATGGGGACATCAGTTACAACACGCTGCCCACAGCATGGTTTGAGGGTGTCAGATCACCAAGCTGGAGGAACTGTTGCAAATGCTGTTACTGGAGCAGTTTTACAATGGACTTCCAGGGGATCTTAGACATTGGGTCCGAGATAGACACCCCCTAATCTTAGCCGATACTAGTCGCTGGGATTATGAGTACCTGGACAACCGAACCCACCATTCCTCCTGCACATCATCTACAACCAGTGGTGCCCACTCCAGTCACCTGAGAATGCCTCAGACCGCCCACACCTTCTGACCCAAAGTGGTGTAGCCCACTGCAACCAAACAGGGCACATCCACATTCATTGCTCCCGGAATCCACCAAGTGCCAGACCAGCCAACCCCTTCAGGGTACTTCCAACCGACCCTCCACTCCCTATGGCCAAGCCTCTGCCTACTGCCTGCAGGACCACCCCAGTGACACCGCCACTTCGTGGAGGAATTTCACAACCAAGGATGAGGACATTGGGGTCTTTCACGAGGCTAACCCTCTCCAGGCTGCCACCCTGGACAATCGCCGACCTCACCAACAGTTGTCCATGTTAACGGCCATTGGGCCCAAGGATTACGAGACACTGGGGCCACACTCACCCTAGTTCAATCCCAACTGGTACTAGACTGGGCCAAGACCGGGTGGTCTGTGGCCGTATGGGTAGCGAGAGGTCATGTCTACCGGATTCCTACTGCAAGCGTTCATCTAGACTGGGGGGCTGGGGCCAGGGACGTTGAAATTGGAGTAATGCAGAACCTGCCGGCTGAGGTTCTCCTTGGAAATGAGCTGGGAGTCCTGGTCTCCACTTTTTGCACTGAAACCCCCTACTGAAGCTCATCCGATCACCACTTGCCACCAGACTAGAGAGCACGCTGCCGCTCCACCTGCCGAGGCTCTGGTAAGAGTCAAATACCCACCCCCTTCTGAGCTCGTCCCTGCCCTGACCTGGGATTCCCCACTGATTTCACTAAAGTAACAGCCAGTGACTGGACTGTAGACCCCTATAGATGGAGGGCGGGGAGTGATCCTGGGGGATTGGGAGATGTGAGGTATGAGTGGGATGAGGGCAAGTTGTAGAGGATCCATGGAGGAGCGGGGGTGGGCGCTGCCCAAATATCTTACCGGCGGATGGTAGTACTGAGGAAGTATCGGCGTGATCTCCTCCGATTGCACATGATATTCCCCTTGCTGGGCATTTTGGCAACCGGCAGACCCTGCATCGCTTAACCCAGGGGTTTTTTTGGCCAGGAGTATTGGGGGACGCTTGGGACTACTGTCTATCTTGTGATGTCTGCCAGAAGGTAGGAAAGCAGGGAGACAGGCCCAGGGCCACTCTGAGGCCCCTACCCATAGTTGGGGAACCTTTCAGCCGTATCGCCGTGGACCTTTTGGGGCCCCTGAAATGGCCTAGTCCCACAGGCAAGAAGTATATCTTGACCATTGTCAACTACGCCACCAGGTTTCCGGAGGCCGTAGCGCTCAGAGATGTGCAGGCAGAAACAGTTGCTCAAGCCCTGCTGCAGATCTTTAGGAGATCCTGACCAACCAAGGCTTTCAGCTCACGGCCGAGCTCACCCAACAACTTTGGAAGTTGTGTGGTTTCAGACCGCTGTAAAGCTCTACCTACCAACCCCAGACTAATGAGCTCTGTGAGCGGTTTAACAGTACGCTGAAACAGCTCCTCTGCATGTTCACCATGTCCCATAAGGACTGGGAGCGACATCTCCCCCACTTCCTGTTCGCCTACCGAGAGGTACCACAGGAGTCCACTGGGGTCTCTCTCTTCAAGCTGCTGTACGAGGGTTTGGGACCCCTGGATCTCCTACACGAACACTGGGAGGGAGCAGTGGCCGAGGAGGGGACCTTGGTGGTGGCCTATGTGCTGGAGCTCAGGGAGAGGCTACAACGGTTGACGACCCTAGTATGGGACAACCTTGAGGCTGCCCGGAGCCCACAGAAATGGTAGTACGACCGATCTGCTTGAGACCAAAAGTTTTTAGGACAGAAAGTGTTAGCCTTGAAACCAGTCAGGCATGACAAATTAAAGGCTGCCTGGCAGGGTCCATACCAAGTGGTGGAGCAACTCTGTGATACCACGTACATTGTAACTCACTGTTCGGATGGAAGTATCCGGCGAACTTACCATGTGAATATGCTGAAACTGTTCATCAAACAACAGGAGGAGAGTGTAGCTGCTCTTTTTGCTCCAGCTACCGATGACTCGAACGCTTCTTCTGCCGGGGCTGCCGGGGGACGGATAGTCCCAGCTGAGTGTAGCAGACGTAGATATAAGCACACGGCTGCCTCCCGAGGCCCAGGAACAGGCCCGCCAACTGCTCCAAAAGCACCGAGGGCTGTTCTCATCCCTACCCAGGTACACCACCACAACTACCCACCGGGTAGACACGCAAGGTCATGCCCCCCTGAAGCAGGCAGCCTACCAAGTGCCCAAGTCCGTCAGAGAAGGGATGAGGAGAGAAATAAAGGAAATGTTGGATTTAGGTGTGATAGAACCCTCTGACTGTCCCTGGGCCTCCCTGATAGTCCTGGTACCCAAGAAGGATGGGTGGACTACCGAATGCTTAATGACCGGACCGTGACCGACGCATACCCCATGCCCCGGATAGATGAGCTGCTGGACCGCATGGCCAGAGGTAATTTCCTTACCGCCATCGATCTCTGCAAGGGGTACTGGCAGATTCTGCTAGATGTGGACGTGGTACCAAAGTCAGCATTCATCACCTCGTTTGGCTTGTATCAGTCTAGGGTCATGCCATTTGGGATGAAGAACGCCCGGTTACCTTTCAGAGAGTGGTAGATAAGCTACTGGATGGGCTGCAGGACTTCTCCTGCGCCTATTATTATTATACAGTATTTATAAAGTGCCAACAGTTCGCTCAGCGCTGTACATTACAATGGGAGACAGTACTTGCGACAGTACAATAACAATACAATGCGAGGGGTTCAAGGGCCCTGCTCCTTGGAGCTTACAATCTAGGAGGGAGGGGATAGTGGTAGAGGAGGAAATAGCTGTGGGGATGGAGTGGTAGGAAGAGTGGAGGAGGTCGGCAATTAGCAGGGGGTGGGGTAGGCTTCCCTGAAGAGGTGGGTTTTCAGGGTGCGCCTAAAGGAGAGGAGAGTAGGTGATAGTCTGATGGAATGGGGTAGGGAGTCCCAGAGGATGGGTGACGCCCTGGAGAAATCCTGGAGGCGGGCATGGGAGGAGGAGACCAGGGAACTAGAGAGAAGGAGGTCTTGTGAGGAGCTAAGAGTGCATTTTGGGTGGTATTTGGATATTAGGTCGGTGATGTAGTTTGGGGCAGAGTTATGGACAGCTTTGTACGTCAGTGTTAGCATTTTGAATTTGATCCGTTGGGTAATCGGAAGCCAGTGGAGGGATTGGCATGTGTGTGGATTCTATCCTGGTGCAGGTACATTGACAACGCCCTCATCCTTTGGATGGGTTCAGTAGAGGAGAGAGGGGAGTTCATGGAACGACTTTCGGTGATCCCCTATAATCCTTGCTTTACAAGTGATTGGCACCAGGAAAGAGTTAAGTTTCTGGATTTGTCAATAGAAATATCTCCACAAGTGATGATTAAAACTACTTGTATAGGAAGCCAACAGCCACAGTTTGTTACATGACTTTGACAAATTGCTTTTGCAGCATGAGACCCAGTGGATCTGGGAGCTGGATGCGACCAGACCACCTGGCTTCAATGACTATATAAGTTATTCTCCCTTTTTGGGCTAGGGGGGGGGGGGATGTGGACAGGGGAGAGGGAGAGGAAGTATCTCTCTTTCAATTTTCTTTCTTTTCCATTTTTTTTTTCACGTGAAAGTGGTACTTACAGATTATATGGTTGTATATAAACATGGATAGACAAATATTAACCTATTCATATATACTTGATCATCCAACAGATATCTTTTTTGGTGTATTTTAAGTGTTTACAGTAGCTGTATATGGGGATAGGAAGGGTTTGGATTTGAAGATGGGGCTGGGATATGGTGGAGAGATAGAATGTTAAGGGGGATGCATTAAGGTGTTCCCTTTGCTCCCTCCGTCTTTCTCTTTTTTTTTCTCTCTTTTTTCATAATTCCTTTAAGCTACTTTTTGTAATAATGGCATTGTTATAATGGACTTTTTAAGTCCTTAATATTCTACTCATACATGTACCATCATGTATTTTGATAGATCAGGGGTGGTTTCTTTTTTAGGCTAACTTGTGGCTTAATGTCAGCACTACATGAGTTGTTCAAAAAACATACTTTTTCAGTATGTGGTTTTTCCCTCCATCTGTTTTCATTCTGTCCTTCCTTCCTTCTTTTTGAAGATGGTGGTGATGCCGTGATGTTGCGCACACTGTACATGTATACCTCATGGTGTCATGGGGCACCACACATGTGCAGTTCATCTATGATGGCCATCTTTAAGCCTGTAATAGGGCTTTTTATTTTGTTTCATACAAGCCTCTGAAGCAGCCGGGAGGGACCGGTAAAACAGGTTAGGCAAGTCACCGACCATGTCTGGATCTACATTCAATTTAGAAATGGACTGATAAGTATACCAATCTAATATACATCCAAAAGGGAAATTATCCATTTATATATATATTGTTTGGTTTCAAGAAGACCCCAGTTTCTTCTCGGCCATTTCACCCCCGATCAGTCCTTTGTGTTGGAGCCAATATATGCACAGGATATCAATACTAGGCAACAAAACCGGAGTATCGGAGTATATATAGGCTACAAAGAAGCAGTTACTGGTGCGAGGTGCTTTTGGGTTAACTCATACCCAGTGGCGGACTGACAAGTCATGGGGCCCCCGGTCAATAGGGGATCATGGGGCCCCTGTGTCCTTGCCCACACTCAAAGTACCCCCGAAAAAGCTTATAAAAGGTACCAGGGGCATTTCATGGGGCCCCCTACTGACCCCGGGCCCTCGGGCAGTGCCTAAGTGCTCAAATGGTCAGTCCGCCCCTGCTCATACCTACAAAATAACCCTATACTAATATTCTTTTCCTCCTCTGGACCATGCATGGTTAATACTCCTCTGGCTTTGTTATTTTGTGGCTACATCTTATACATTACCATTACTGTCTGTGGAACCAAACTTGATATAATATCCAGTAAAAAATACACTGGGACTCTGTTCATTCACCTTTATTCATGATATAACCAAAAATCTGGAGATTTAGGAATTTACCTATTATATATCCTTGTCAACTGTGTGTGTGTGGGACTGACCAGGGATCCATATTAGTCCAGCATGCTGTGCATTAATTTAAAAACTTAGTGGCCACTCTGTTTATCCCTATCTGTCCCTTTTTTCTGAGAGCGCTCAGCTTTGATTGGTATCCAATTAATATAATATAAATATACGATATATACCATATGTGTATCACTTTAACCTCCCTGCAGGTATTCCCGAGTGTAGCTCAGGGTAAAGTTTCAGCACCACAAGCAGTCACCGAGCTATGCTCGGGAATACTCTGCAGCACTGCTCCGTGATCTCTTCTTCACTTACCTTGTCCATTCTACAGTGTCCCCTGCAATGTCCTCCGGCCGATGCCGGCATCTATCTTCTGGGTTCCGTTCCCTGCGACATCAGGACGTACGGGGATGGAACGGCGGGAAATTTAAAAATGTGAGAGTGACATTCACTAAATACACTAAAATCACATAGCAAAACATTACTGTATCACAGCATTTCACATACATTTTGTCCCTAGTGCTTTGTCCTGTGCCCTGCCTGCATTTTTACTGTTCTTTCTGCCTGGAAACTGAGAAATGTCCATGGCGTCCAAAAAGCGTGCCTTTAGGTCAAAAGCGGTTTTAGACCAGCTAGAGAACAGCAATAGTAAATTAGAACTACTTGCAGAATTGAGTGATAATGATTTGTGGGGAAATTTATCATCAGACACTGAAAACGATTTTGCGCCTTTGCTCAGTGGTGTGCGAACTTGGCGCTATATTTCAAATTTCAGTGTTTTTGGTTTGATTATATTATTGAATTAAATTTATTATTATTATATTATTATTTTTATGATTATTTATTAAATTATAATTTATGATTTTGTGTCTCAAATTTTAACATACCCGGGATGTTTACTAGACTCTTGTTCGGACAGATTTCAGTGAGTTATTCACAAACATTACAGGCCTACAATAAAAATGATATATATTTCCATGCAAAAAAAATGTACCGCTTTGAGCACAGAAATACTGACATAATCAGACCGCTAGGGAGGCTACTCCAAGATATCTTATTGATCTTTAGACGTGACCCTTGACATTTTTTAATGAGTGTGTTTATGTGTTTAATGTGTATTTTGCATTTTTGATATATGATTTAAAATTTCTTTAGGGTTGAGGTGCTCAGCTAAACCCATACCTTGTATGTGAAAGTATTTTGGTATTTTTCTTTTGAAAATTTGGCAAATAAGTAATTTTTCTTCATACATTTTGGGCAAACATTTCTTTGATAAAAATAACCTAAATCTGTCTATATTATTTGGTCTGTGTGAAAGTTATAGAGTCTATAAGCTATTGTACCAACAACTGAAAATTGATCACACCTGATGTACTGATGACCTATCTAATTTCTTGAGACACTAAAAAGCCAGGACAGTAGAATTATCCCCCAAATGATCCCTTTTTGGAAAGTAGCCAGTCCAAAGTATTTAGTAAGAGGCATAGTGAGTTTTTGGATGTTGTAATTTTTCCCACAATTCTATTGAAAATGAAGGGTTTTTTTTGTTCCAAAAAATTGTCATAATAACAGGTTTTTCTCTCACACGGCATATGTATACTTGCAACTACACCCCAAAACACATTCTGCTACTCCTCCTGAGTATGGGGATACCACATGTGTGAGACTTTTTCACAGCCTAGCCACATAGAGAGGCCCAACATGTCAGGTGTCCTAGGGGTATAAATTACACCTTTAATTTCCTGACTACCTATTGCATTTTTGAAGGCCCCGGAGCACCAGGACAATGGAATTTACACATAAAATGACCCCATTTTGAGAAGCAAACACCCCAACATATATTATATGAGGCATAATGAGTCTTTTGAACATTGTCTTTTTTTTCCACAAGTTTTCAGAAAATGTGAAAAGAAAATGAAAACGTACTTTTTTTTACAGAATGCTGTCCATTTATAAGATATTTCCAACACATAGCACGTACATACCAAAAATTACACCCCAAAATACATTCTGCTACTCCTCCTAAGTATGGGGATACCACATGTGTGAGACTTTTCCACAGCCTGGCCACATAGAGAGCCCCAACATCCAAATAGCACCTTTGGGCCTTATAGGGGCAAAAATTACACATCTAATTTCCTGACAATCTATCATGTTTTTGAAGCACCAGGACAGTGAAAATGCTCACAAAATTTCCTTACTTTGGAAAGCAAACATTCCAACCTTTTTTGTGAGGCATAATTAGTCTTTTGAACATGTCATTTTTTTCCACAAGTTTTAAGATTTTTTTTTTAATACAAAGTTGTCCATTTATAAGATAATTCTCACACATACACTTGTAGCATGTACATACCAAAAAGTACACCCCAAAATACATTCTGCTATCTCTCTTGATTATGGTGATACCACATTTGTGAGACCTTTCTACAGCCTGGCCACATAGAGAGACCCAACATCCAAGTAGCACCTTTAGGCCTTCTAGGGGCAAAAATTACACATCTAATTTTCTGACAACCTATCACATTTTTGAAGGCCCTGCAGCCACAGGAAAGTGTAAACATCCACAAAATAACATTATTTTGGAAAGCAAACACCACAACGTATTTTCTGAAAGGTATAAAGAGTCTTTTGACATATAATTTTTTCCACAGGTGTTCGTAAAATGTGTAAAAGAAATAAAACCGTATTTTTTTAACACAAAGTTGTAAATCTATAAGATATTTCTAACAAACAGCATGGACATACCAAGAATTACACTCCAAAATACAGGCCTGGTTAGGAGGGACACTGGGGACAATGAAAAAAGGTGTCTCTTCTATCTCCCCCTCTGCTGCATACCTGACATCTTTTTTGGTGTCTTCGGCCTGTTTCTGTTGGTGGAATGCTCTCAGGGAAATGGTGCTCGTGAAGTCTGCTCACAGAATCGGAATGAATGCTTTCTGGGGTGGGGGGGATCCTTGCTGGTATATAAGGGACGTGACAATTTCTTCTATAAGTTTGAGGAATACCAGAAACTAGACCTTTTTTTTGCCAAATAGGGGTGTAGCATCTGATCATTGAAATTCACCCCCCCCCCCCACACCCATGTATAGATTATAATCTTGGATGCACACAGGCTTTTAGATGGGACCATGTCTTCCAGTAATTTCCACCGAGGTGTCATTGTAGATGGTGGACAGGATGTAAACGTCTCTCTTGTCCTTCCACTTCAGGGCCAGCACTTCATTGTTTCTTAGACTTGCTGATTCCCCCCATTGTAGCCTGATGTTCAATAGAGCTTGTAGGAAGCGCTTCCTGCTTTTTCAGGAGGTACCGCAGGCCAAGGTTTTCTCACAGTACAGGTGTTGGAAAAGGGGCAGACTGGTATAGAAATTATCAAGGCACATGTGATAGATTTTTTGGAAAAGTGGAAAAGCCAGGTTCCAGACAACTTTTCTTCTTGTGCTGATGTAGGTTGGGCACTCAGTGGGCTGCAGTGGGAATATTTGCCTCCGTACACTCGGAACACATACAAATATCCAGTGGCTCTTTCACCAAGCTTATAGAGCTTTACCCCATATCTGACCCTTTTGCTTGGAATATATCGCTTGATTCCCAGCTGGCCACTGAAGTGAACAAAGGATTTGTCCACATATGTGTTTTCAAGGACATAAAGTTCAACAAATCTTTGGGAAAAAAAAATTAAGAAATGGATGAATTTTGTATAATTTGTCATAGTTGGGATGATCCCGGGGAGGGAACTTGGTATTGTCACTGAAATGAAGGAATCACATGATTATCTCATAACATAACCTGGGCATTATAACAAAAAATGGACATGCGGTGGATAAGGTGTGTGGACCAGTAAGCATGTCCTTAATATTTTTGGAAGCCCCATGTAAAGGGTGAGGTCCAAAAATAACTTAAATTCCTCCAATGTTAAAGATCTTAATTCAAATGTATGGGCATAGGATGAACTGAGGTTGTTAGTAATGAATTGTTGGGCAAAAAGGTTTGCCTGTTCCACAATAAAATGAAGTGGACTGTCAGGCAAAAATAAATAATAAAAAAAATTCTAAAAAATGTTTAATGTTGGCTTGTACACCTGGCTGTGCAGTGAAAGGGGGAATACTTGCTGATCCTGAGTTGGAGGGCAACCATATTGGGTTGGCAAGAGCATCTTGGAGGTATGTTTGGGACCTGATTCTTGGGGTTTGATGGGATAAAATTGGAACCCTAACATAAATATTCCCCCATATACTATTTTAGAGTGCAATCCTAATTTTCCTTTAAACAGATGAGGGGCAGACTCAAATGTCTGGGTATGTACAGTAAATTACAGAGAAGCCATGCCATCCTTATAAATCTACCTTTACATCATTATTATATTCAGTCAGCAAATACCTTGTTATATTCATTACATTACCTTAACTTGGTTTAGAAGATGCAATGTGTTTAAGATGACCATATTGCCTTGCATCTTGAAATCTGATGCAAGCTATACCAAACAGACTACTGAGCACCTTTTGCTTACAACTACAAACAATGGTGATATTCTTTTTCTGGTACTCGAGTTGCATGATCCATTCTAGGCAACATGGATGCTTAGATTTAACAGATTTTAAGCTCTTTTATACAGTAACACACCTCACCCATGTAATTTAAAGGAATTGCCATCATACACTGAACTATGTGTACCCCTGGAGCAAGACGTCTCTCTCCTGCCTCTTGTATGCCTCTCCTGACTTTCTTCCTAATTCTACCTGCTGAAAAGATTGACCAAACTGTGTGAGCTACTGTCCATATAGCCATAAAAACATTTGCTTCTTCTACCCTATCTCCACAACAGTCCCCCCTTATGCCTATACTTGGAAATCCCAATGCGTTTCACCCCATCCACCAGGACTTGGACACAGAGGTCTCCTCTGACCTCTGTGATCAAACCCCAGTGAACGGGGTGAAATGCATCAGAGGGTGTGGCCATTCCTCTACATTGGACTCCTGGGGTCGGTTGAGCAGCATCCATCCCTTCACTTGTATTGGCTGACACTGGAATCGCTCGGACTCCCCTCTTCTCACTTGCTGATGGGGTGATCATTTTCCTTTCATAGCTTGGAGTGGTGCCATAAGATATTCTTTTCACTATGTACATTGTGTTTGTGAATATTCTACCTGTGAATTATGCATGTTCAATGTTGATGCTGGTTCTCCCTTGCAGCCCTATTGTACGCTGTCAGGAGGAACTCCCTTCTCCTTCAGAATACAATACTCTTTTGGCAAACTTTCCATTGAAGTGACCATGGAGCATCTTTGCCAAGTACTGGATTTATTCTGGACTTGAATGAGTTTGCAAGAAGGGGAGGACATGGGCCAACTTTGACTGAATCAGTATCTGTTCTCTTGCAGAAGACCCAACAGAGGAAGGAATCATCCTACTCTTTTCTGAGGCAGCAGATGTTCAAGATCTAGGCTTCTCCACATCTGACAAGAATAATGACATCAGACAGTCTCAACAACAGCAGCCTAATGTGAACCTTCACCCACCATCTTCAAGTTCACAAAACAAAGAAAACTATTTCAGCCAAAATTCTGCAGATGTTAACACCAATTTGGGTTCGCGCACTCCACCAATCAACATACGACATGGACATACTATATGTGGCACACGTAATTTTGAGAACAACTTGTTTTTGTGTGTCAGCAGAGTGAGATTTTCCAACAAGCACAGCTAGAAGATTGTGAAATCTTAGAGGGTCTATTAAAGGCCATCGAAGTAGAAATTAAGGCCATGAAGGCATGTATACAGGAATTCTTTACAAGTACAGCAGAGTACTGACAAAAGAAACAACTTACTCAGACAGTAGGGTAACAAATCTTTCCACCTCTTAACCCACCACCTGATTTTATCTTTCCCTCTGAAGTTGCTTTTTCATAAACCAAATCTCTCACCATCAGTTTTTTTGCCTAATATGTGTATTTTATATGTGACTTTTGTATTGCACAAGAAAGTATTTTTTCTTTGGATACAGCAGAGAAGGGTTAGAACATCTATCATTTTTTTCTTGCTGTCTGTGCCCCGTTAGAGAGAGTCACTCTCTATATTTCTACTGTTTGGTTTTATTAGTGAAACTGAAAGGACTAGAAAATCCTACATATTGTCTTGTCAAACAATAGAGGATGAATCTCACCAATGGGATACGGATGGTGAAAACAGACTGACAGGGGTTCTAACAGTCCATTATCATATCCAAAATGAAAAAAACAAAACAGTTTTGCCCTTAGTGCCATTGGCTCCTGCTGCTGTAAAGCAAATTCTGTGTGGATTGACTGGGGCGGAGCCTATCTATGCTGTGTGTCTATGGAGCATGGTCACAGATCAGGTGTGAGCATTCACATGTGCCCCCATAGCAAGTGGCTTGCCATGGGAGCACAAAGAGAAGAGGAGGACCATTTAACCTCCCTGGTGTATCTTGGGGTTAATTATCAGTGCCAAAAGCGATAATCCTGAGCTACACTCAGGATTACCCTGCAGCATTGCTCTGGAATTCCCTCGATCACTTACCTTGTCCTGCGCTCCCGTGATGTGTCCCCGGCAGTGTCGCAGGCGATCTCCTATCCGTCTTCCGGGTTCCGGTCCCTGCAAGCGCCGGGACGTATGGGCCTTAGGGGGACCGGAACCGATGGGAAATTAAAAATTTTTAAAAAGTGACATTCACTAATACACTAAAATCACATAGTAAAACATTACTGTTTTCAAAGCATTTCACATACATTTTGTCCCTGCTGCTTTGTCCTGTGCCCTGCCTGCATTTTTACTTTTCTTTCTGCCTGGAAACTGAGAAAAGTCCATGGCCTCCAAAAAGCATCCCTTTATGTCAAAAGTGGTTTTAGACCAGCTAGAATACAGTGATAGTAAATCAGAACCACTTGCAGAATTGAGTGCTAATGATTTGTGGGGAAATTCGTCATCATACACTGAAAACGATTTTGCGCCTTTGCTCAGTGATGTGCAAACTTGGCACTATATTTCAAATTTCAGTGTTTTTGGTTTGATTATATTATTGAATTACATTTATTATTATATTATTATTTTTTAGGATTATTTATTATATTATAATTTATGATTTTGTGTTTCAAATTTTATAATTCACATTGTGATATACATTATGCTATTGTACCCAGTTGATTACATTTTTGTCATAGTTTCTGCCATATATCACTGGAATTTTCACTGTGATGTATTGTATGTTATTGGACTGCATGATTAACCACCTCCTGCCCGCCATATAGTAATATGACGGGCGCAAGGTGGTTCTCTCGTTCTGGGAGGACGTCATATGACGTCCTCCCATTCTCACTGCGCATGCGCGGCTCAGGGAGCGAACAGCGTGGCGATCGGCAGTGCGCTGTGTCCCTCGGACACAGTGGATCACGGAAATAGCCGAAGATGTCGGTTCGGTGATGTGATCAGCTGTGTCCAATCACAGCTAATCACATGTAAACAGGGAAATGCCGGTTATCGGCATTTCACTCCTCTCGCGCTGTCACGCTGACAGCTCGAGAGGAGAGGAGAGCCGGTAATCGGCTTTCCGCGGAGGGGACATGTACACTGATCATCAGGGCACTGATGATCAGTGTGCCCTGATGATCAGTGTTGCCCCAGCAGTGCCACCTGTCAGTGCTCATCAGGGCCTCGTGCCAGTGCCCATCAGTGCCACATATCAGTACCCATCTGAGCTGCCTTTCAGTGTCACCCAACAGTGCCAGTCAGTGCCAGCTATCAATGCCAATCAGTGCCAGTCAGTGCCACCTATCAGTGCCAGTCAGTGCTGCCTATTAGTGCGCATCAGTGAGGCCTATCAGTGCCTGTCAGTGCTACCTAACAATGCCATTCAGTGCCGACTAACAGTGCCAGTCAGTGCCACCTATCAGTGCCAGTCAGTGCCTCCTATTAGTGCCAGTCAGTGCCACCTATCAGTGCTATATATCAGTGCCATGTATCAGTGCTGCCTTTCAGTGCCCATCAGTGATGCCTGCCAATGCCCATCAGTGCCACCTACCAGTGCCTCCTCATCAGTGCCCATCAGTGCCACCTATCAGTGTCCATCAGTGCAGCCTATCAGTGCCCATCAGTGCAGCCTCATTAGGGCACATCAGTGAAGGAGAAAAATCACTTATTTACAAAATTGTATAACAAAAACTAAGAAAAAACTTTTTTTCAAAAGTTTCAGTGGTTTTTGGTTTGTTTAAGAAAAAATAAAAAACCCAGAGGTGATTAAATACCACCAAAATAAAGCTCTATCTGTCACAAAAAAATGATAAAAATTTCATATGGGTACAGTGTTGTTTGACAATTGTCATTCAAAGTGCGACAGTGCTGAAAGCTGGAAATTGGCAGGAAGGGGGTATAAGTGCCCTGTAGGCTAGAGGTTAAAAAAGCTCACAAATCTAAATAACTATTCATTCCTTGTCTACAGGTTGTTCATTCTTTTTCTTGGTGTTGTGTCTCTTTTCTGGTTCTAAAAAATGTATACATTTTTGTTGATCACTAGATCTTGATTGATTGCTGATAGTCCTGAAATTTGGGACAAACAGAAAACCTATTTTTTGTAGAGAGCATGATTTTATTAAATCCCACTTACAGCAGTCTTCTTGCTACCAATATTCTTATATCTCTTTTTGACTGATTTTTTGATTGCTTTACACCATAGCTTATTTCTATGTTGGTGCTAGTACTAATTGGCTAAACACTTTCCACTCTATCTGGTGTCTCTTTATCATTAAATTATTGTTTTCCATATTCATCACATACTGTGTCTCCTTCAGGTTGAAATTGGCTTATAGTATACAGTGTTTTTCTATTACTAGAGTCATCCTGCTCTTTAGAAGGTTCCAATTCTTAATTAACAGCTTTGAGGTTGCACTATTTGCAGATGATGTTTTATTATTCTCCTCTGACCTCTCTCAGATATTGACAAAGTCAAGGATTTTTTTTTGCTCTCTACTGCACTTGCTCTGGTTTGCAGATTAACCTGGAGAAAAATCATGTCTTGGCCCTAAATCTGTCCAAAGCCAGGCGATGGCTCCCATCATTGCCATTCGCCATTGCAAGGCTACATATTATGCATTTAGGCATATGAATAGGCTGAGAGCCATCTTCTATATACCACCTTGACTATCCTCCCTTAATTGCCAAGATTGTTCAGGAATTGTAAGCATGGACAAATCTTTCCATTTTGCTCTTTGGTAGATGTAATTTATTTAAAATGGTTTCTTTTCCTAGACTACTTTATCCTATGTAAACCATTCTCATACTGCTGAAACACTCTGACATACAAAGAATTTACTTGGCATTGCTGTCCTTTTTGTGGCAATGAAGGAAACCACCTATAGCCTTCCAAAAGCTTTGTCTTCCCAAGAACAACAGCGGTGCAGGCTTGCCCAACCTGAGATTTTATAATGTTGCATGTATACTCAGACAGCGCATTGACTGGTTATCTGGCAAGTCCCGCTACACTAATTATGTGCTTGAGAGCGCCTTGGTGTCTTTGTTCAACCTCCCTGCCATTCTTCACTCTAAACCTAAGTTACTACCATTAAAACAAATATTTTGTTTAGAGACACTGTGGTAGCATGGAGGGAAGTCTGGAGGCTCCTGGACCTGCCCTCAACCATCTCTAGCTTTTTACCTATATAGGGGAACCCTGTGTTCCCCCCTTCAATTATACATGGGGCATTTGCCCAATGGAAAGCTTCTGGCCTAACCAAGGTTGCCATGGTTTTCAGGGATGTCTCGGGAACCTATAAAAAGTTCTATGAACTCTACTGAATTTATACTCCCATCAGACCATGTATTTTACTACTACCAATTGCTCAGTTACCTTATGTCTTGCTTCAAATCTGGACAAGATCCTCTTTGCAGTTCCTTCACTGAGGTAGTGCTCCGCTACAACAGCTACTTTATCTCTGACTTGTATAAATATCTACTTCTATACCAGGCTTTCAAATATCATCTTACTCCTTGCAAAGCGTGGATCCCTATTCTTGTTACGATCCAAGCCCCAGAACTGCTCCTATCCGTTACCAAAGAACCTGTGGTTTTACCATCTGTGAAAAGTGACCTGAGACTCAATTTAAAATTGTGCATAGGGCTTATTATCCTTTCTGCACCCAGAGATGATCCAACACAAGTGCTGTGCCAATGGTGCACCTTCTCAAGGCCTACTTTATTCCACCTTCTCTGAGAGTGTAAGCATGTCTCTACCTTCTGGGATAATGTCCTAACATATATCACAAAAGTTTGCAAATCCCAACCACCCAAGGACTCTCTGATTTGTCTTTTTGGCTATGAAGACCTACTGACTCAGCAGCAGTTCCCTTCCAACCTGGGACTACCTCATTTATGCCTGTTAGTGGCCAGCAGAGTTATCCTTGCAACCTGGATCCAGTCAACACCACCTCTTCTATCTACTATGAAGAAAGCATTAGTAAGCCTGTTTCTCCTGGAAAAATTGGATAACATTATGATGAATTACAAGTCCATATGGTGATTCTTTGCCAGGTGGCAATGTTTCATGGAATATTCCATCTCTCAATTGGAGCAATCTACACACATGCAAGCCTTCAAATACATGGATTGGTATCCAAAGGAGGAGCTTTCCAATTCTTTAGGCAAATTAAAAATCATAGAAGTTCACCAACACCTTGATCTACCTCACATGTCCCCCCCTCAATGTCTACCTGCCCAATAGGGCGGACTCTTAACCCAGCTTTATTTCCCCTCTTTATTGTTAGGTGTTATATGCGCTACTGTAAGCATAAGAAATTTTTCTTGACCTACCACTTCCACTCTTGCAGGTAACTTGTTAGAACAGTTTTAGCTGATTATTGCCATTTTTTACTGCAAAGAGATACTCTTTTCTTAAAGTTCATTTTATAATACATTGTTATATTCTATTCTTAGAGTTCACTTTGTATTCCTGCTTATGGTACCCTGTACTTGTTTTTTTTTCTTCTTGTGAAGGCTGTTATGCCTCTTTTCAGGTTATAACCTGTATGTTCTTTGCTATTCATCGTAAAAATCAATAAAAATCAATAAAAATGTAAAAAAAAAAAACGTACAGGAGAATGCAGCTATAAAGGAGCAATTGATGCTCTCAGAAGCCACTGACTGAAAATATTTTGGCTTAATAACAACAGCTTTGCTATGGAAAGTAGATCTGTTTACATTTCAGTGTGAACAAAATATGTTTCTGATGTATTTTTTAAATATTTTCTTGATATGGTTGTCAGAAAACTTTTTTCTTCTTTCACACAGCTCACAGCGTTAATAAATGAGATGGGTTAAACAAAGAGGTGACTGCTTCAGTTTTGAAATATTCTGGCATTGCTTTAATGTGGAACCTTTTTATCTGGCTATACCTTTAGAAATGATATTTCACTAGAATTACGTTGACTCTTTGCTGAAATTTCTGCCCTAATTATCCTTTTCTTCAAGAAAATGAAAAAATGCCGTTGTTGACTTAGGAAATACGAAGGGATAGAATCCACATAATAAACTATTTACTTATAACTTTATTATGAACCCTACTGAAGTGCATAGGAGGTAAATCATTAAAATCAATTCTCTCTCTTGTCAATGCTGATAGACAGAGGATTATCAAAAAAAAGGGCATTGGAATCTGGGTACTGCCAGGAAAAACATGTCCCAATGCAAAAAAAAATAAAAATATTGATCGGCGGTGGGAGTGCCCTCTATTTTATGCAACTTTGAGAAAGACATGGGAAAACAGCAAATCTTCAAATGACATACTTCAGAGGTGCCTTTAGGTTTCATGCAGTGTTAGAGAACAGTACAATTCTCCTGGACAGCATTACATAATGTGTACTGTATGTGTAATACAATGCACATTCTTTTTTTGGATTACATAAAACAACTGCACCCCTATTTTATTAATTTTAACTTGATAATTCATCTATTTTATATAGTTTTTGCTGCAGCACATGTTTTTTTTTACCTACCAGTTTTAGGCCAGAATTGAGCTATTGAAGTAGTGCACAGCACAGATATAAATATATCAAACTATTTACATTTTGAAATAAAAAAAAATGTTTCTACTTTGTAACAATTGCCAAACAGTGACATTACATGTTTCATAGCATATCATATGATCTTCTTTTAGTTCAGTGTCACACTGTATTTACAAAGTTTAATGCAATGTTAACATAGCATGCACAGGAACACCTCAAAATCTCCAACTCCACATTCTAGACATGAGGCAATATTCTGCATGTAAACAAAATTAATGTAGACTCCTCTATCATTTGCTCTGGTGCTCTTTTCATTGATGCATGTTTTTTTCTGATTACCTACTGGATACCCATAAGAAGCTAACCCTGTCTGTTGTAAACAGTCTAACCTGGGGCAATGTGCTCTCCGAATGTTTTTTTCCTCTCACTACTAGAGATGAGCGAAGTATTCAAAAATTCGATTCGACTGATTCGGCGAATTCGTGGACAATATTCGATTCGAGTCGAATATATTCGCTGTGAATTTAACTTAAAAAAGGATGTTTCTAGGCTTCAGAGAGACTTAATATTAGTGCAGAACACTGTACCTTTAATTTAAATGCCCTTGGAGTCTGCTGGGGAAGAGAAATAATACTGTCAGTCAGTATGACATGCAGATGAGTGCCGTCGATCTTAGAATCAACGCACACTTCACTCATTTGGCCAGTCACGGGGCCAAAACCAGTGTTTGGAGCCACAGTGTGGCGGTGGAGGCAGCAGCAATGGGAGGCCATACAGCAACCTATGACAAAATGGAAACCAGCAGGAGTGTGAGGAAACCTCAAAGTGGCACATGGCAGAGTGGGAGCAATGGGAGGCGGTACAGGGACCCATGTCACACTGTGGACCCAGCAGCAGCGTGACGAGGCGGTACGGGGGCCCATGGCAAATTTGGGGCCTGGCAGCACCTATGGGAGGCCTGTAATCTGCCAGCAACCTATGACAAAATGGAAACCAGCAGGAGTGTGAGGAGACCTGAGTGGCACATGGCAGAGTTCGAGCAATGAGAGGCGGTACAGGGACCCATGTCACACTGTGGACCCAGCAGCAGCGTGACCAGGCGGTACGGGGGCCCATGGCAGATTACAGGCCTGGCAGCAGCAATGGGAGGCCCGTAATCTGCCAGCACCCTATGACAAAAAATGGAACACACCAGCAGTGTGTGAGGAAACCTGAAAGTGGCACATGGCAGAGTGTGGCGATGGAGACAGCAGCAATGGGAGGCCGTACAGGGACCCATGAGAGACTCTGGACCTGGCAGCAGCATGAGGAGGCGGTATAGGGGCCCATGGCAGATTAGGGGCCTGGCAGCAGCTATAGGAGGCCCGTAATCTGCCAGCACCCTATGACAAAAAATTGAACACACCAGCAGTGTGTGAGGAGACCTGAAAGTGGCACATGGCAGAGTGTGGCGATGGAGACAGCAGCAATGGGAGGCCGTACAGGGACCCATGAGAGACTCTGGACCTGGAAGCAGCATGAGGAGGCGGTATAGGGGCCCATGGCAGATTAGGGGCCTGGCAGCAGCTATAGGAGGCCCGTAATCTGCCAGCACCCTATGTCAAAAAATTCAACACACCAGCAGTATGAGGAGACCTGAAAGTGGCACATGGCAGAGTGTGGCGATGGAGACAGCAGCAATGGGAGGCCGTACAGGGACCCATGACAGACTCTGGACTTGGCAGCAGCATGAGGAGGCGGTATAGGGGCCCATGGCAGATTAGGGGCCTGGCAGCAGCTATGGGAGGCCCGTAATCTGCCAGCACCCTATGTCAAAATATGGAACACACCAGCAGTGTGAGGAGACCTGAAAGTGGCACATGGCAGAGTGTGGCGATGGAGACAGCAGCAATGGGAGGCCGTACAGGGACCCATGAGAGACTCTGGACTTGGCAGCAGCATGAGGAGGCGGTATAGGGGCCCATGGCAGATTAGGGGCCTGGCAGCAGCTATGGGAGGCCCGTAATCTGCCAGCACCCTATGACAAAAAATGGAACACACCAGCAGTGTGAGGAGACCTGAAAGTGGCACATGTTTGGGGCATGATTCATGGCGGATTTAGTCAGTTGTGTCAGGAACTGGTGGTTTGAAATCCAGACTAATCCACGCCTGATTCATTTTCACAAACGTGAGTCTCTCCACACTTTGGGTGGACAGTCGTGTCCTCCGCGGAGTTGCAATACCTCCTGCCGCACTAAACACGCGCTCCGATGCCACGCTACTGGCCGGGCATGACAGCCTTTCAAGGGCAAATTCAGCTAGTTGGGGCCAAAGGTCAAGTTTCGTTGCCCAGTAGTCAAGGGGATTGTCTACCTCGGTTGGCAGGGTGCTGTCCAAGTAGGCCTAAGCCTGTTGTTTGAGGTCTTGCTCCAGGTCCACCTGATGCTGCTGCTGCTGCTGCTGCAGCTGGTTATTAGTTTCCTCACTGCGCTGGTGAAGAAAGCTACTCATCATCGACTGCAGACTGAGGCAGCTGCTGCTGGTGGAGCTGCCACTGCTCCTACCACCCCACCCCTCCCCTGCTGCCATGGCAGCGTAACGCGAGCGCACAGGGCCCACAGTGTCTGAGGATGGACGTTGGCGCAGACAGGCAGAGACCAGCTGACTACATAGGTGGTTTTTATAGTACGTTATTTTGGCCTCCCTCTCAGCAGGTGTGAAAAAGGCCACCATTTTTGAACGGTAGCGAAGGTCCAACAAGGTGGACAGCCAAAAGTCATCCCTCTGTCTGATGGTTATTATTCGGCTGTCGCTACGCAAGCAAGCGAGCATGCTATGGGCCATTTGTGCCAAGGAATGCGAGGGACTCCCTGCCTCCATCTCCACAGCATACTGCCACGGTGCGTCTGGGTCCTCTGTCTCCTCTTCCTCCTCCTCTACCAGATGCTCCTCCACTCCTGTCCGCTGAGTGGAAAAACCACCCATTTCACTCAATAATTCCTGAGCACCAATGTCCTCCTCTACCTCCTCCTCTTCTTCCTGTCCTGCCCCCACAGGGGTCATGTGGCGTTGAGATCTGTGCGCCACGTCTACCGCACCCTGACCAGCCATTATTAACAGCATTTGTTCCAGGACGTGCAACAGAGGAATGACGTCGTTCATCCCATAGTCCTGCCGACTCACGAATAGCGTGGCCTCCTCAAAGGGCCTGAGCAAGCGCAGGTGTCACGCATGAGCTGCCAATGGCTGACATCTAAGTTACACAGGGAGTACCTTTATCCGCTTTTAACATCAGGAAATCTGTGATGGCCTTTTGCTGTTCGTAAAGGCGGTCTAACATATGTAGGGTTGAATTCCACCTTGTTGCAATGTCAAAGCATGAGGAGTCGGTACGGGGGCCCATGGCAGATTACAGGCCTGGCAGCAGCAATGGGAGGCCCGTAATCTGCCAGCACCCTATGTCAAAAAATTCAACACACCAGCAGTGTGTGAGGAGACCTGAAAGTGGCACATAGCAGAGTGTGGCGATGGAGACAGCAGCAATGGGAGGCCGTACAGGGACCCATGAGAGACTCTGGACCTGGCAGCAGCATGAGGAGGCGGTATAGGGGCCCATGGCAGATTAGGGGCCTGGCAGCAGCTATAGGAGGCCCGTAATCTGCCAGCACCCTATGTCAAAAAATTCAACACACCAGCAGTGTGAGGAGACCTGAAAGTGGCACATGGCATGAGACACTGTGGACCTGGCAGCAGCATGAGGAGGCGGTACAGGGGTCCATGGCAGATTAGGGGCCTGGCAGCAGCTATGGGAGGCCCGTAATCTGCCAGCACCCTATGTCAAAAAATTCAACACACCAGCAGTGTGAAGAGACCTGAAAGTGGCACATGGCAGAGTGTGGCGATGGAGACAGCAGCAATGGGAGGCCGTACAGGGACCCATGACAGACTCTGGACTTGGCAGCAGCATGAGGAGGCGGTATAGGGGCCCATGGCAGATTAGGGACCTGGCAGCAGCTATGGGAGGCCCGTAATCTGCCAGCACCCTATGTCAAAAAATTCAACACACCAGCAGTGTGTGAGGAGACCTGAAAGTGGCACATGGCAGAGTGTGGCGATGGAGACAGCAGCAATGGGAGGCCGTACAGGGACCCATGACAGACTCTGGACTTGGCAGCAGCATGAGGAGGCGGTATAGGGGCCCATGGCAGATTAGGGGCCTGGCAGCAGCTATGGGAGGCCCGTAATCTGCCAGCACCCTATGTCAACAAATTCAACACACCAGCAGTGTGTGAGGAGACCTGAAAGTGGCACATGGCAGAGTGTGGCGATGGTGACAGCAGCAATAAGAGGCCGTACAGGGACCCATGAAAGACTCTGGACCTGGCAGCAGCATGAGGAGGCGGTATATAGGGGCCCATGGCAGATTAGGGGCCTGGCAGCAGCTATGGGAGGCCCGTAATCTGCCAGCACCCTATGTCCAAAAATTCAACACACCAGCAGTGTGTGAGGAGACC
This sequence comes from Staurois parvus, assembly GCF_062004578.1. NCBI lineage: Eukaryota > Metazoa > Chordata > Amphibia > Anura > Ranidae > Staurois > Staurois parvus. The sequence goes on from NW_028317818.1 coordinate 6,774,171, forward strand.
TGAAAGTGGCACATGGCAGAGTGTGGCGATGGAGACAGCAGCAATGGGAGGCCGTACAGGGACCCATGACAGACTCTGGACTTGACAGCAGCATGAGGAGGCGGTATAGGGGCCCATGGCAGATTAGGGGCCTGGCAGCAGATATGGGAGGCCCGTAATCTGCCAGCACCCTATGTCAAAAAATTCAACACACCAGCAGTGTGTGAGGAGACCTGAAAGTGGCACATGGCAGAGTGTGGCGATGGAGACAGCAGCAATGGGAGGCCGTACAGGGACCCATGAGAGACTCTGGACCTGGCAGCAGCATGAGGAGGCGGTATATAGGGGCCCATGGCAGATTAGGGGCCTGGCAGCAGCTATGGGAGGCCCGTAATCTGCCAGCACCCTATGTCAAAAAACTGAACACACCAGCAGTGTGTGAGGAGACCTGAAAGTGGCACATGGCAGAGTGTGGCGATGGAGACAGCAGCAATGGGAGGCCGTACAGGGACCCATGAGAGACTCTGGACCTGGCAGCAGCATGAGGAGGCGGTATAGGGGCCCATGGCAGATTAGGGGCCTGGCAGCAGCTATAGGAGGCCCGTAATCTGCCAGCACCCTATGTCAAAAAATTCAACACACCAGCAGTGTGAGAAGACCTGAAAGTGGCACATGGCATGAGACACTGTGGACCTGGCAGCAGCATGAGGAGGCGGTACAGGGGCCCATGGCAGATTAGGGGCCTGGCAGCAGCTATGGGAGGCCCGTAATCTGCCAGCACCCTATGTCAAAAAATTCAACACACCAGCAGTGTGAAGAGACCTGAAAGTGGCACATGGCAGAGTGTGGCGATGGAGACAGCAGCAATGGGAGGCCGTACAGGGACCCATGACAGACTCTGGACTTGGCAGCAGCATGAGGAGGCGGTATAGGGGCCCATGGCAGATTAGGGGCCTGACAGCAGCTATGGGAGGCCCGTAATCTGCCAGCACCCTATGTCAAAAAATTGAACACACCAGCAGTGTGTGAGGAGACCTGAAAGTGGCACATGGCAGAGTGTGGCGATGGAGACAGCAGCAATGGGAGGCCGTACAGGGACCCATGAGAGACTCTGGACTTGGCAGCAGCATGAGGAGGCGGTATAGGGGCCCATGGCAGATTAGGGGCCTGGCAGCAGCTATGGGAGGCCCGTAATCTGCCAGCACCCTATGTCAAAAAATTCAACACACCAGCAGTGTGTGAGGAGACCTGAAAGTGGCACATGGCAGAGTGTGGCCATGGAGACAGCAGCAATGGGAGGCCGTACAGGGACCCATGAGAGACTCTGGACCTGGCAGCAGCATGAGGAGGCGGTATATAGGGGCCCATGGCAGATTAGGGGCCTGGCAGCAGCTATGGGAGGCCCGTAATCTGCCAGCACCCTATGTCAAAAAATTCAACACACCAGCAGTGTGTGAGGAGACCTGAAAGTGGCACATGGCAGAGTGTGGCGATGGAGACAGCAGCAATGGGAGGCCGTACAGGGACCCATGAGAGACTCTGGACCTGGCAGCAGCATGAGGAGGCGGTATATAGGGGCCCATGGCAGATTAGGGGCCTGGCAGCAGCTATGGGAGGCCCGTAATCTGCCAGCACCCTATGTCAAAAAATTCAACACACCAGCAGTGTGTGAGGAGACCTGAAAGTGGCACATGGCAGAGTGTGGCGATGGAGACAGCAGCAATGGGAGGCCGTACAGGGACCCATGACAGACTCTGGACTTGGCAGCAGCATGAGGAGGCGGTATAGGGGCCCATGGCAGATTAGGGGCCTGGCAGCAGCTATGGGAGGCCCGTAATCTGCCAGCACCCTATGTCAAAAAATTCAACACACCAGCAGTGTGTGAGGAGACCTGAAAGTGGCACATGGCAGAGTGTGGCGATGGAGACAGCAGCAATAAGAGGCCGTACAGGGACCCATGAGAGACTCTGGACCTGGCAGCAGCATGAGGAGGCGGTATATAGGGGCCCATGGCAGATTAGGGGCCTGGCAGCAGCTATGGGAGGCCCGTAATCTGCCAGCACCCTATGTCAAAAAATTCAACACACCAGCAGTGTGAGGAGACCTGAAAGTGGCACATGGCATGAGAGACTCTGGACCTGGCAGCAGCATGAGGAGGCGGTATAGGGGCCCATGGCAGATTAGGAGCCTGGCAGCAGCTATGGGAGGCCCGTAATCTGCCAGCACCCTATTTCAAAAAATTCAACACACCAGCAGTGTGTGAGGAGACCTGAAAGTGGCACATGGCAGAGTGTGGCGATGGAGACAGCAGCAATGGGAGGCCGTACAGGGACCCATGACAGACTCTGGACCTGGCAGCAGCATGAGGAGGCGGTACAGGGGCCCATGGCAGATTAAGGCCTGGCAGCAGCAATGGGATGCCCGTAATCTGCCAGCACCCTATGACAAAATGGAACCCTGGGCTGGGGCAGGCAGAACCGCCGTATCTTTATCACGGTTTTCCCAGGCCACCGAATGGCGACGCTGCATATGCTGACGCAACGCTGTAGTCCCAACATGGGCCCCCTGGCCACGCTTGACTTTCTGGCCACATAGTCGACATACGGCTACGTTTACTTCCTCGGGCGGCTTGACGAAAAATTTCCACACCCCCGAGTAGGAAACTTTGCCCCCGCTACTCCTCACTGGCTGACTGCTACTTCCTCCGTGCACACCGGCATCACTACTGGCCGTGGTGGTAGGCTGCAGTGGAGCTGGTGCTCTACTCCGTGGCCGTTTGCCTCCACTGACACTGCTGCGACCCTGCTGCCTCCTGGCAGCAGCAATGGGAGGCCGTACAGGGACCCATGACACACTCTGGACCTGGCAGCAGCATGAAGAGGCGGTACAGGGGCCCATGGCAGATTACGGGCCTGGCAGCAGCAATGGGAGGCCCGTAATCTGCCAGCACCCTATGACAAAAAATGGAACACACCAGCAGTGTGTGAGGAGACCTGAAAGTGGCACATGTTTGGGGCATGATTCATGGCGGATTTAGTCAGTTGTGTCAGGAACTGGTGGTTTGAAATCCAGACTAATCCACGCCTGATTCATTTTCACAAACGTGAGTCTCTCCACACTTTGGGTGGACAGTTGTGTCCTCCGCGGAGTTACAATACCTCCTGCCGCACTAAACACGCGCTCCGATGCCACGCTACTGGCCGGGCATGACAGCCTTTCAAGGGCAAATTCAGCCAGTTGGGGCCAAAGGTCAAGTTTCGTTGCCCAGTAGTCAAGGGGATTGTCTACCTCGGTTGGCAGGGTGCTGTCCAAGTAGGCCCAAGCCTGTTGTTTGAGGTCCTGCTCCAGGTCCACCTGATGCTGCTGCTGCTGCTGCGGCTGGTTAGTAGTTTCCTCACTGCGCTGTTGAAGAAAGCTACTCATCATCGACTGCAGACTGAGGCAGCCGCTGCTGGTGGAGCTGCCACTGCTCCTACCACCCCACCCCTCCTTTGCTGCCATGGCAGCGGAACGCGAGCGCACAGGGCCCACAGCGTCTGAGGATGGACGTTGGCGCACAAAGGCAGAGACCAACTGACTACATAGGTGGTTTTTATAGTACGTTATTTTGGCCTCCCTCTCAGCAGGTGTGAAAAAGGCCACCATTTTTGAACGGTAGCGAGGGTCCAACAAGGTGGACAGCCAAAAGTCATCCCTCTGTCTGATGGTTATTATTCGGCTGTCGCTACGCAAGCAACCGAGCATGCTATGGGCCATTTGTGCCAAGGAATGCGAGGGACTCCCTGCCTCCATCTCCACAGCATACTGCCACGGTGCATCTGGGTCCTCTGTCTCCTCCTCCTCCTCCTCTACCAGATGCTCCTGCTCCTCCACTCCTGTCCGCTGAGTGGAAAAACCACCCATTTCACTCAATAATTCCTGAGCACAAATGTCCTCCTCTACCTCCTCCTCTTCTTCCTGTCCTGCCCCCACAGGGGTCATGTGGCGTTGAGATCTGTGCGCCACGTCTACCGCACCCTGACCAGCCATTGTTAACAGCATTTGTTCCAGGACGTGCAACAGAGGAATGACGTCGTTCATCCCATAGTCCTGCCGACTCACGAATAGCGTGGCCTCCTCAAAGGGCCTGAGCAAGCGGCAGGTGTCACGCATGAGCTGCCAATGGCTGACATCGAAGTTACACAGGGGAGTACCTTTATCCGCTTGTAACATCAGGAAATCGGTGATGGCCTTTCGCTGTTCGTAAAGGTGGTCTACCATGTGTAGGGTTGAATTCCACCTTGTTGCAACGTCGCAGATCAGGCGATGCTGTGGAATTCCGTTCTGCCGCTGCAGCTCAAGGAGGGTGTGCTTTGCGGTGTAGGAATGGCTGAAATGCATGCAAAGTTTACGTGACATTTTAAGGATGTCTTGCAGTGGGATGGTGGATTTTAAGAACCGCTTGACAACCAGATTGAACACGTGAGCCATGCATGGCGCATGGCACAACCTTACTTGACGCAGAGCAGACACCATGTTCTTTCCGTTGTCGGTCAACATGGTTCCGATTTTCAGTTTGCGCGGAGACAGCCATCTGTCGATTTCTCTGTTCATTACACTGAGAAGTTCCTCCCCTGTGTGACTACAATCGCCTGGACCTGGCAGCAGCATGAGGAGGCGGTATAGGGGCCCATGGCAGATTAGGGGCCTGGCAGCAGCTATGGGAGGCCCGTAATCTGCCAGCACCCTATGTCAAAAAATTCAACACACCAGCAGTGTGTGAGGAGACCTGAAAGTGGCACATGGCAGAGTGTGGCGATGGAGACAGCAGCAATGGGAGGCCGTACAGGGACCCATGAGAGACTCTGGACTTGGAAGCAGCATGAGGAGGCGGTATAGGGGCCCATGGCAGATTAGGGGCCTGGCAGCAGCTATGGGAGGCCCGTAATCTGCCAGCACCCTATGTCAAAAAATTGAACACACCATCAGTGTGAGGAGACCTGAAAGTGGCACATGGCATGAGACACTGTGGACCTGGCAGCAGCATGAGGAGGCGGTATAGGGGCCCATGGCAGATTAGGCGCCTGGCAGCAGCTATGGGAGGCCCGTAATCTGCCAGCACCCTATGTCAAAATATGGAACACACCAGCAGTGTGAGGAGACCTGAAAGTGGCACATGGCAGAGTGTGGCGATGGAGACAGCAGCAATGGGAGGCCGTACAGGGACCCATGAGAGACTCTGGACTTGGCAGCAGCATGAGGAGGCGGTATAGGGGCCCATGGCAGATTAGGGGCCTGGCAGCAGCTATGGGAGGCCCGTAATCTGCCAGCACCCTATGTCAAAAAATTGAACACACCAGCAGTGTGAGGAGACCTGAAAGTGGCACATGGCATGAGACACTGTGGACCTGGCAGCAGCATGAGGAGGCGGTATAGGGGCCCATGGCAGATTAGGGGCCTGGCAGCAGCTATGGGAGGCCCGTAATCTGCCAGCACCCTATGTCAAAAAATTGAACACACCATCAGTGTGAGGAGACCTGAAAGTGGCACATGGCATGAGACACTGTGGACCTGGCAGCAGCATGAGGAGGCGGTATAGGGGCCCATGGCAGATTAGGCGCCTGGCAGCAGCTATGGGAGGCCCGTAATCTGCCAGCACCCTATGTCAAAATATGGAACACACCAGCAGTGTGAGGAGACCTGAAAGTGGCACATGGCAGAGTGTGGCGATGGAGACAGCAGCAATGGGAGGCCGTACAGGGACCCATGAGAGACTCTGGACTTGGCAGCAGCATGAGGAGGCGGTATAGGGGCCCATGGCAGATTAGGGGCCTGGCAGCAGCTATGGGAGGCCCGTAATCTGCCAGCACCCTATGTCAAAAAATTGAACACACCAGCAGTGTGAGGAGACCTGAAAGTGGCACATGGCATGAGACACTGTGGACCTGGCAGCAGCATGAGGAGGCGGTATAGGGGCCCATGGCAGATTAGGGGCCTGGCAGCAGCTATGGGAGGCCCGTAATCTGCCAGCACCCTATGACAAAAAATGGAACACACCAGCAGTGTGAGGAGACCTGAAAGTGGCACATGGCAGAGTGTGGCGATGGAGACAGCAGCAATGGGAGGCTGTACAGGGACCCATGAGAGACTCTGGACTTGGCAGCAGCATGAAGAGGCGGTATAGGGGCCCATGGCAGATTAGGGGCCTGGCAGCAGCTATGGGAGGCCCTTAATCTGCCAGCACCCTATGTCAAAAAATTGAACACACCAGCAGTGTGTGAGGAGACCTGAAAGTGGCACATGGCAGAGTGTGGCGATGGAGACAGCAGCAATGGGAGGCCGTACAGGGACCCATGAGAGACTCTGGACTTGGCAGCAGCATGAGGAGGCGGTATAGGGGCCCATGGCAGATTAGGGGCCTGGCAGCAGCTATGGGAGGCCCGTAATCTGCCAACACCCTATGTCAAAAAATTCAACACACCAGCAGTGTGTGAGGAGACCTGAAAGTGGCACATGGCAGAGTGTGGCGATGGAGACAGCAGCAATGGGAGGCCGTACAGGGACCCACGACAGACTCTGGACTTGGCAGCAGCATGAGGAGGCGGTATAGGGGCCCATGGCAGATTAGGGGCCTGGCAGTAGCTATGGGAGGCCTGTAATCTGCCAGCACCCTATGTCAAAAAATTCAACACACCAGCAGTGTGTGAGGAGACCTGAAAGTGGCACATGGCAGAGTGTGGCGATGGAGACAGCAGCAATGGGAGGCCGTACAGGGACCCATGAGAGACTCTGGACTTGGCAGCAGCATGAGGAGGCGGTATAGGGGCCCATGGCAGATTAGGGGCCTGGCAGCAGCTATGGGAGGCCCGTAATCTGCTAGCACCCTATATCAAAAAATTCAACACACCAGCAGTGTGTGAGGAGACCTGAAAGTGGCACATGGCAGAGTGTGGCGATGGAGACAGCAGCAATGGGAGGCCGTACAGGGACCCATGAGAGACTCTGGACTTGGCAGCAGCATGAGGAGGCGGTATAGGGGCCCATGGCAGATTAGGGGCCTGGCAGCAGCTATGGGAGGCCCGTAATCTGCCAGCACCCTATGACAAAAAATGGAACACACCAGCAGTGTGTGAGGAGACCTGAAAGTGGCACATGGCAGCAGAGTGTGGCGATGGAGACAACCCACCGACTGTTTTGCTCGCTGCCAAGCTGCCACCCTCTTCTCCTGATGATGCGGAAGCAATAGCCTGATGACGACGAGGCTGCCAAGTGCGATAAGCCTCATCATCATCAATTAGGGTCTCCGCCTCACTACTAGCCCCCTCGGCTGCGTGTGGGTCAGGAGACAGACCTGTCTCTAGACCGGCTACTGAGCCACTCTCCTCGCCACTACTTCTTCGCCTGGCTGCTGAAGAGGCGGACGTCTCCCCCCGTTCCTGACCGCCCTCTGTTAGCTCTTCCTCACTGTACTGGATGACACCGGGAGCACTAGCCTCTGGCTGCGAATAGTGCTGCCTCGACCCCTTCCTCTGCTGCCACGTCTGCTCGCTCCTAAAACATTGCCTCCTCTGCCACTCCTCTGCATGTTGTCTGACATACTCTTTAATTAAACGATTCTGTGTCCCTGAGTAACAATTCTGTGTCCCTGAGTAACGTTTCTGTGGCCCTAAGTAACAGTTCTGTGGCCCTCAGTAACAATTCTGTGTCCCTCAGTAACAATTCTGTGTCCCTCAGTAACAATTCTGTGTCCCTCAGTAACAATTCTGTGTCTGTCCCTGAGTAACAATTCTGTGTCTGTCCCTGAGTAACAATTCTGTGTCCCTGAGTAACGTGTCTGTGGCCCTAAATAACAGTTCTGTGGCCCTCAGTAACAATTCTGTCTGTCCCTGAGTAACAATTCTGTGTCTGTCCCTCAGTAACAATTCTGTGTCCCTGAGTAACAATTCTGTGTCTTTCCCTGAGTAAGAATTCTGTGTCTGTCCCTGAGTAACAATTCTGTGGCCCTAAGTAACGGTTCTGTGGCCCTCAGTAACAATTCTGTGTCCCTGAGTAACGTTTCTGTGGCCCTAAGTAACGGTTCTGTGGCCCTCAGTAACAATTCTGTGTCCCTGAGTAACAATTCTGTGTCTGTCCCTGAGTAACAATTCTGTGGCCCTAAGTAACGGTTCTGTGGCCCTCAGTAACAATTCTGTGTCCCTGAGTAACAATTCTGTGGCCCTAAGTAACGGTTCTGTGGCCCTCAGTAACAATTCTGTGTCCCTGAGTAACAATTCTGTGTCTGTCCCTGAGTAACAATTCTGTGGCCCTAAGTAACGGTTCTGTGGCCCTAAGTAACAATTCTGTGTCCCTGAGTAACAATTCTGTGGCCCTAAGTAACGGTTCTGTGGCCCTCAGTAACAATTCTGTGTCCCTGAGTAACAATTCTGTGTCTGTCCCTGAGTAACAATTCTGTGGCCCTAAGTAACGGTTCTGTGGCCCTCAGTAACAATTCTGTGTCCCTCAGTAACAATTCTGTGTCTGTCCCTGAGTAACAATTCTGTGGCCCTAAGTAACAATTCTGTGGCCCTCAGTAACAATTCTGTGTCTGTCCCTGAGTAACAATTCTGTGGCCCTAAGTAACAATTATGTGGCCCTCAGTAACAATTCTGTGTCTGTCCCTGAGTAACAATTCTGTGGCCCTAAGTAACGGTTCTGTGGCCCTCAGTAACAATTCTGTGTCCCTGAGTAACGTTTCTGTGGCCCTAAGTAACGGTTCTGTGGCCCTCAGTAACAATTCTGTGTCCCTGAGTAACAATTCTGTGTCTGTCCCTGAGTAACAATTCTGTCGCCCTAAGTAACGGTTCTGTGGCCCTCAGTAACAATTCTGTGTCCCTGAGTAACAATTCTGTGGCCCTAAGTAACGGTTCTGTGGCCCTCAGTAACAATTCTGTGTCCCTGAGTAACAATTCTGTGTCTGTCCCTGAGTAACAATTCTGTGGCCCTAAGTAACGGTTCTGTGGCCCTCAGTAACAATTCTGTGTCCCTGAGTAACAATTCTGTGGCCCTAAGTAACGGTTCTGTGGCCCTCAGTAACAATTCTGTGTCCCTGAGTAACAATTCTGTGTCTGTCCCTGAGTAACAATTCTGTGGCCCTAAGTAACGGTTCTGTGGCCCTCAGTAACAATTCTGTGTCCCTCAGTAACAATTCTGTGTCTGTCCCTGAGTAACAATTCTGTGGCCCTAAGTAACGGTTCTGTGGCCCTCAGTAACAATTCTGTGTCTGTCCCTGAGTAACAATTCTGTGGCCCTAAGTAACAATTATGTGGCCCTCAGTAACAATTCTGTGTCTGTCCCTGAGTAACAATTCTGTGGCCCTAAGTAACGGTTCTGTGGCCCTCAGTAACAATTCTGTGTCCCTGAGTAACGTTTCTGTGGCCCTAAGTAACGGTTCTGTGGCCCTCAGTAACAATTCTGTGTCCCTGAGTAACAATTCTGTGTCTGTCCCTGAGTAACAATTCTGTCGCCCTAAGTAACGGTTCTGTGGCCCTCAGTAACAATTCTGTGTCCCCTAGTAACAATTCTGTGGCCCTAAGTAACGGTTCTGTGGCCCTCAGTAACAATTCTGTGTCCCTGAGTAACAATTCTGTGTCTGTCCCTGAGTAACAATTCTGTGGCCCTAAGTAACGGTTCTGTGGCCCTCAGTAACAATTCTGTGTCCCTCAGTAACAATTCTGTGTCTGTCCCTGAGTAACAATTCTGTGGCCCTAAGTAACGGTTCTGTGGCCCTCAGTAACAATTCTGTGTCCCTGAGTAACGTTTCTGTGGCCCTAAGTAACAATTCTGTGGCCCTCAGTAACAATTCTGTGTCTGTCCCTGAGTAACAATTCTGTGGCCCTAAGTAACTGTTCTGTGGCCCTCAGTAACAATTCTGTGTCCCTGAGTAACGTTTCTGTTGCCCTAAGTAACAATTCTGTGACCCTGAGTAACAATTCTGTGTCTGTCCCTGAGTAACAATTCTGTGGCCCTAAGTAACGGTTCTGTGGCCCTCAGTAACAATTCTGTGTCCCTCAGTAACAATTCTGTGGCCCTAAGTAACGGTTCTGTGGCCCTCAGTAACAATTCTGTGTCCCTGAGTAACAATTCTGTGTCTGTCCCTGAGTAACAATTCTGTGGCTCTAAGTAACGGTTCTGTGGCCCTCAGTAACAATTCTGTGTCCCTGAGTAACAATTCTGTGGCCCTAAGTAACAGTTCTGTGGCCCTCAGTAACAATTCTGTGTCCCTCAGTAACAATTCTGTGTCTGTCCCTGAGTAACAATTCTGTGGCCCTAACTAACGTTTCTGTGGCCCTAAGTAACAGTTCTGTGGCCCTCAGTAACAATTCTGTGTCCCTGAGTAACGTTTCTGTGGCCCTAAGTAACAATTCTGTGGCCCTCAGTAACAATTCTGTGTCTGTCCCTGAGTAACAATTCTGTGGCCCTAAGTAACGGTTCTGTGGCCCTCAGTAACAATTCTGTGTCCCTGAGTAACAATTCTGTGTCTGTCCCTGAGTAACTTCTGTGGCCCTAAGTAACGGTTCTGTGGCCCTCAGTAACAATTCTGTGTCCCTGAGTAACAATTCTGTGGCCCTAACTAACATTTCTGTGGCCCTAAGTAACAGTTCTGTGGCCCTCAGTAACAATTCTGTGGCCCTGAGTAACGTTTCTGTGGCCCTAAGTAACAATTCTGTGGCCCTCAGTAACAATTCTGTGTCTGTCCCTGAGTAACAATTCTGTGGCCCTAACTAACGTTTCTGTGGCCCTAAGTAACAGTTCTGTGGCCCTCAGTAACAATTCTGTGGCCCTGAGTAACGTTTCTGTGGCCCTAAGTAACAATTCTGTGGCCCTCAGTAACAATTCTGTCTGTCCCTGAGTAACAATTCTGTGGCCCTAACTAGCGTTTCTGTGGCCCTAATTAATTAATAATTAATTAACGATTCTGTGGCCCTCACTAACAATTCTGTGTCCCTGAGTAATGTTTCTCTGTCCCTAAGTAACGTTTCTCTGTCCCTAAGTAACGTTTCTCTGTCCCCAAGTAACGTTTCTGTGGCCCTAACTCTGTCCCTAATACAGAGCGGTCTGCCTCTCTTGAATGACTGGAGGCAAATGAAGAATTCTAAAATGGCCGCCATTTATAGCTCGACCATTACACAGTGCTGGCTGGCTGGCTGATGATTGGCTAATGCGATCACATGTCATTAAGGAATGCATTATGGGTCAGCGCGCCTTGTCTGCGCGCCTTCCCAGACATCCCCGCTCCGTCGCCGCACATGTCCGCCGCCATTTTAGGAAAAATTTCGATTTGCGCGTCCGAAGTAGGCTATTTTTCGGATTCGGCGCGAATCGAAAATGTTCCAATATTCGAAACGAATTCCACTTCGCCTACTTCGATTCGCTCATCTCTACTCACTACTATGAACTCACATCTAAGTTGGTGGTAGGAGTCAACAGTATTTCTGTCTAATGGGTTTGGAGTACATTTCACCCCATTAGCTACACTACACAAATTATGTGGTATTCAGACATGGCTTGTGAGTAGTGATGGGCCGAACCCAAGCCCCCCCCACACACACACACACACACGGTTCATGGATTCAAATCCACCAAAAATTCAACAGTGAACTTCAAACAGGGACAATTCACTAAGCGGTATCCTACCACAACTTAGTATGAGGTAAGATACTGCACAGCTACTAAAATACTGCATGAGTTATATTATTAAGTCATGCGGTTTTTTAGTAGTGAAGATATTCCTTAATGTTTCAGCTGTCAGTGGAGTTCCCTACCGACAGCTGAATGTAAAAAGAATGACATGGGATCGCCCCATTCATATCAAGCCCTTTGGGTCTGGTATGGATTTTAATGGGAACCCCCACATCAAAATGTTTTAAAAAATGGTGTGGGGGTCCCCCAAAATCCATACCATATACTTATCCTAGCATGAAGCCCAGCAGGTCAGGAAAGGGGGTGGAGGAAAGCGAGTGCCACCCCTTCTGAACAAAACCAAGCCACATGCCCTCAACATGGGGGGTGCTTTGGGGCAGGGGGATCCCCTTAAAGCACCTTGTTGCCATGTTGATGGGGACAAGGGCCTCTTCCCCACAACCATGGCCAGTGGTTGTGGGGGTCTGCGGGCAGGGGGTTTATTGGAATCTGGAAGCCCCCTTTAACAAAGGGACCCCCAGATCCCAGCCCCCCCATGTGAATGAGTGTGGGGTAAATGGTACCACTACCTATTCACAAAAAAAAAAAGTAGTGTAAAAATAACAGGAGACAGCCTTTGGCAAGTGCATTATTAAAAACAAAAATAAAAAAAGTCTCCTGAAGTAGATCCAATGTCAATCACGATACCTGCTGCCACTACTGACCTGAAAAAAATAAAAGTAAAAACCCACTCAACTCTCGACCCAACCCTGCCCCCTTTGTGATGTCACCATGTGATGTGGAGGGCAAAAGCATTGCACCTAACCTGTGGTCAAGTGCATTGCTTTGGCCAATCACAATGCACTGTCGGGTGCAGTGCATTGTGGAGCGTGGCAGGTGAACAGCCCACCAACGCCCTTACCGCTTGTGTGTCCACCAAACTTATGTTTGACTCAAACATGAAGCCCAACACTACTTATGAGTACATACACATTTAGGAAACCAACAGTTGGCCACCATCTTAATTCCCAGGTATTTGAAAGATAAGAGGACCTTTAGTATTAAATTAAAATTACTGTATTATTATGCATAACAACATAATCACAACTAAATAGACAAAGAGATTTTAATAACAATATATGGAATATCTTTAGTCTGCGTGTATTAAGAATTTCAGCATATACAAACAATACAGGACAGAGCATATCCAAATGAACAGATAACTGTTGTATGCAAAGCATAGGATGTACACATGAGGTATACTTTATATCATTACATCTGGACAACATAGACAGGACAAACATTTGATGGTTTTTTACATTTATCAGAAATGTGTCAGCATGGGCACTTCAAATGAATGAAGATGTACTCGTATCATTTGGATCATGTGTAACCTGTCTCATAGAGTGTAAAAATGGAGAACTTAACAATACATCTTTCATGAGTATATAGAAAAACATGATCTCCAGGAAGGTTTAGATGTAAGATCGTTTTGGAGTATGGCTGCTGTACTAAGACTGATATAAGGCCAAAACCAGAGGAGGTTGAAAAGTCGAGGAAGAAGGAAAGGGAAAAAATAAACTGGGGTAGGGGGAAGTGGAATCAGGAAAGGATTAGGACCAGAGCCGAACATCACCTCCAGCACAACTGTATTCTCCGATTCAGAGCCAATGTAGAATGACACAGGAGGGTGGTCCTCAATTACAATATGTGGCAAAGTTTGAGTAGTGTCTGAAATAATTCCACATGTAATTCTGTAGGTCTCTAATTTGTAAGTTTCCCAGGAGACCATTTGTTCTAGGTTGGGAATATCCTAATATAATTGCTTGAAGCATATTTCCACTTTTGCTGTCGAATTTGAGAAAACCTCACTTCATGTTTCTTTTCAAATCTTTTTTATTGACATTTTTTAGACTGTTACAACAGCAAAGAATGCCGAATAGGAAATAGGTACAGCTTTTTCATAGCACCACGTCTCAAGTACAGTCTTAAGGTTGCAATATCAAACATAAGTTGGCCTTTCGGCCATGAAAAATATATTTTAACTATGTAAAGCAGTAGAAATAGATTTTGTGTCCAAACATAATAGTTACAAATAAGGCATACTGAATTGGCATAGTGCACTTTCTGCAATCACAATTATCCTGGAAAAACGGGCAGACAGGCCGAACCTCCAGGTATTTAAAACATAAGTAAGAAAAAAGGAGAGAGAAAATACAAAAGAAAAAAAAGAAAAAAAAACAGGAGAAGAAAGGAAAGGAAAACATAAAACTTAAGAAAAGAGCAGAGCACGTTCAAGTTCAACTCCTGAAACCACATCAATCTCAAATCTATATATGCATAATGTGTGACATAAACAATTCTTTCCAATGGGACCATTTCATTTCAAATTTCTCCATATGCTGATGAGAAAGTTCCAAGGCCCTCTTACAAATATAATGTGACTGAACCCTGTGAATCACTTCCTATATGGAAGGAATTTTTGGTGACCTCCACACAGCTGTTATGGCCAATCTAGCAGCAATAAGTATATGACCAATTATTGTTCTATATTTGCCAGGGAAAAGATTTAAGGTAATATTAAGTAATGCCAGGTGCGGTGCCGGGCTAGTCTTTGTTCCTGACACCTGCGAAATAAGGTCAAAAACTTCTTGCCAAAAGTTCTGCAGGCAGGAACATTTCCACAAGATATGAAGTATATTCCCTTTTCCAACACAATTCCTCCAGCACAAGGATGACACAGCAGGGTACATTTGAGATAATTTGCATGGGGTAAGATAGCTACGGTACAATATTTTCATAGAGCAGTCCCAATGATTGGTACATTTTGCAATACTCAATTATTACTTAAGGCAGCCTCCCACACATCTCAGGTGAAGGATCTTTGTAAGTCCCTCTCCCATCTTCCCACGCAACCCAAAGTAGAAGAATCAGTATCATAGTGCAAGAACTTATCAAACCAAGAAATACCTTTTTTCATTCTAACAGGATTAACAGGATTAGATAAGGTATGCCATAGTTTAGAATTTATCTCAAGCCATGTCTGCAAATTAGCTCTGTGAATGCCTGTTATTTGCAAGAAAGGGTGTAGACCTTTACTCGGGATAGGTATTTCTATTCCGGCAAAGGTGCTGTAACCAAGATCCTTTAAATGTTTGGTTTTAAGATTTGGGATAAATTACTCATAAGCCGATAGAGGGATATCAATTTGAAGCTTAGGAGAGGAATTAGATACTTTATTTAGACCTGTTATCCAGGCTTCCAATGTAGCGGTAATAGATGGGAGAAATGTAGTTAAAAGTTTTGATGTAACAGATCTAGCCAATAGAAGTGCCCGTAAGTCTCTAATGGAAACCACATTCTGTTCTATTTGTACCCATGATTAGTCTGATGGGACAAACCACTCCGGGAGTTGATCTAAAATTGTTGCATAGTAGTAAGTAGAAAGTACTGGAAGACCAATTCCTCCTTTAGATTTATGTTTAGTAAGGGACAGAAATGGGATCTGTGTTTTTTTCCCTTTCCAGATGAATCTTTTTAGTGCCATCTCCAGGTTATGAAAATAGGCCTGAGGAATAAGAATCGGGATCGTTCTGAAGTAATATAATATTTTAGGAAACATTAACATCTTAAATGCAGCTATTCTACCTATCCATGCAGTTTCAAATTTGTCGAGCCTCTGCAGCTCCGTTATAGTGGACTGGTACAAATGTTCAAAATTATTTTTAAATGTATTAGAGGATGGAGCTGATATACTAATACCTAGGTAGTCCAATTCTTTATGAGTCCAATGATAGGAAAATTTGTCTTTGAGATAGTTTAGGGGCCCCTTCGCTATAGCTATTGGTAGAGCACAGGATTTTGTGTTATTAAGTTTATAGTAGGAAACTTCGCTAAAAGACTGCAAGGAAGCTGAGATTTCTGTAAGGGAGTTCACTGGATCAGTAACAGTAAGTATAACATCGTCCGCAAGCAGTCCAATTTTATGGGATATAGACGCTACTTGAATGCCAGAAATCCATGTATTATTTCTAATTGCAGTCGCTAGAGGTTCCATCACCAGTGAAAAAATTATGGTCGAGAGGGGGCATCCCTGTCTTGTGCCGTTAGTGATACTAAAAGGGTTCGACAGGGCATTAGATGTAAATACTTGGGCAGTAGGGACTGTGTATAATGCCATAATAGCCGACTTTATAAAGCTGCTGATACCAAATTTGTTCAAAGTAGCGTCTAAGTATTGCCAGGGAACTCTATCAAATGCTGTCTAGGCATCCAGTGCCAAAAACACAGCCTGAAACCCTCGTCTTTCAATCAAATGCATCAAGTTGAGTATTCTACGAGTTCCATCTGCTGCTTGTCGGCCCTTAACAAAGCCCACCTGGTCCGCCTGAATAAGAAGAGGAGTAATATTTAATAGACGAGTTGCTATAATATTGGCGTATATTTTAAGATCTGTGTTTAACAGGGAAATTGGCCTAAAATTTTGAGGACAGTCAGGAGTCTTCCCGGTTTAGGTAAAGTGACGATGATAGCTTTTAACATCTCAGATGGAAATGTGGATTTAAGTACTGCTTCATCGTACATTCTTTTAAGATGAGGAAGTAATATTGTTTGACATTCCTTATAATACTCCACTGCAAAGCAGTCAGCCCCCGGGAATTTCCCTTTTGGTAAAGTTTAATAGCCACGATTATTTCGCTTTCTAGGATAGGTTGATTAAGCCCTTCCAATTTATGATGTGCTAATTTAGGTAGGGAAAGCGGATCTAAAAATTGACGCATTAGCTCTGGGGTATGTTGAGGAGTATTAGGGTCATCTTTAAGATTATATAACTGAGAGTAATAGGAGCGAAACGCTGCCACTATTTTATTGGGATGGAAAGTAGGTTTGTTCAATAAGAGGTCTAAAATTGATGCTAATTTAGATTTAGATTGTCTGGCAGCAAGATATCTTGCAAGCATCTTACCTGCTTTGTTCCCCTACATATAAAATTTAGCTTTAGCTTTTTTCAGATTTTGGCCATGATGCCATGACAAGAGGGTCCTAAGTTCAAGTCTAGCAGTTTGGAGTTCCTGCAACACCACAGGGGATAAGGATTGTTTATGGAGCTGTTCTAGTCTAGCTATCCTGTCAACCTTATCCAAAAAGGATTTATTCTTATTGTGCCTCGTCTGTGAGGCCAATTTCAAAAGCAAACCTCTACAATATGCTTTGTGGGAACGCCACAGTGCTGAGCAAACTGTTGGCGCTATATAAATACTGTATAATAATAATAATAATAATAATAAAAAATACATTTGTATTAGCAGGAGAGTTAATATCAAAATATTCCTGTAAAGCTGAAGTAATAGTAGAACGAAAAGCATGATTATGAAACATAGAAATGTCATTATACCACAGAAAAACTGGGGAAAATTTTAAGGATTCTTCTATGGACAAAGATATAGGAGCGTGGTCCGACCACGTCATTGGATGAATCTCAGCACGGGAGACATTTTGCAATAATTGAATGTCAGTTAGAAAAAAGTAAATTCTTGAATAAGATTTGTGAGGTGCTGTTATGATCCGCCAGGCGGAGCCTTCCGGCTGCCAACTGATAGACCAACCCAGAGCGTGGGGTCTAAGCCCGGGCTGTGCCTTCACCAGGGCCCCTGATGGTGGGGATGGACTTGAAACAGTCCCGGGCCAGGTCACGACCTCTGGGCGGGCCCACCAGCGGCTGGGAAGGCCTCCGGGGATGCGTGTAGGTACCGGGAGAGCCAGATATGAGGCGGATGACGGCCCCAGCAGGGTGGCACGGATAGTGGTTCCGTGGGGGGTAAGCGGGGTACCAAATCAGCGGGCAAGGAGTAGTCAGGTCACATGCAGGGTCAGCCAGGTAAATCAGTCCATAGAATAGTCAGGATATCCGAGTCAAAACGCAGGAGCAGGCAGAGTAGTCAGGACAAGCCGGGTCAAACACAGGGGCAGGCAGAGTAGTCAGGGTCGAAAACAGGGTCACAGAACAGGAGCAGGTATCCAGGATCACATAAGACCTTGCGGCAATGGGTGACAGTGCAGGGCATCTTTAAATAGTGCGCCCTGCACTGTCATTGGCTGGCTGGGACGCGCCCCCGGCTGTCATTGGACGCCTGAGGCGCGCCCTCGACTCTCTACTGCGCATGCGCGGCGTACTGTCAGCCGCGGCTCGCCGCCAGTGCGCATGCGCGGGGGGGACAGCGCCGTGATGCAGGATTCCGGCGCCGTGATCCCTGACACTGCCCCCCCCCCAATGGGCACCCTCCGGGAGCCCCACTGATCTCTCCACCGTGGGTGTCCACGAAAAAATTCCCGGATGAGCCGGGGAGCGTGAATGTTCTGGGCGGGTTCCCATGAGTTCTCCTCAGGGCCATAACCCTTCCATTTTATCAGGAACTGGGTCTGGTTCCCCCTCCGTCGGCAACTGAGGATAGTCTCCACTTCGTATTCCTCCTGGTCATCTACGGAGATTGCCTCGGGAGGTCTGGACTCACGGTCCGGGAAAGGATCCGGTCTGGATGGTTTCAGGAGAGACACATGGAACACAGGATGTACCCTGAAGGTCTGCGGAAGCTCAAGCTCGTAGGCCACCTTGTTGACTACACGCTTTACCGGAAATGGGCCAATGTACTTGGGTCCCAGCTTCCTCGAAGGATGCAGCATCTTCAAGTTGGTCGTTGACAGCCATACCCGATCCCCTGGTTGAAGCAGTAATTCTCCTCTTCTTTTTCTGTCGAACGCCCTCTTACTGTCCCCTTGGGCTTTGGCGATGGCTTCCTGAATTGTCTTGTTATTGACAGAGAAGAAGTTTAAGACGTCCTGAGATGCCGGTACCGGGTTTTCAGGCATCAGGTCAGGGAGAAATGTGGGATGATACCCGTAATTGGCGAAGAACGGGGATTGCCCCGTTGCAGAGTGACTCGAGTTGTTGTACGCGAATTCTGCGGACGGCAACAACGTCAACCAGTCATCCTGAAGGTAGGACGTGTAACATCGCAGGTATTGTTCCAGCGTTTGGTTGGTCCTCTCGGTTTGGCCGTTGGTCTGTGGGTGGTAGGCGGATGAAAGCGACAGCTTGATTCCTAGTGCTTTACACAAGGAGTTCCAGAACCTGGAGGTGAATTGGACTCCCCGATCTGACACTATATCTTCGGGGACCCCATGAAGCCTGACTACTTCCTTAATGAAGATCCGTGCCGTTTCAGGTGCCGATGGGGTTTTCTCCAGGGGTATAAAATGTGCCATCTTTGAGAAGCGGTCCACGACCACCATTATTGCTGTGTAGCCTTGGGATGGTGGGAGTTCGACCACAAAGTCCATGGCAATCATTTGCCAGGCCCGCTTGGGTATTGGTAATGGACGTAACAATCCCCATGCCCGGCTCCTGGAGGGCTTGTTCCTTTGACAGGTGGAGCAGGTCTGGACGTAACGCTCGCAGTCCTTATTCATGTTCGGCCACCAGAACGAGCGCCGTAGTAGTTCCAGAGTTTTCGCAACCCCGAAGTGACCTGCCATTCGATGGTCGTGGCAGTGCCCTAGGACCAGGGTTCGCACCTCTTCTGGGACCATGATCCGGTCTTCCTTCCAAAACAGCCCGCCGTGGTTCAGGAGGGGTGACCCCGACGGAACTGGTAGTCCTGTAGAAGCGTCGAGGAGTCTGGAACGAAGTTCTGTTTGTAGAGCAAGGAAACTTCCGGAAGGTAAGATGGTGTCAGGTGCCACTGTGTCATCGGGGTCCTCAAACATGCGGGACAGAGCGTCTGGTTTTGTGTTCTTAGTACCGGGTCGGTACGTAATATGGAGAGTGAATCGCGAGAAGAAAAGAGCCCATCTTGCCTGGCGGGGTCTCAGTCGTTTCGCTGTTCTTAAATATTCCAGGTTCTTGTGATCTGTGAAGACTAGGATTGGGTGTGTGGCTCCTTCCAGTAAGTACCTCCATTCTTCTAGAGCAGATTTGATGGCCAGGAGCTCCCGATCTCCAATGTCATAGTTACGTTCAGCCGGCGTCAACTTCCTGGAGAAGAACGCCACGGGGTGCAGTAGTTCCTTGGTTCCATTTCTTTGGGACAGAACCGCTCCTACCGCGTTCTCAGAGGCATCCACTTCCAAGACATATGGGAGGGAAGTATCCGGATGGCAGAGGATGGGCGCAGACGTGAATAATTTTTTGAGCTTCTCGAATGCCGTCTGGGCTTCGGAAGTCCACTTAAAACGGACCCCTTGTTTCGTCAGTTGCGTGATCGGGGAGACCAGACCGGAGAAGTTCCTAACAAACTTTCTATAAAAATTGGAAAAGCCGATGAAACGCTGTACCCCCTTTTTGTCGGCGGGTATTGGCCAATCTAAGATCGCCGTGACTTTCTGGGGATCCATCGCGACCCCCGCGGAAGAGAGAACCAGTCCCAAGAACGTGATTTCGCGCTGTTCGAAACAGCACTTTTCTGCCTTGGCGTATAGCCCGTGTTGACGCAACCGTTCTAATACCCGTACTACGTGACCTCGATGAACCTCCAGTGAAGGGGAGAAAATTAGGATGTCATCCAAATAAACTACTACAAAGACATCGAGGAAATCACGAAAAACATCGTTGATGAAATGCTGGAAGGTTGCCGGTGCATTACAGAGCCCGAATGGCATCACTAGATATTCATAGTGACCGAATCTCGTACGGAAGGCCGTCTTCCACTCATCCCCCTCCCTGATACGGACAAGGTTATAGGCCCCCCGCAGGTCTAGTTTAGTGAATATCATTGCCGATTTTAATCTCTGGAGGAGCTCGGGGACTAACGGTAAGGGATAACGGTTCTTTACCGTTATCTTGTTTAGATCACGGTAGTCTATGCAGGGCCGTAACGATTTGTCCTTCTTCTCTACGAAGAACAGCCCGGCCCCGGCTGGGGATGTGGAAGGACGAATAAACCCCTTCCGCAGGTTCTCGTCAATATATTCCCTCAGTACACCCGATTCCGTTTCTGACAAGGGAAAGATCCGGCCGAACGAGATCTCAGATCCGGGTAGGAGGTCTATAGGACAATCGTAAGAACGGTGTGGGGGAAGAACGTCAGCCCCTTGCTTACTGAAAACGTCCAAGAAGTCATGGTAGGCCGGGGGAATAGTCTGGGATAGATTGGCATCACCGTCCAAGCACAGGAGGAACCGGGGACCCACGGATCCCGTGACCTGGCAGTGATTCAAACAGTAGGGTGACCTAAATTGAATCGTCCCCCTTTCCCAGTCAACCTGGGGGTTATGGGCCCGCAGCCAAGGGAGCCCCAGAATGACTGGAAATAGGGGTGATGCGATGGCATCCAAACGGAGGAACTCCTGGTGATGGTCTGCTATTGTGGTAAAAATGGGTGGTGTCTCCTGGTCCACCACCCCTGATTTTATACTGGAGCCGTCTGCCAAGAAGATGTTGAACCCCCTTTCTTTGGTCTGCAGTGGTATTTTTTGCTGGTGGGCAAAAGTCAGGTCGACAAAGCAACTACAAGCTCCAGAGTCAACGATTGCGGTCACCGATAGTGTTCTTCCCGGGAGCTGCAAAGACACAGGTATGGCCAGGTAATTGGACTGATCATCCCTTCCTGCGGGTAAGGTAAAAGAAAAGGAAGCGGACTTACTCATCTTTGCAGGACAGGAGCGCACCTGGTGACCAGCTTCCCCGCAGTACAGGCATAGGTTCAGCGATCGTCTCCTTTGACGTTCCTCGACCGACAAGTGGGAACGGGCCAGTCACAGCTGCATGGGTTCCGGGTTGTCCCCCGATTCCGTGCCTCGGGGATGGTTCCCCGGGGTTGGAGCTGTGTCTCTCGGTGGGATCCATGCCACCCTTTGACCCTGGCTGCTCCTTTCCAGCCGACGTTCCCTTAACCTACGGTCAATCTGGATGGCCAACTCAATCAGTCTTTCCAGGGAGTCTGGTAGGCCTACTCGTGCTAGTTCGTCCTTGAGAGACTCAGACAGCCCGATGCGGAACTGGTGACATAAGGCCGCATCGTTCCATCTGGTGTCTCCCATGCATCGCCTAAAGTCGGACGCGTATTCTTCGGCTGCCCGGCGGCCTTGCCGCAGAGAGTATAGGGTAGCCTCTGCGGAGGCAGCCCGCTGAGGGTCGTCATACAATACTGCCATGGCCTGAAAGAACTTGGTCACGGAGTCAAGCTGGGGGTCACGCCTCTCCATCAGACGGTGAGCCCAATCCTGGGGCTCATCCTGAAGGAGAGAGACTATAAACCCCACCCTGACGGTCTCGGAGGAGAATGTGCGGGGCTGCAAGTCAAAATATAGTGTGCAAGCATTCCGGAAGGCTCGGAAGCGGCTCCGGTCACCACGGAACCGTTCCGGCAGGGGAACGCGGGGCTCAGGAGCTAAGGGTGTGGCAACCGCTCCGGATGTCGGGGTAGCGGGAGGTTCCACAGACGGGGGACTCTGAGCAGGGGGAGTCTGGGGGGCTAATGTCTCCATGCGGTCTTCCAGTCGGGCGCAGCGACTGTGGAAGTTCTGGAAGGCCTGGGTCAAAGTTGCCAGGTGCTGGCAAATATCCTCTAGGGACGCCGGTCCACCTCCTGGCTCTGTCATGGCCGCAAGGTACTGTTATGATCCGCCAGGCGGAGCCTTCCGGCTGCCAACTGATAGACCAACCCAGAGCGTGGGGTCTAAGCCCGGGCTGTGCCTTCACCAGGGCCCCTGATGGTGGGGATGGACTTGAAACAGTCCCGGGCCAGGTCACGACCTCTGGGCGGGCCCACCAGCGGCTGGGAAGGCCTCCGGGGATGCGTGTAGGTACCGGGAGAGCCAGATATGAGGCGGATGACGGCCCCAGCAGGGTGGCACGGATAGTGGTTCCGTGGGGGGTAAGCGGGGTACCAAATCAGCGGGCAAGGAGTAGTCAGGTCACATGCAGGGTCAGCCAGGTAAATCAGTCCGTAGAATAGTCAGGATATCCGAGTCAAAACGCAGGAGCAGGCAGAGTAGTCAGGACAAGCCGGGTCAAACACAGGGGCAGGCAGAGTAGTCAGGGTCGAAAACAGGGTCACAGAACAGGAGCAGGTATCCAGGATCACATAAGACCTTGCGGCAATGGGTGACAGTGCAGGGCATCTTTAAATAGTGCGCCCTGCACTGTCATTGGCTGGCTGGGACGCGCCCCCGGCTGTCATTGGACGCCTGAGGCGCGCCCTCGACTCTCTACTGCGCATGCGCGGCGTCCTGTCAGCCGCGGCTCGCCGCCAGTGCGCATGCGCGGGGGGACGGCGTCGTGATGCAGGATTCCGGCGCCGTGATCCCTGACAGGTGCTGAGTAGTGCATATAATCTCATTCAGATGCATGTAGACATCTCCAGGGATCATACAAATTGGCTTCAGATAAAACATTAGCTAGAGAATGTCTCAAACTGCGAGAGGAGTGTGATACAGCTAGAGAATTATTTATAAGAGCATTGAAGTCTCCACAGTATAGTACAAAACCCTTCTGAATTTTTGCCACTTTTTTTCGCAGGGAATTTAAAAAGTGGACCTGATGAACATTAGGAGCATAGAGATTCACAATAGTATAGAGGATATTATTAATTTCGCATATAATAATTAGAAATCTACCTTTACTACACTTGAGAAAGCAATGAAAAGCAACAGAGTTTCTGATAGCTATAAGAACGCCACATTTCTTATCAGGGCCATTAGACATGAAAATGTGTGGGAACATGCGATGTGAACAATAAGCAGCCCTACTAGAGGAAAAATGTGTTTCCTGAACACAGATCACGTCGCCACATAACCGTTGAGCCTCTTTCCACATTGAATGATGTTTAAATGGGCTGTTAAGACCATGGGCATTCATAGAAACTACCTTCAGAACCATGATGGATTTAGCAAAAATGAGGAGGGGTCACCCTCAAGTGGTAGAAGTAGAAAATGCACATCACAGGAAGTGATCCAAAGGTGTAAGCTTGCAGTATCCCAGGTGGTCCAGCGACGAGGGAAGGGCTTCGTCCCCCCAAGATACATTAGGAATGACATGCTGAGATCCCGTGGTAGATTGACATTGATACTCTTTAAAAAAATTGAAGAAAGAGAAAGAAAACGTGGAGAAAAACAAAAGTAACAGTTAACATGTAGATTTGTGTGAAATTAATCACTGTAGTGGATGGGGGGTAAATGCCAAAAGGCGCAGCTTGAGTAATGGCTTTCCAAATGCACAGCGGGTTGAACGAAAATGAACTGGGCATTGCGGCAGAAAATTTAAAGATGCACATCATCCTGTGAATCTCTGGGGTTATTTTTCTGGGTGAAGCTTTAGTTGGCATAGGTTCTTCATCTGTTGGCAGAAGGCCCCATTTTTTGGCTAACTGGAATCCTTCCTCTTCAGAATTAATCGTTATCACACAGTTATCCTTAGTAATAAGCAATTTGGTAGGAAAGCCCCATTGGTATTTGATATTATTGTTGCGCAATAATTTTGTGAAGGAAAGCAATTTTTTGCGGGCTAATATGGTATATTGTGATAGATCAGTAAATAAGGAGATCCCTCAGTAGCAGGTTGTTCTTCCAAGCGAAAAGCATTAATTCCTCCTTAACATGGTAAAAATGAATTCTCGCTATTATGTCTCTGGAGACATGGTCAGGAAGGAAAGAGGGCAGTCTGTGTGCTCTATCCACTACTATCTCTCTATGCGGAATGTGTGGCAGCAGTGTGGAAATCATTTGTTGGATATATTTGAGAAGATCCGCAGCAGGCACATTTTCGCCAACTCCCCTGAATTTTCCATTATTTCTGTGGGAGCAGTCCTCCAGATCCGCCAGTTTTACTTTTAAATCTTTCAGATCCTCCTCTGCCTCATTGTGGGCGTCGACTAATTCGTTATGAGCTTTAGCGAATTCGCCCATTTTAGTTTCCACATGTGTTACCCGCTCACCTAAACTTTCAACTTCTTTGTTAACTTGCGTCACGAAACCCATCATATCTTTATGCAGGGAACCCTTGAGAGTAATTAACATATCCTTCATTACTGCTGCAGTAAGGGGCAAAGACTCTGCAGGGTAATCCTCTAGGTGTTCTATGAATTCTCTTGTAGAATTATGTGTAAAAGAATCAGTAGATTGCTCACCTATAAGATGCACATCTGGGGAACAGCGCTGTTTGGTTTTCTGGGGGCTGCTTGCAGGTGAGGACAGTGCAGAGCCTGCAGTCACAGCTTGGCTGGATGTATGCAGGGGTGAGCTGTGCCTGTCTCCCTCCACATGTTCCTGCAGAGCCAGAGGAGATCAGGGACCAGCGCCATCTTGGGAGGAGGGGCCACACCCTGGAGTGAAGAACTCCATTAATTTGCAGGGCCCCTCCTTTATTTTCTGCTTCCCCATCCCGTCTCCCTTGTGCCCCACAACCCTTAGAAGGCTCTTAGCTGCGTCGGCGGGTATACCCGCTGTCACTCGTCGCGGTGAAGTGCTTTGGAACTCGGCGGCTCCTGGAGCTCTGTCACAGAGCGGCCATCTCCGTCTGCGGCTGGCCATGCCCCCCCCCCCACTTCATGTTTCTTTATGTAGATGTTTTTCTGGAGGAGGTGTCATGGCTGACTGCAAGGTTTTTTTGAACAATGGCACTGTGAGTCTGTTCCAAACCTATAGTATGCCTATTACCATATAACAAAGAGCCCAGCTCCTAAACTTTTAGAATTTGTTAGAACAGGCCGTATTCAAATCTAATTACAATTGATATTGAAGATCTACCTGCACAATACAGACATGGTTAATAAAGGCAAACACAGCTGCCCAGCCCCCTCAGAAACAAAGAGGTATTTCCTTGCTGGAGGTTCCAGAATATAGCCTCTAAAAAAGTTTTTTTTTTTTCAAGTAACGCAATGTGAAGGAAGGCATGCAATTAATATTTGTCCCCTCCTAGTCATGTGCTAGGATGTATATAGTTAGGTTAAGCATAGATGAGTTTCATAGCTTAACAGAGGGACTGATAGGAAAATCTAATTCGGATCTCGGCTTACCAGAGTTCTGTGATTGTTTAGTCAGGTCTGCTCATGATGCTCTGGTTTTGTTGGAGTTTATCTGAGTTTTTCCCACTTTCAGTAAGTTGTGAGAGCCTTCCAGAACATGGGTAGGGCCTAGGAAAATGAATATCATGAATATGGATACAGCCCTAGCCAACTGCAGGGGAATGTGACCCCATTGCATGCTGACAGTGGCATTTATGTTCTGTGAGCAAATGGGTTCAGTGTATTTCCCTGGAGTGGATTGCACCAAGCCAGGCTGGAGGCAGGCTCCCTTGCCTGGCAAACCTGCTTTCATGTAGGCCTCAGGTGGGCAACCTGAGGACTTGAAGTTAGAGGGAAGCCATCTGCCAAAGATCTGTCTGGTATCACTGGAGAGAGAGTCGCTTGGAAGATTGGAAGGAGGTGGCCACTCTGTCCTTGGGCTTGTAAGTACAGACACAGAGATCTTGGGTCTCTGTGCTTTGCTACCCCTCTGGTGCTTGATAGTCAGCATGGGTCTGAAGAAAGGGAACACTGGGCTAGTGTTCTGAAGAGCTTGTCCAATGAATGCTACTGCAAGGGACTTTGCTCAGTTCTATTACTTCTGGACTGCCACAGTCTGCTGTAACAGGCTTACACTGTACCTTAGGAGCTCAACCCTGCTACTACTATTACTACTACTAGGGAATTCTCACACCTGAAACTATTGCTCTATGTTACAGAGAAGTCTGCTGTCTGCTTTCAGCCAGGACTTAAATTGCTCAACTAAGAGATCAGCTAGATGTCCTCAGTGTGAATAATTCTAATTTTGACGTATCCTACTACAATTCCCCATCCCTATCCCCAGTTCTACAATAAAACTTCAAAAACAAAACATCCCTTAGACTGGTCATTGAAGAAGTGTGTGTGCCTGGCTACGGGGGGAAAGCAAGGGGAAACCGGGGCAATCATATCAGTAGCCCTTATGAGGGTAGTGCTACAAATTAAAGTAAATGTTATTACAATTTGGCTGTAAAAGTAGAAACACACTTTAAACTGATTTTGAGTGTGAAGCATTTTTGCTTTGTGAGGCAAAGCTATTAACATTTGGGCAGTTGTGTACCTCTGGATGAAAGCTGCAGAAATTGAAAGTGGTGAAACTTGGTGGGCATCTCTTTAATTTTTGAAAAACATACAACAAACATACAGTACACTTCATATTGTGCAGTGATGTATTTTAAACAGTCAATAATTAAACTGTGCTGGATGCTTGCTCAAAATTAAAAAAAAAAAAAAAAAAAATAGTAACACCCTCTTTGAATCTTTATCCCAAAAATCAATATTAGATAAATGCAATTCACTGCTGCCACCTTATATAAAAAGTGGCTACTAATATGAAGAAACAACTTCCCCAGTAACGCTGTGAACTCTGAATCAACAACATATATACATTAAATAAAAACTCAAAAAAGTCCTTTTTAACATAAGTTCATCAAATCATGTGATTGTCACTTTAAGTGCTTCAGTCTTCTTGTCACTTTAGATCCCAAAACCAACATCACCACGTGCTCGTGAGACAATACTCCCTCCTAGATATACACTCACCAGACCCGCATGCCTCCCACTCTCATGGTTGGCATGTATAGCTTGTTGAGCTTCCACTTAAAAGCGCCGCTGTTTACAACGCCATGAACCTCCTTACTCCTCTGCACCAGATATCATTGCCATGGAAAGATAAAAAACATTCTCCAATGCTACAATAACCAATGTTCAAAGATTTATTGATTAAAATTATAAAGCCACTCACAAGATAAATTAATTAAAAATGCTTGTCACCATAATACTGGGTGGACATCAGCTGTGGACATATGTAATCTCACCACTGCCAGACCTCTTGGACAACGCTCCTGTGCCACTTCCGGCTCTGATCATATGATCCCTATGAACCCTATCCCTATGATCCCTATGACTAAGTCAAAAGTGATGAAACATGTAAGGATGCGGCCAGTGATGTTCGGCCTGGATGTGCTGATTGATCCCTGCCCTATCACAGATCTTCCTGTATCTGTGTTTACATTTATACAGGTACAGGAAATGATGAAATCTTCTCTCCTTCCAGCACATTCCATTCCAGAGAGAGAAGCAAGCAGATCTATATGAGTAAAAACAGCACACCTTTACAGTAAAAGCACAGCTAGGTCACATTTAACCTCCTGATCTCCCCCCAGTTAACCCCTTCACTGCCCTGTCACCAGTATAATTCATACAGTGTACAATTTTACTGATCACTGTATTAGTGTCACCGGTGACTTCAGATAGCGTTGGCGTCAGTCCCTCCCCGAAAGCATCAGATTCCCCACCACTACATCAGTCATCACATTTAACCCTTTGTTTGCCAGGTACACGCTCACATACACAATAAACTTCCATTGCTAGTATAGCATCTGAATGGATCAATATCTTTGATCAGATCAGAACTATGTCAGATTTCTCAAAAATATAGTGTCCCCAAAAATGCAGCGTTAGCAGAATCAGCCTTGACACCTGCCAGCACCTGACTTTAGCCCCTATGCTTAACCCCCCTTCTCCCCCAGCAAGTGCAGTGTCAGTAGATCACTGTCACTTGATACATTGCACACAAAACTGCATTGTTAGCAGAATCAGGCCTGATCTCTGCTAGCACTTGCAGGTAAATTTTTTTTTTAGCAGTCCCTGACAGCCAGGTGCTATTTTTCCCATAAGGTACCTATAAATTTAGTGCCCACAATGTCCAACAAAAGGTACTCTAGTGAAGAGGCTTACAGGATTCTGACCATGTCAGATGAGAGTGAAGGGGAAGCCTCATTGACAGAATCTGCCTCAGAATATAAACTTGTAGACAGCAGCGGCACCCTGACAGATAACTCAGATGATGGAGTAGAGGTCCCTGCTAAGGTAAGGTGTACCTGACCCCCTTCCTAGGTTGTTGAGGCGGTAAAATTGTATGATGATTCTCATATGCAGCAGAGTGCCAGTACTAGTGCCGCTCTACCGTTTGGTGAACTGGTGAGCACCAGCGGACTAGTACATCCTGGTCTTATACATACCAGCACTGCAGCATCACTTGGTGACATGGAGAGTTCCATAAGTGCAGTACAAGCTGGTGCGGTGGCTAGCACAAGTAGTGTCCCACAGCCACCAATAATTCAAACGCAGGCCCATAAAGCCCATAGTGTCCTTCCGCATGTGCTTGCAAAACCTGACTAGCATCCCATAAATTCTGCAGCACCCATACTTCCACCATTCACTGCCCAACCCGGAATTCAGGTGGAAACCACAAATTTAATTACTTCCCTTGATTTTTTTGAGCTGTTTTTCACGGAAGATCTGTATGGATTGATTGTGGATCAAAGTAATTTATATGCACAGTAATTTATTGCACTCAACCCAAATTCAAACCTTGCCAGACCATTTGCATGGAAACTCATCATGGTTTCCAAATTTTTTGGGCCTAACCCTCAACATGGGCATTACTAAAAAAAATTAATTGCAGTTGTACTGGTCCACAGACCTGATTCATCATATGCCCATGTTTTCTGCTGCCAGGCATACTGTAGAGTATAATGCAATTTATGCATTTCAATGACAATAAACTCTGTCATCCTCAGGATGGCCTGAATTTGACCATCTCCACAACATTTGGCCCCTCATAAATCACCTTAGCTAAAAATTTGCAGATGTCTATACTCCCCAGGAAAACATCTGTGTTGATGAGTCCCTCATTAGCTTTCCTGGCTGCCTTGCATTCAAAAAATTTCTCCCAAGCAAGTGTGTCAGATATAGGGTCAAAATGTATAAGACTTGTGAGAGGTCAACAGGCTATAAACGTAAGTTTCAGATTTATGAGGGAAAAGATAGTCAAGTGGAGCTCCCCGGATGCCCAGACTACATGGGGAGCAGTGGCAAGATAGTTTGGGACTTGGTGTTACCCTTTTTCCATATGGGGTACCATACCCCATGCCTGCTTTAAAAATGATGAATTGCTCGCAGTGAAGTGGAAAGACGAACGGGATGTTTTTGTCCTGTCTTCCGTTCACACAGACACAACCATCCAAATTGTGTTGTTGAGAATCCCCTCTGTGTCC
Source organism: Staurois parvus (assembly GCF_062004578.1). Classification (NCBI taxonomy): domain Eukaryota; kingdom Metazoa; phylum Chordata; class Amphibia; order Anura; family Ranidae; genus Staurois; species Staurois parvus. The sequence continues at coordinate 6,803,884 of NW_028317818.1, forward strand.
ACGACTAAAAAGCTAGACTCTGTAAAGCACAAAAGCATTATACAAAGGCAATTGAAATAAATAAACAGACACTATTTTGTACCAAAGCAACTGGATGAAGTGGATCCTTCCTAAAATTCCAGGAAGATATCATCCCGGCCCTTTTGTATCCAGAAGGTGCTTTAACCCAAACCCCCAACCCAGATGCAGTTAGCTGGCTGCATGAGAGGCATTTTCCCAATGCCATTCCTGGTACCCTAACCCAAAAGGCACCCCAAAAAAGATGTGTCTGTAGCAGACACGGAATTAAGCATGACACCTGATTTTTTTGTCCCCTCTGTCCTGGCCAACCTAGTCTCTGCTTCAAGGACTGCTTCCGTCGCTACCATACACTAGTGGACTATTAGTATAGGGTACAGCATGGTACAGTCTAGGGTATACATTTACACAGGGTCGCAAAAGATGTTAAGTAGTTAGGAAACTTGCTATTACATTTTGAAAGACCCCAACATCTGGAAGTTCAAAAAAATAGTTTTTTTCAAGCAAGAACTCATCTATGTGGTCTTTTATTGAACTCTACAGTATCTTCCCAACTATAGAAGTTAAACTAACAGGTCTATATTTACTTGGTAAAGATTTTGACCCCTTTTTAAATATTGGCACCACATTGGCCTTGCACCAATCCAGTGGTACTATGCCAGTCATTAAAGAGTCCCTAAAAATTAGAAACAATAGCTTTGAAATGACAGAGCTCAATTTTTTAAAGACCCATATGTGTATGCAATCCGGTCCAGGTGCTTTATTCACCTTTTATACTGTCTAAATATTTTTGGATCATATCAATTGTGAGCTAATGTGGATCATCTGGAGCTGTGTCCATACCATTCCCATTATGGACAAGAGCTCCCCCATGCTCCTTTGTATACACAGAGCTGAAGAAGGTATTTAATAAACTTGCCTTCTCTTTGTCCCTAGTCACCCACTCTAGATTATTTTGTAAAGGGCCTACATGCTCGGACCTGACCTTTTTACTATTAACTACTTGCCCTCCTGAGGATTTACCCCCCTTCCTGACCAGTCCTCTTTTTTGCTACTCGGCGCTGCACTAATTCAACTGATAATTGCACAATCATGCAATGCTGCACCCAAACGAAATTTACATCCTTTTTTCACACAAACAGAGCTTTCTTTTGGTGGTATTTGATTACCTGTACGCTTTTTATTTTTCACGCTATATGCAAAAAAAGACCAAACATTTTGAAGAAAAACAATATTTTTTACTTTCAGCTATAAAAAAATATATAGTAAACTCAAAGTTAGTTATAAATTTAGGCCAAAATGTATTCTGCTACATGTTTTGGTAAAAAAAATCCCAATAAGTGTATATTGATTGCTTTGTGTGAAAGTTATAGCGTCTACAAACTATGGTATAGATACTGCAATTTACGCCATTTTTTTGCTATACAGCGCTGCGCTAGTTTAACGGACAATTGCAATATGCAATATGGTACATAAATTAAATTACATTTATGTCCTTTTTTTCACACAAATAGAGTTTTCTTTTGGTGGTATTTGATCACCTGTGCACTTTTTATTTTTGGCGCTATAACCAGAAAATTTTGAAGAAAATTTTTTTTGAAAAAAAACAATATTTTCTCATTTCGGTCATAAAAAAAATCCAAACAAAACTAAAATTTTGTCATAAATTTAGGCCAAAATGTATTCTGCTTCATGTTTTTGATTAAAAAAAATCCCAGTAAGTGTATATTTATTGCTTTGTTTGAAAGTTATAGCGTCTACAAACTATGGTATAGATAATGGAATTTACACAGCTTTTACTTTCTGACTGCCCATCATTTCTTGAGGTGCTAAAATACCAGGATAGTACAAACGCCCTCAAATGACCCCTTTTTGGAAAGTAGACACCCTGAGCTATCTGCTGAGAGGCATATTGAGTCCATGGAAGATTTATTTCTTTTTCCACAAGTTTCTGGAAAATTACAAAAACTTTTTTTTTTTTTTTACACAAAGTTGTCATTTAAATGATTTATTTCTCGCACAAGCCATGGGTATATGTGGAATTACACCCCAAAATACATTCTGCTACTTCTACCGAGTATGGGGATACCACGTGTGTGAGACTTTTTGGGAGCCTAGTCACATACAGGGGCCTGAAATCCAATGACCACTTTGAAAGCCTACAGATGCCTAACTTCCTCATTACACTTTCTCACTACTTATCACAGTTTCGAAGGCCCTGATATGCCAGGATAGCACCAAACCCCCCCCCCCCAAATGACCCCTTTCTGGAAAGTAGACACCCCAAGGAATTTAAAAAGAGGCATGGTGAGTATTTTGCAGATCTCATTTTTTCTCAAAAGGTTTTAAAATATAAAAATAGAATAGAAAAAATATGTTTTTGTTTTTTTTTCTTAATTTTCCAAAAACTTGTGGCAACAAATGAGATCTGCAAAATGCTTACCATGCTTCTTATCAAATTCTTGGGGTGTCTACTTTCCAAAAAGGGGTCATTTGGGGGGGTTAGGTGCTATCCTGGCATTTCAGGGCCTCCGAAACTGTGATAGGTAGTCTGGAAGTGTAATGAGGAAATATAGCCCTTTAAAAGCCTGAAGGTGCTTATTGGATTTTGGGGTCCTGTACTTGGCTAGACTGCCAAAACGTCTCTCACATGTGATACCCCCATACTCGGGAGAAGTAGCAGAATGTATTTTGGGGAGTAATTCCACATATACCCATGGCATGTGTGAGCAGTAAATCATTTAAATGACAATTTTGTGTAAAAAAATATATATATATTTTTGTCATTTTCCAAAAACTTGTGGTAAAAAAATAAATTCTTCTATTGATTCAACATGCTTCTCAGCAAATAGTTTGGGGTGTCTACTTTCCAAAAAGGGGTCATTTTGGGGGGTGGGGGCGTTTTATGCCCAGCATTAGAAGTTTATGCCACACATCACTCACTCTTCTAACCACCTGAAGATCAAGCTTTTTCTGACACTTTTTGTTCACATGGACAATCATCATTTTTTGCTAGGAAATTAATTTAAACCTCCAAACATTATATGTTTTTTTAAAGCAGACACCCTAGTGAATAAAATGGTGGATACTAAAATTTTTTATGGCACATAGTACTCACGCAGCGATATTTCAAAAGCAAATTGAAAAAAAAAATACACATTTTTACTTTTAATGCATAAAAACACAATATATTGGCCAATTATTTGGTAAACTATAAAAGATAATGGTGTGCCAAGTAAATAGACACCAAACATGACATGCTTTAAAACTGAGCATGCCCCGTGCAATGGCGACAAACTGCATACATTTTTAATATCCATAGGCAACGCTTTAAAAGCTACCATTTTAGATTTACAGAGGAGGTCTAGTGTTAAAATTACTGCCCTTGATCTGACGTTCACGGCAATACCTCACATGCATGGTGCAACCACTGTTTACATACTGGCACAGGGTCAAGGCTTGTGCACACAGGTGTGTGCGCATGGGAGGAGCAATTTTTTTTTTTTTAGTTATTTTGATTTTTTTTATTATTTTTTCACTGTACCTTTCATTTTTTTAGCACTTTTAATGCTATCACAGGGAATGCAAATATCCCTTATAACTTCAATGGGCATTGTCATATATTCTTTTTTGAGAAATCTGGGGTCTATCAGACTCTGGATATCTTTTCTGCCCTTACATTATCTAATCAAACCAAAATCAGTGTGATCAGATGCTTTCCCAATTGACAAATGGCGCTGTTTATATCCTGCGAAACTGAAGTGATGAAATGCTTGTAACTTCTGAATTCTTAGACTATAGAGGTGATTGGCACCACTCTGGTCTCCAATCAGCTCTATGGTCAGCTGGAAGAAACACCGGCTGCATTCTCAGGTTCCCCTCGATGGCCCGGGACTGCCCGAGAAGGCCGTGGAAGGCAGAGGGGGAGGGGGGGCATCATCTCCAACTCCAACTGTGCACACCCAGTGATCTCCATGATTGCTGTGTCCTACGGACACAGCTGATCACGTGATGTGGTAAAAGGCCAGTCACAGCAGCCTTTTACCACGTGATCAGCTGTAAGTTGCTGGTTGTTGGCTGCACTTTCCTCACGCTGTCACAGAGGAAAGTACTGCCGATAACCGGCAATTGTCAGAAAACAGATCGGCACTGATCATCAGGGCACTGATGATCAGTGCCCAGCAGTGCCACCCACCTGTGCCTATCAGTGCCACTCACAAGTGCCAAACAGTGCCACCCACCTGTGCCCAGCAGTGTCACCCATCTGTGCCTATCAGTACCACCCACCTCTGCCTATCAGTACCACCCACCTCTGCCCAGCAATGCCCCCCATCAGTGCCACCCAGCAGTGCTGCTCAGCAGTGCCACCCATTAGTGCCCAGCAGTGCTGCAAGAGAGTGCCGTCAGTCAGTGCCACCCATAAGTGCCACCTATCAGTGCCCATCATTGCTGAATATCAGTGCAGCATCATCAGTGCTACCTATCAGTGCCACCTATCAGTGCCCATCAGTGCTGCCAATCCATGCCACCTCATCAGTGCCGCCTATTAGTTCCCATCAGTGCTGCCTATCAGTGCCCATCAGTGCTGCCTATCAGTGCAGCCTCATCAACGCACATCAGTGAAGGAGAAAAATTACCTGTTTGAAAAATTTTATAATAGAAACAAAAAAAACCCTTTTTTTTCAAATGTTTTGCTCTCTTTTTGTTTATAACACAAAAAATAATAAACCCAGTGGTGATTAAATACCACCAAAAGAAAGCTCTATTTGTGTGAAAACAAATGATAAAAATTTCATATGGGTACAGTGTTGCATGACATGCAATTGTCATTCAAAGTGCGACAGCGCTGAAATCTGAAAATTGGCCTGGGCAGGAAGGGGGTATAAGTGCCCAGTGGGCAAGTGGTTAATATACACCTATCGGGATTTTGTTTACCAAAGGCATATAGCAAAATACATTTTGCCCTAAATTTATGACGAAATTTGAGTTTATTGGATATTTTTTATAACAGAAATGAAAATATATAGTTTTTTTCAAAATGTATGATCTTTGTTTATAGCGCAAAAAATAAAAAACTCAGAAGTGATCAAATACCACCAAAAGAAAGCTCTATTTGTTTTAAAAAAGGACATAAATTTAATTTATGTACAGTTTTGCGTGACCACACAATTGTCAGTTAAACTAGCGCAGCGCTGTATAGCAAAAAATAGCTTAAATTCCAGTATCTATACCATAGTTTGTAGATGCTATAAATCTCAAACAAAGCAATTAATATACACTTATTGGAATTTTTTTTACCTAAGGCATTAAGTAGAATACATTTTGGCCTAAATTTATGGCTAACTTTGAATTTACTATATTTCTTTATAACTGAATATAAAAAAATATAGTTTTCAGTCTTTTTTGCTTTTAGTGCAAAAAATAAAAAACCCAAATACCACCAAAAGAAAGCTCTATTTGTGTGAAAAAAGGACATGAATTGTATTTGCGTACAGCATTGCATGACCGCACAACTGCCAGTTGAAATAGCCTGCTCAGGAAGGGAGGTAAATCCTCTGGAGGGCAAGTGGTTAAGCAAACTTTTAGCTCCAGTTGTCTTAATATTTAAATATTTCATAGTCCACAATATACTGTATGCATATACGTATATTTAACAACGGACTCCATTTGCCCTTTTGAAACCCTATCCCTTCAAGCATCTTAAATTAAATTTTATACAACAGATAATTATTAAGTGATTTTCCTATCTTTTAACCACCTCCAATCTGCAATATAAGGAAATGATAGGCGGGTGGTGGCTCTCTCATTCTGGGAGGATGTCACATTAAAACTGTGCATGTGTGCCCTTGGGAACGCACGGCGATCGGTGGTGCACTGTGTCCCTGGGACACAGCAGATCACTGATCACAGTAAAGAGCCAATGACACAGGCTCTGTCATGTGATCAGCTGTGTCCAATTACAGCTGATCGCATATAAACAGGAAATGCACTGACAGAGCGTGAGGAGAGGAGAGACGGTAAGCTGCATTCCTCAGAGTGGACATCTACATCGATCATCAGGGCACTGATCATCAGTGCCCTGATGATCAGTGTAGCCCCATCAGTGTCACCTGTCAGTGCCCATAAATGCCTCCTGTCAGTGCCCATCAATGCCACATATCAGTGCCTACCAGTGCACATCAATGCCACATAGCAGTGCCCATCAGAGCTACCTTTCAGTGCTAGCTATCAGTGCCAGTCAGTGCCACCTATCAGTGCCATCTATCAGTGCCTGTCAGTGCCATCTATCAGTGTCAGTCAGTGCAGCCCATCAGTGCCGCCTAACAGTTCCAATCAGTGCCGCCTAACAGTTCCAATCAGTGCCACCTATCAGTGCCAGTCAGTGCCGCCTATCAGTGCCCATCAGTGCTGCCTATCCGTGCCCATTAATGATGCCTGTCAATGCCCACTAGTAATGCCTGTCAATGCCTACTCATCAGTGCCGCCTATCAGTGCCCATCACTACATCTTCATTAGCGCACATCAATGAAGGAGAAAAATTACTTATTTACAACATTTTATAACAGAAACTAAGAAAAAACTTTTTTTTTTCAAAATTTTCAGTCTTTTTTAGTTTGTTTAGCAAAAAATAAAAAAACAGTGCTGATTGAATACCAACAAAGGAAAACTCATTTTATATATATATATATATATATATATATATATACATATATATATATATATATATATATATATATATATATATATATATAAAGGATACAAATGCTGTTTGGGTACAGTGTTGCATAGCATCATGCAAAGTGCAACAGTGCTGAAAGCTGAAAAATGGCTTGGGCAGGAAGGGGGTAAAAATGCCCGGTAGGCAAGTGGCTAAACACACTTTTTTTAAGACTCTCTAAATATCCAAGAGATTCTCCCAATTTTTCCAAAGATTCCATTTATCTGTTAATATCCTTTTACATATACTTTTACTATATCTGTTAATATGCTTTTACTATATCCTTTCACTCCTATTTGTATCTCTGACAACCCTATATTTTCCATCCATTAATTTCCACTTACTATAATCCCTCAACTACTAGTATACGGCCCACAATATTATCTACCACAAAAAAAGAAGAAAAAAATACCCCCTTATGTGCTTCGCCCTAGTAACCTATCCCTAATTAATTGTACTGAATTTAATTCTGGTATGTCCAACCAATTACACCACAGATTTATACATTTATCTGGGCAACCCCTATGTTGATAAACCATATATTCTCTTTGTAAGACTTCATTAACTGCTTTTATCCATATAGAGTAAGTTGGGGGAGCCATGGAGATCAATTTCTGCACTATCAATTTTCTTGCTATATATAGCAGACGAAGGGTCGCCATGCAGGTCTGAGGAGTATATACTTCTGTGTCCTGCCACCCCAGTACACATATCTTGAGTTCCATCGGAATAATAACTCTAAACACATTATTAATAATAGTGTGCAATACACAAATCCTGTATCTAACCAAATTAGGTCATATCTACATCATATGCACCAGTGTCCCAATACCCCTCTCACATCATATGTATTCCTCTTAAAAAGTTTCTGGGTGGTATAATACAGTGGGGCAAAAAAGTATTTAGTCAGCCACCAATTGTGCAAGTTCTACCACTTAAAAAGATGAGAGAGGCCTGTAATTGGCATCATAGGTAGACCTCAACTATGAGAGACAAAATGAGAAAAAAAATCCAGACAATCACATTGGCTGATTTGGAAAGAATTTATTTGCAAATTATGGTGGAAAATAAGTATTTGGTCAATATCAAAAGTTCATCTCAATACTTTGTTATACTGTATATCCTTTGTTGGTAATGACAGAGGTCAAACAGTTCCTGTAAGTCTTCACAAGGTTGGCACACACTATTGCTGGTATGTTGGCCCATTCCTCCATGCAGATCTCCTCTAGAGCAGTCATGTTTTGGGGCTGTCGCTGGGCAACACGGACTTTCAACTCCCTCCAAAGGTTTTCCATAAGGTTGAGATCTGGAGACTGGCTAGGCCACTCCAGGACCTTGAAATGCTTCTTATGAAGCCACTCCTTCGTTGCCCGGGCGGTATGTTTGGGATCATTGTCATTTTGGAAGACCCAGCCACGTTTCATCTTCAATGCCCTTGCCGATGGAAGGAGGTTTGCACTCAAAATCTCACGATACATGGCCCCATTCATTCTGTCCTGTACATGGATCAGTCGTCCTGGTCCCTTTGCGGAGAAACAGCCCCAAAGCATGATGTTGCCACCCCCATGCTTCACAGTAGGTATGGTGTTCTTTGGATGCAACTCAGCATTCTCTCTCCTTCAAACACGACGAGTTGTGTTTCTACCAAACAGTTCTATTTTGGTTTCATCTGACCATATCCTCTTCTGGATCATCCAAATGCTCTCTAGCAAACTTCAGACGGGCCCGGACATGTACTGGCTTAAGCAGGGGGACATGTCTGGCATTGCTGGATCTGAGTCCCTGGCGGCGTAGTGTGTTACTGATGGTAGCCTTTGTTACGTTGGTCCCAGCTCTCTGCAGGTCATTCACTAGGTCCCCCTGTGTGGTCCTGGGATTTTTGCTCACCGTTCTTGTGATCATTTTGACCCCACGCGGTGAGAGCTTGCATGGAGCCCCGATCGAGGGAGATTATCAGTGGTCTTGTATGTCTTCCATTTTCTAATTATTGCTTCCACAGTTGATTTGTTTACACCAAGCTGCTTGCTTGCAGATTCAGTCTTCCCAGCCTGGTGCAGGTTTACAATTTTGTTTCTGGTGTCCTTCGACAGTTCTTTGGTCTTCACCATAGTGGAGTTTGGAGTGTGACTGTTTGAGGTTGTGGACAGGTGTCTTTTATACTGATAACAAGTTCAAACAGGTGCCATTGATACAGGTAATGAGTGCAGGACAGAGGAGCCTCTTAAAGAAGAAGGTACAGGTCTGTGAGAGCCAGAAATCTTGCTTGTTTGTAGGTGACCAAATACTTATTTTCCACCATAATTTGCAAATAAATTCTTTCCAACTCAGCCAATGTGATTGTCTGGATTTTTTTTCTCATTTTGTCTCTCATAGTTGAGGTCTACCTATGAGGCCTCTCTCATCTTTTTAAGTGGGAGAACTTGCACAATTGGTGGCTGACTAAATACTTTTTTGCCCCACTGTATGTCCAATGCATAATGAACAATTGGGTAAGTCTCTGAGATGCAGAAAGGGAAACCTTTTTTACAATATAAAGAAAATCAAACCACTCATTATTCTGGGAGCTGATCTCCATGTTCCCATATGATCTGCACCTCAGAGAATTTGATTTTGACCTTCTTTGTAACAGTGCATTATAAAGCCTTGTTATTTGTCCCCTCTTAGATGTCGCTGCTAGACTTTGGCGAGAATTGTGCGTGTAACATAGACCCAAGGCATCTGTCTAGACTGCGTTTGGATAGCATAATTGCAAATATTGGAAAAAAACATTTGGTAGGCAGACCAAAATCCTCCTGCAAGGTCTGAAAATCTTTCAGATGTTGACCCTGATATAGTTGTGGAATATACGCTAGGCCTCTTTCTGGCCATTGTTTAAATCCCTGTAGTTTTAACAGCGTTAGAAAATTGAAGTTCTGAAACATCTGGGTGTAATCAGTATACTGTATAATGTAATGTAATCAGTATCAGTATAATGATCTTTAATCCTATTCCAAACCTTGTCTATCATATTTAGAGTAGGGAACTGCTTGTCTAGCCTAAATTCACCCGCCTCTAAACAATCTACCAATTTTTTACTTAGGAATAACGTAGATAGTATTTTCCTAATTGGATCAATGCTCACATCTTCCCACCAACCCATTAAATGTTGGAGCTGCACTGATAAAAAGTATAGGAATGGATTTGGAATGGCCAGACTACCATTCTCCTTAGCTTCCTGCAATGTTTCTAATTTTATGCATGAATTATGCTTTTTCCAGATAAGCATGCAAAGTATAGTATCCAGTCACTTAAAAAGAAACATAGGGAGTCCCACCGGAGCATTATGTAAAGCAGGGCTTGAAAAAGCCGCTCGCCCGCTTGCCAAATGTGAGGAGAAATTCCTCTGTGGCAAACAGCGAGCACAGATGAAGCATGGAGTGACTGCACCTGCGCTCCAAGCCTCATTGTGAAGCCGAGTACCGGTTTACAACTTCCGGTTTCCAGCTTCTTTGGCTCCGCTGAAAGGAGACACCCTCTCCACCACCGCGGGGGACTCGGAGGGACTAGGAGTAAGTACTGTATACAACATGTCATATCACTATAATGGAGTACAGGGGAGCTGGGATATACATTACTGTGTACAGTTTTATATTTTGGACTCTTTATTCTAAAGAAAAATTTAATTTCATAAGCTTTAAGGGGGCGTGGTTGGGGCCGGGCCGGGGGTGGGGTTTGGGGTGGGTCGTGGGTGGGGTTGGGGGAAGACCTGGGCAAGGTTGGGTGGGGCAACTGGTGGAGAGTAAGTTTTGTGACCGGCTAGTAGGTCTGGACTCAAAATTTTAACCCCTGATGTAAAGCATATAATAATTGTGGCACCTATATCATTTTAATTACGTTTACCTTCCCTACTACGGAAAATGGTCATTTGCACTAGCTTATAGCTTTCTGTTCAAATTTAATAAACAGTGGGTTAATATTTAAATCTGCATATCTAGAGATATCCCGATGTATAACTATTCCCAAATATACAAATATGTTTACCACCTTTATCTGAGAAGCAATCGGTGGCAAGAGATCTCTGAGAGGGTCAACCTGAAAGAGAACAGACTTATTCCAATTTATATTGAAGCCTGAATAAGACCCAAATGTATTGATAAGAGACATCAGGCCTTCTATGGAAGTAGATGTAGCACCCACAAATAATAATGCATCATCTGCATTCAATACTGATTTTTCTCCGTCTCGCCTTTTCGAAATCCCAATATTCAAGAATCACTCAGAATAGCCATAGCCAGTGACTCCAATGCCAAAGCAAACAGTAGAGGAGACAGCTGGAATCCCTGCCTAGTACCGCTCCCTAGTCTAAATGGGGCAGATAAAGTGTTATTGATTCTAAGGCGAGCTGTTAGGGCTTGATATAACAACTAACCCATGTAATAAATTTCACTCCTAATTTAAATTTCTCCAGCACCTGCCATAAGTAACCCCACTCCATACTATCAAATGCCTTGACAGTATCTAAAGACAAAATGGCTCTGTTACCAACATTACTAGGTGGAATCTAAACATATACAGTAGCCTATGTATATTAATTGCTGTTAACCTATCCAAAATAATGGACATTATTGAATGCACAAGCTTTGTTATAACTTTAAACAGGCACATAGCCAGCACCTTAGCCAAAATTTTAAGATAGATCTTCAACAAAGAAATTGGCCTATAAGAATCTGCAGCCGTTGGGACCTTGTCTGCTTTCAGTAACACCACAATGATTGCTTTGTACATAGATTGAAGAGGTCTGCCCTGTATTTTAGCTTTCATTATTATGGAAGATAACTCTGAAAGGAGTATATCACCAAAGACTTTATAAATTTCAATAGGAAACCCATCACTCCCAGGGAATTTTGCCTTATGATAGGTTGTGACTACTACCTGTAGCTCTTCAAAGGTAATGGGTGCATCCAGAAGCTTTCTGTCTGCTTCCCCCAGCTCATGCAGAGCAACCTTGTTCAAAAAATGATGGAGATCATGTTCCCCATATGAGACTTTAGATGCATAGAGATCTTCACAAAACATTTTAAATCCCCGTATAATTGAAGGGGTATCTGTGACAATACTATCTGAGGGGAGCCGCAGTGCAGGCATATGGGCAGAGTGTGATTGTGATCTTGCCATCACTGCTTACAAATGTCCTGTTTTTTCACCCTCCTCAAAAAACATTTGAGAGGTAAAAAAAAAAAAGTCTATAAAAAAGTCTTTTTTTCCACACTACATATAGCCTCGGAGCGGTAAAGCTGCTGAGCATCAAGCCATTTCCGTTCCGTCTCCCTATTAGGATTTTCTACTGTTCAGTCACCTCAACCCATTGCCTATCCCTTGTTTTCCATTTTCTAGTATTAATTTTAAACCTAATAATTTATTTAAACATAAGTCACTTAAATATGCCTTTAATGTATCTGATACTATTAAAGAAGAGGCCGCATTATCAATTAAGAAGCCTTCCAATTCTGATGATATTTGATCAACATGCATAAAAAGGGAAAGCCAAAAAGAATTTAACCGGTTCCTGCCCGGCCTATGGCCGAATGGCGGCCGGCAAAAACCCTCACCTTTCCGGGTGGACGCCGAATGGCATCCTTTCGGGCTTGCGCAGTTTGCGCGCCTGCAGAGCCACGCAGCGGCGCAATCTGTCACCGGCCATGTACCTCGGACACGGCTGATGACAGATCTGAGTACCGGCCTCGTTGCCGGTACCATGTGACCTGCTGTGACCAATCACAGCAGGTCACATGACAGTTGTATACAATGGATGGCTTCATTCATGCCATCCATTGTATACTAGTGTGTCTAGCTGTGAATGGTCACAGCGATCACATGCACAAGCTGGGCCAATCACAGCCCAGCTGTATCATGTGATTATCCGTGGCCAAATCACAGCTAAGCACAAAAAAAAAAAAAAAACCTGAATTAATCAATATCATTCAGGTAAATGCTTGCTTATAGCAAAGTTATTCTTTGCAATAAACAAATTGTGTAAAAAAAAAAAACGCTGATTACTTCCCCAAAGTAGTACAATGTTACTATGGTAACATTGTACTACTTTGGTCATAGTGAAATATGAAAAAAAAATCTTAAACAAAGAAAAAAAAATGTAATAAAAAATTTAAAATAATACAATTTAAATTTTTTTTTTTTAAAATTATATATTTTTTTTCATACTGTTACCAGTCAGTGTCCCTGATCACCACCATGCCAGTTATATGATGACGCTGTACTGCACTGGTGACAATATGTAAAAAAAAATAGTGAAAATAATTGTTTTAATTTTTTCATTTTCCGAAAAATTATGACCAAAAAAATACAACTTCAAAAAACTCTCCATGCCTCTTATGAAGTACGTCAGACTGTCTACTTTACAAAAAGGGGTCATTTGGGGGATATCTGTACTGTTCTGACATTCTTGGACCTCAAGAAATTAGATTGGCTGTCAGTACATCACGATTGATCAATATTCAGATCTATACCATAGTTTGTGAACTCTATAACTTTCCTACAAACTAAAAAATACATCCTAATTTGGGTTATTTTCACCAAAGACATGTAGCAGAATACATCTTGGCCTAAATTTATGAAGAACAATTGTTTATTTGCAAACTTTTATAACAGAAACAAAGAAAACATTTTCGGTCTTTTTTTGTTAATTTAGCAAAAAATAAAAACCCCAGTGGTAATTAAATACCACCAAAAGAAAGCCCTAGTTGTGTGAAGAAAATTATAAAATTGTAGTTCGGGTACAATGTTGTATGACTGCGCAATTGTCATTCAAAGTGTGAGAGCGCTGAAACCTGAAAAATGGCCTGGGCAGGAAGGGGGTAAAAGTGCCCTGTATTGAAGCGGTTAATTTCTAAAACACCTGATGTCTTATCTGCCCGAGGTAATGGTCAGCAAAGTCGGTGAATGATCTGACAACCCCCTAGCAAGGTAATTGACCTGAGGTAACAATGAATATACTGACTCATTTCCTAGGACCAAATCAATACATCACAAAGATAAATGTGTACATGAGAAACAAGAATATTGAGGCTCCAGGGGATGACAACATCTCCAGAGATCTATAAGTCCAGTTTCAGAAAGATAGTAAGCAAATGGTGTTTGTTCCCTAGGGCCTACAGGCTGAAATGTTTAAATACATCCAACGGTGGATCCAGTATGTTATTAAAATTTCCAACTACAATAAGCGGAACCAGTGGATGGCACGTATTAGATTGAAGCAGGCACTTCAAAACCTCTAAATAGCCTTAATGCAGAGACAAATACAGTTTAAAAATGCTGTCATTCAGGGACTTGTAGTCTCTGTTCATCACAATCCAGCCAAGCAGCTGCTGCAGCTGGAGATTCAAATAAATTAGTAGTTCCCTTTGCCACTACTCTTAATTTTGCTGGATATAAAATCGCATAGGGCAAGTTAAGAACTCTTAAATGCCATTTAACCTCCACATATTTAGCCTGTCTGCATTGTATTTCCACTAAAAAGTCTGGGAAGATTGTTACTTTAGCCCCCTGTATTTCTAAGTCAGTTCTTGCTAACTTGCTAGCTGTAAAATAGTATCTCTATCTTTAAAGTGCAATAGTTTAAGCAAGAATGTCCTTGAGGGACCTTCTGGTGTTGGGGCATAGAATGGCACTCTATGAGCCCGCTCTACTGTGAAGAATGTAGACATTTTTTCCCTACCAAATACAGACAATAACCAAGGTACTATAATTACTTAAAGTGGTAGTAAACTCTTAATTTTAACTTTTACCTACAGGTTAACTTATAATAAAGGTTACCTGTAGGTAAAATAAACATCTCCTAAACGTGCATCGTTTAGGAGATATTAGCTATTTTTTAGAGCCAGCGCATGCGCTCTGAAGGAACGGCATACCCATGCGCATGTGCGGGAGTAATGTCATCGTGGCTTTGCCAGTCAGATGGCCAAAGCTCATGGACACAGGATGACCAGGTGATGATGGAAACCCTGTCAGCGGTGACAGCGCTCCACTGGAGGGCTTTGTTTTAAGGTAAGTGTTTCATAATGTTCTATTATACAATGCATACTAGCACATTATGAAATTTCCTTGCAGGGGATTATTTTATTTTCATTTTTTACAAGCAGTTTACTAACACTTTAAAGTGGTTCTAAAGGCTCAAGGTTTTTTACCTTCATGCATTCTATGCATGAAAGTAAAAAACCTGTGTGCAGCTCCCCCTTTGTCAGGGACTGCGGGTCTCACCTCGGCGCACAGGTCTGCGCATGCGCAGATTGCCTAGGCGCACTAATGTGCAGGCACTAGGACCTGGGCGTCCACGGCGGCAATTGCGGCTGCGCATGCGCACTCGCGCACGCGGGTGCGTGCCTGGCACCAATGACAGTGCAGGGCACACTATTTAAACTGGCCAGGTGGTGATCAGGTTGCCACAAGGTCTAGTTCCTGTTCCTGTGTTTCTGAAGTACGTTCCTGTTGCCGATCCTGCTTGTCCTGAATTGTGTTGACCTTCTCCAGCTCTGACCCCCGAATCGTCGCTGACTACTCTTCTGCCTGTTGTTATATTATTACTGGACCTCCCGTTGCTGAACCTTGGCTCATGACCCGGCTACTCTCTTTCTTCTACTTGGTACCTACCTGCCTCCACTGTTACCGACCCGGCTAGTCTGACTACGCTCACTCCTGACTGTCATCCATCCATCCCGCTCGGGACCTGGACTTGTCAGCCTCTTCACTTCAGGCTCACCCCTGGCACATACCCTCAGCAGGGACCCCTCTACCACAGTTGGGTACACTCAGGGGTCGCAACCTGGTTTCACTCTTGCACCAAGTCCATCCCCACCATCAGGGACTCTGGTGAAAAGGCAGACTGGGACTTAGACTCCGCGTCCTGGGGAATCCTGTTCTGTGGATCAGTAGAGATCCCGCTGGGTGGTGTCTGACACCCCTCAGCCCTCCCTATTACTTATCTGAGCCTCATAGGGATCCAGCCATGTGCAAGAGAGCCTCAGCTCATTGGCTAAGCCATAGGCTCCAACTGCAGTCAATCACAGCCAGTGAGCCAATGAGGAGAGAGGGGCAGGGCTGAGCCACAGCTCCATGTGTGAATGGACACGCAGAGCGAGCCTGCTTTGGGTGCCCCAGTAGCAAGCTGTTTGCTCTGGAAGCACTTGGCAGGAGGTAGAGGCCAGGAATGTCTGCAGGGAACCTGAGAATGGGGGGCATCTTTGTGCAAAAACACTGCACAGAGCAGGTAAGTATGACATATTTGTAATTTTTTTTTAAATTGCCTTTAACCACTTTAATACCAGGCACTTTTACCCTCTTCCAACCCAGGCCAATTTTCAGCTTTCAGAACTGTTGCACATTGGACCACAATTGTGCAGTCATGCAACACTGTACCCAAACTAAATGTTTTATCATTTGTTTCACACAAATAAAACTTTATTTTGGTTGTATTTAATCACCACTGTGTTGTTGTTATTGTTATTATAATTATTATATATTATTATTATAATTATTATTATTATAGGTGCATAAAAATACCACCAATCCTCCTGGCCGACCCATAGTGGCCGCCATGAAGAGTGTCTCTAGCAGCTTCTGACAATATGTAGATTTCTTATTACAACCGTTATCCCAAAATCTGCAATCATTTATCAGAGATGGTATACACTCAGGGGCGGACTGACCATTTGGAAACTCGGGCACTGCCCGAGGGCCCGGGGTCAGTAGGGGGCCTCATGAGATGCCCCTGGTACCTTTTTCATAGGCTTTTTTGAGTTTGGGCAAGGACACAGGGGCCCCATGATCCTCTATTGCCCGGGGGCCCCATGAGTTGTCAGTCCGCCCCTGTATACACTTATTAGAACTACTGCATACCCATCAATGGGAACCTACATATCTTTGACTGTCCCTTGATGTCTCCTCTCTTTACACATCTATACCCCCTCCATGTTGGCATACGGGCCATACAACATTTTTTATCAGAGGATGCTACCATTAACCCTAGACAGGCCACATTTGTTCTCAATGCTACACTATTTTGCCTTACTCATAACTATTTTTTTTCAATTTGTTTGTATTAAAATTTTTCAAAAATAATAACAAGAGAATGAACAACTTTGACATTAGCTGAAATACTATCAAACATGATAAAGTTATGCCGATTGGACACGGCAGTCAACATATACAGATAATCAACCTTGAATGGTAACGATGACATTTCCAAAATGAATACCAAAAAGTTTGAAAATAGTATGCTGGTAATATGCCAAAAAACATAACAATGCACGGTTTGTTGCCCAACAAAACACAAATTAAACACAAAACAGAGGGTAAGGTTAATACAGTGAGAAAAGATCCTGTAGAACTTGGACAAAGAAGAGAAAAGATGGAGTAGCAAGGAATCTATAATTCCATAAATAAAAAGGATCCAACAGAGTGCATATACAGTTGCAAGAAAAAGTATGTGAACCCCTTGGGATTACGTGGAGTTTTACATGAATTGGGCATAAAATGTGCTCTGAACGTCATCTAAGTCACAACAATAGAAGAACACAGTCTGCTGAACATAATACTACACAAACATTAGATGTTGCCATGGTTTAATTGCACATAACATGTAAACATTCACAGTGCAGGGAGGAAAAAGTATGTGAAGCTTTGGACTTAGTAACTGGTTGACCCTCCTTTGGCAGCAATAACCTCAACCAAACTTTTCCTGTAGTTGCAGATCAGACCTGCACAACGATCTGGAGTAATTTTGGACCACTCCTCTTCACAAAACTGTTTCAGTGTAGCAATATTCTTGGGATGTCTGGTGTGAATCGCTCTCTTAAGGTCATGCCACAGCATTTCAATCAGGTTGAGGTTAGGACTCTGACTGGGCCACTCCAGAAGGCGTATTCTGTGCTGTTGAAGCCATTGTTTTGTTGAATTACTTGTATGATTTGGGTCATTGTCCTGTTGCATCACCCATCCTCTGCGGAGCTTCAGTTGGCGGACAGATGGTCGTACGTTTTCCTGCAAAATGTCTTGATAAACTCTGGAATTCATTTTCCCATCAATGACAACAATCCGTCCAGGCCCTGAGGCAGTAAAGCAGCCCCAAACCATGATGCTCCCTCCGCCATGTTTTACAGTGGGGATGAGGTTTTGATGTTGGTGTGCTGTGCCTTTTTTTCTCCACACATAGTGTTGTGTGTTCTTCCCAAACAACTCAATCTTGGTTTCATCTGTCCACAGTATATTTTGCCAGTAGTGCTGTGGAACATCTAGGTGCTCTTTTGCAAACTTCAAACGTGCTGCAATATTCTTTTTGGACAGCAATGGCTTCCTACGTGGTGTCCTCCCATGTACTCCATTCTTGTTTAATGTTTTCCTTATTGTAGATGTGTCAACAAAAATGTTAGCATGTGCCAGAGATTTCTGTAGGTCTTTAGCTGACACTCTGGGATTCTTCTTTACCTCATGCAGCATTCTGCGCTGTGCTCTTGCAGTCATTTTTACAGGACCACCATGCCTAGGGAGAGTAGCAACAGTGCTAAACTTTCTCCATTTGTAGACAGTCTGTCCTACCGTGGACACATGAACATCAAGGCTTTTGGAGATACTTTTGTAACCCTTTCCAGCTTCATGCAAGTCAACAATTCTTGATCATAGGTCTTCTATGAGAGCTCTTTTCTGCGAGGCATGGTTCACATCAGACAGTGCTTCTTGAAACCAGTAAACCCAAAAGAGGTGTGTGTTTTTTAAGGGCAGGATAGCTGTCAGCAACACATCCAATATCATCACACTGATTGGAGTCAAGGTTGGCTCACTCCTGGCTCCAATTAGCTCTGGGAGAAGTCATTAAGCTAGGGCCTCACATACTTTTTCCGTGCAATGCATGATTTGAAACCATGACGGCGTACTGTTCTACCGACAGTGACCTTTGAAACCATGGTTCCAGCTCTCTTCATGTCATTGAACAGCTCCTCCCTTGTAGTCCTGGGCTGATTCCTCACCTTTCTTATCATCAGTGATACCCCACGAGGTGAGATCTTGCATGGAGCCCCAGTCCGAGGGAGACTGACAGTCGTCTTTAGCCTCTTCCATTTTCTAACAATTGCTCCAACAGTTAATCTATTTTCACCAAGCTGCTTGGCAATAGCCCTTTCCAGTCTTGTGGAGGTCCACAATTTTGTCTCTGGTGTCTTTTGACAGCTCTTTGGTCTTGCCCATGGAAGTAGTTGGCGTCTGACTGACTGTGGGGTGGACAAGTGTCTTTAAAGAGCTCAGACAGGTGCTACTAAGAGGTGGACTTTTTAAAGGCACAGTAACAGGTCTTTGAGAGCCAGAATTCTTGCTGTTTCTTAGGTGTTCAAATACTTATGTTCAGCAGTGCAAGACAAATAAATTCTTTTAAAATCATACAATGTGATTTCCTGAATTTTTTTTTTAATTCTGTCTCTCAGAGTGGGAATGCACCTACAATGTGAATTTCAGACCCCTCCATGATTTCTAAGTGGGAGAACTTGCAAAATCGCAGGGTGTTCAAATATTTCTGTTCCTCAATGTATGTTCAATATTCATTTTATAATATCAATTGTTATCAAAGTTCAGGGAGCGTGAACATTCCAGCGTAACCATCTAGTATTAAAGACCTGTAGAGTATGATTTGAAATTGCATAGGACCTTTCATACAGGTAATGAAAGTGTACTCTATGGATAACCTTCAAAACTAGAGGAGATGCAGTGGATTTCCATGCTTTAGTAAGAGTTAATCGGGCTGCAATTAGAATGTGAGCGACCATTGTTCGGGACTGGACTTGAAACAAATTTAGCGTAAGATTTAACAACACCAAATGGGAATTGGGATTTGTGTATACTCTGGACACTCGAGAAATCAAACTAAACACATCTTTCCAGAAATTCAACATACATCCACATTCCCACAACATATGTAGTAAAGTGCCAATACTACCACAATGCCTCCAACCTCAAGGTGATGCATTGGGATAAATTTTTTAAAGTTTAAATGGGGTACGATAACAGCGGTGTAGGATTTTTAGGGAGCTGTCCCAATGATTAGTGCTTGATTTCAAAAGACTTATATTACAGGACCAAGCCGCTTGCTAATCCTCTGGAGTAAAAGATCTATTCAGATCTCTCTCCCATTTTTCCACACATGCTAACACGGAGTGATCTGAATCATGTTGAAAAAATCTGTAGAACCACAATAACACTTCTTCAATCCCAATGGTTTCGTCAGAGCTTGCCATATCTTTGAGTCCACCTCCACCCATGCATTGGGAGAGGCACCAAGATAAGCTTGGATTTGAAGGTATGGATAAAGGCTTCCCCTGGAGTGCAGAGTAGTGATATCCGAAATAGTATAAAAACCTGCATCTCTCTTAGGCTTCGTATTAAGATTTGGGATGATATGGTCATAAGTTGCCAATGGTATGTCCCACCTTATTTTAGGGAAAGCGAGAGTAGATTTAGATAGATCCATTAGCCAGGCATCCAAAGTTGCCGAGATTGAAGGAAGGTAGGTATGTATTAACTTCGGAGAGATAACTTTTGCAAATAATAATGCCTGGAGGTCCTGAGCCAGGACTGTACTCCTCTCTATTTGTACCCATAACTTATCCGAGGGAAGAAACCAATGTTGGAGTTGATTCAATAATGCCGTGTAGTAATAGGTAGATATTACAGGAAGACCTACAACTCCCTTAGATTTTTGTTTAATGAGAACGGACAGCGGAATTCTAGGTTTCCTCCCATTCCAAACATATTTTCTCAATGCAATATCTAATTTACAGAAGTATGAATGGGGAATGATGATCGGAATTGTTCTGAAAAAATATAAGTTTAGGCAGGATCAACATCTTAAAGGCCGCTAATCTACCCAACCAGGAGAGCTCTGTTTTTCCAATGGCCACCAACTTCCTTAAAAGTGCCTGAAAAAGTGTCTCGTAATTATCTCTAAACATGTTAGAAGAGGGAAAGGACACACGAATACCCATGTAGTCTAAACTTTTAGAGGACCAGCTATACGGGAACCTATCCTGAAGGCATTGTAAAAATTTCCTTGAAATACCTATAGGAAGCGCACAAGGATTGGTAATATTGAGTTTATAGTAGGAAACTTGCTAAATGTATCCAGGGTGGAGGAAATTGCTGTCAGGGAAGTCACAGGGTCTGTCACAGTAAGAATAACATCATCTGCAAATAGATCGATCTTGTGAGCCATATGTGCAGTTGTTATACCGGAGATCAAGGGATTCAATCTAACTGATGTCGCAAAGGGTTCCATTACTAAGGAAAAAATGATAGGAGAAAGAAGACATCCTTGTCTAGTCCTGTTGATAATAGGATCTGACAAAACTTTACTCAGAGGGCACAGTATATAACGTAATAGCTAATTTAATGTACCCATGCATACCAAAGTTGCCAAGAGTAGAGTCGAGATATTGCCAATGAACTCTATCAAAAGCCTTCTCAGCATCCAAAGCCAAAAATACAGTTTGCAAGTTATGGAGTTTGGCAATTCGTAACAAATTAAGCACTCTACATGTGCCATCCACTGCCTGCCTAACTTTAACAAAATCTACTTGGTCTGATTGGATAAGAGAAGGGGGTCACTGTTAATAATCTAGTAGCAAGGATTTTAGCATAGATTTTTAGCTCTGTATTCAGGAAGGATATGGGGCGAACATGTTGAGGACAATCTGGGTATTTGCCTGGTTTTGGTAAAGTAACTATAATTGCTTTCAACATCTCAGGGGGAAAATCTGCCGTACTGGCTGCCTCCAGGAACACTCTTTTAAGATGGGGCAATAAGATGTCTTGAAATTCCTTATAATATTCTGCAGTGAACCTGTCCACCCCAGGCGATTTACCCTTCGGCAGCGCTTTAATGGCGGTTCTCACCTCATTATCTGATATAGGTTGGTTCAGAATCTCCAACCTAGACTGATCCAGTCTAGGTAAAAAGAGACCCTCAAAAAAGCTCTCAATAAGAGCAGGGGTAGGTTGATGCATGTTTGGATCATCTTTGAGATTTTACAATTGAATACATAGTACATAGTAGGCCCGAAATGCCTCAGCAATTTTGTTAGGATGGAAGACTTTTTTCAGTGATATGGGGTCTATCATAGAAGGGATTTTGGCTTTTGCCTGTTTAGTGTTAATGAAAGAGGCCAACAACCTACTGGCCTTATTACCCTGGGTGTAGTAATTAGCTTTGGCCCTTCAAAGGTATTTTTCATGCTGGAGTAATAGAATTTCCCCATGGGCTAACCTATGAGTCTGTAACTCCTGTAGCACTGTAGCTGACAGACTCTGTTTATATTGGGATTCCAAACTAGTGATCTTAGATAAAATATCAGACAGAGCATCTTGTCTACGTTTCTTCTCCCTGGAAGCTAACTGGAGTAGCACACCTCGGAAAACGACGTTATGTGCACACCACGTGTTAAATATGTCCATTTTTGAGGATGCATTCACAGTGAAGTACTCCTGCAATGATTTGGAGAGCATGGCTACTAGAGTTGAGGAACATAGAAGAATCATTGCACCACAGGAATATCGGTGAAAACTTTAAATTCTCTTTTATACTTAGGAATATGGGCGTGTGGTCTGACCACGTCATAGGATGGATGGTTGCTTTGGGCATATGTTGAAGAAGTTGTAATTTGGTCAGGAAATAATCGATTCTCGAATAGGATTTATGCGGGGACGAGTAGTACGTAAAGTCTCTCTGAATCATGGAGACACCCCCAAGGATCATAGAGATTGGACTCCCGAAGGGTCGATGCCACCGCACTCCCCGCGACTGCCCCGAAACATCCAAAGATCTATGGATAATAGCATTGAAGTTGCCACAATAAAGTAAATAACCTTTCTGAGTTTTTTAAACTTTTTTCCTTAATGAATTAAAAAATGAAATTTGGTTAGTGTTAGGGGCATAAAGGTTCACAATTGTGTAAAGAATGTTATTACGTTCGCACACCATTATTAAGAACCTGCCCTTCCTATCTCTCTCCAGGGAAAGAAGAGAGAACGCTACAGACTGTTTAACAGCAATCAGGACCCCACATTTTTTCTGAGGGGCATTAGCTGTAAACACGTGGAGAAACAATTTATGAGAACAGCGGGGGACCTTAAGTGCCAAGAAATTAGTTTCTTGCACACAAATAATATCCCCATTTCGATTTTTTGCTTCCTTCCACATCATACCACGTTTAAACGGGTTGCTAGGGCCATGAGCATTAATAGATACAACATTCAGTACCATTTTAAAGCATACAAAATAGATATCACATGGTCACCATCTAGTGGCCTGAAAAATATTAGCAGCACATCAATGTTGGCATATACAAAACCACTCACAATTACCAACTCTCCCTGAAGCAGATGCACAGACAGCTCCACCAGCAGAGACATTTCAGTGGCCCATGAGAATTCCTGAGAGAAAGAAGTTGCCGATACTCTGTTAGAAAAATCAGAAATAATAGAGAAAAGAGGAAATGGGGAAAAAAACAATATAAAACAACACACATTACCTCCCTGGCGGTATGACTATATCAGATTTTTGGTGCTGAAATCGGTACCATTATTTTACATGGAGATGTGTAGTTTTTTTATTGTAGGCCTGTCATTTTTAGGAATAACTCACTGAAAACTGTCCGAACAAGAGTCTAGTAAACATTCCGGATATGATAAAACTTGAAACACAAAATCATAAATTATAATTTAATAAATTATCATAAAAAATAATAATATAATAATAATACATTTAACTCAATAATATAATCAAACCAAAAACACTGAAATTTGAAATATAGCGCCAAGTTCGCAAATCGCTGAGCAAAGTCACAGAATCGTTTTCAGTGTCTGATGACGAATTTCCCCACTAATAATTATCACTCAATTCTGCAAGTGGTTCTGATTTACTATTGCTGTTCTCTAGCTGGTCTAAAACTGATTTTGACCTAAAGGGACGCTTTTTGGACACCATGGACTTTTCCCAGTTTCCAGGCAGAAAGAATAGTCAAAATGCAGGCAGGGCACAGGACAAAGCAGTAGGGACAAAATGTATGTGAAATTCTTTGAAACAGCAATGTTTTGCTATGTAGTAATCGTTTACAAAAAAAATGAAATTTTTTAAAACTTTCAAATTTGCCGCCGGTTCCGGCCCCGTACGTCCCAGCGTCACAGGGACCGAAACACGGAAGCCATATGATGTCACCGGCCGGAGGAGATGGCCAGGGACGCTGCATGGGACACATTGCGGGAGCGAAGGACAAGGTAAGCGCTGCTGGGAATCCCTGAGCAACGCCGCATGGTAAGCCCGAGTGTAGCTCCGGGTTACCGCTTGTGGTACTGAAACTTTACCCCCAGCTACACTCGGGAATACCGCCAGGGAGGTTAAGTAAGAGCAGGTGAACCAAATCACTGCAACAAGTTGGGGTAAATTCCATTGCAAGCATGCCCGCCAAATGAACTGGACTAGAGGCGGAACCCTCCTTTGGCTCTATCAAAACGCAAAACTGCCGATCAGTGCGTCAATCTGCCAGTCAGAGGAAACTTTTCAAAGGGAGGATTTAGCGGTCAACAGATCTCTTTCCGCGGGCACAACCCCCCATTTCTGTGCAAGCTGAAATCATTCTTGACAGTCAGTAAACTGTTATCCTTTGTTATCAGCAATTTAGTGGGGAAGCCCCATTGGTATTTTATATTGTTATTACGGAGTAACTTTTTAAAAGAGACTAATTTTTTATGGGCAAGAATGGTATACTGGGAGAGGTCAGCGAACAGAGATATCCGATTGTACGGCGCCGGTAAAGGATTGTGCGTTCTCGCAAAAACCATCAGTGAATCCTTCGCATGGTAAAAGTGGATTCTAGCGATGACATCCCAGGGGACATGGTCAGGGAGAAAGGAAGGTTTCGGCAGTCAATGCGCTCTATCCACAATCACATCCCTTTCAGACAGACTCTGCAATAAAGCTGTAATTAATTGCTGAATATACCTTCTTAGGTCTGCAGCAGGGACTGTTTCGCTCACCCCCCTAAATTTAATATTGTTCCTGCGTGAGCGATCTTAAAAATCCGCCATTTTTTACTTCAATGCCTTCAATTCCTCTTCCACATCATTGTGTGAGTCCACCAATTCATTGTGAGCAGTCGCAAACTTTCCCATCTTAGTTTCCCCATGACTGACCCGCTCTCCCAGATGTTCAACTTCTGCATTCACCCCTGTCACAAAACTCATCATGTCCTTGTGCAAAGAACATTTAAGAGTAACAAGCATATCTTTCATGACAGAAGCAGTCAGAGGCAGATTTTCAGCAGGGTAATCTTCCAAATGTTCAACAAACTCTGTGCTATTAATATGAGAAAAGGAATCATTGGCATGCTCACCAGTCAGCTGTGGATCCAGGGAGCAGTGCTGTTTCATTTTTTGAGGACTGCTGGCAGGTGTAGATCCTGCAGATGATACAGGGCTGGAAGGCTGTGGACGAGAGCAATGCCTCTCCTCTGCCGCATATGGCTGTGGTGAGGGAGAGGTGCTGGGACCGGCGCCATCTTGGGAGGAGGAGGGGCCCCCCGCCAGAGTGAAGAACTCTGTTAATTTCGAAAAGTGGTAACCCATATGGAAAAAGGATGACACCAAGTCCCAAACTATCTTGCCACTGCTCCCCATGTAATCTGGGCATCCGGGGGGGCTCCCCATGACTTTCTTTTCCCTCATAAATCTGAAACTTATATGTATAGCATGTTTCCCTCTCACAGGTCTTATACTGTACATCTTGACCCCATATCTGGCACGCTTTCTGGGAATAAATTGTTTGAATGCAAGGCAGACAGAAAAATTAATGAGGGACTCATCAATGCAGATGTTTTGCTGGGGAGTATACACATCTGCAAATTTTTGGTTAAAATGATTTATGAGGGGCCACATTTTGTGGAGCCGATCAGATTCAGGGTCACCCCAAGGATGACTGAGTGTGTTGTCATTGAAGTGCATTAAATGCAATATCGTCTCATATCTATGCCTGGCCATGTCAGCAGAGAACATGGGCATATGATGAATCGGGTCTGTGGACCAATACAACCGCAATTCATTTTTTTTGAGTAATGCCCATGTTGAGGGTTAAGCTCAAAAAAACTTTAAATTCGGAAACCGTAATGGGTTTCCATGCGAATGGTCTGGCAAGGTTTAAATTTGGGTTGGTGGCGATAAATTGTCATGCATATAAATTGCTTTGATCCACAATCAATGCATACAGATCGTCTGTGAAAATCAGCTCCAAAAAATCAAGGGGAATATTTAAGTTTGCTGTTTCCACCTGAATTCCGGGTTGGGCAGTGAATGGGGGAAGTACAGGTGCTGCAGAATTTGTGGGCTGCCAATCCGGATTTCCAAGCACATCCAGAAGGATACTAGGGGCTCTACGGGCCTGTGTGCGAATTCTTGGTGGCCACGGGACACTACTTGTGCTCTCCACTGCACCAGCTTGTACTGCACTTATGGGACTTGCCACATCACCAAGTGATACTGCAGTGCTGGTATGTATAAGACCAGGATGTACTAGGTTGCTGGTGTTTGCCAGTTCACCAAAAGGTAGCACGGTACTAGTACTGGCACTCTGCTGCATATGAGAGTCATCATGCGTTTGTACCACCTCAGCAACCTGGAAATGGGGTCGCCTGATCTTAGCAGGGACCTCTTCTCTATCGTCTGAGCTAACTGTCAGGGTGACGCTGCTGTCTATAGGTTTGTTTTCTGAGGCGGATTCTGTCAGTGAGTCTTCCCCTTCGCTCTCACCTGACATGCTCAGAATCCTGTAGGCTTCTTCACTAGTGTACCTTTGGTTGGACATTTTAGCCACTAAATGTATAGGTACCTAGTGCGAAACAGGGGTAAAAGAGCGCCCGGCTGTCAGGGACTGCTTGAACCACCACAAAAAAATTTACCAACAAGTGCTAACAGAGATCAGGCCTGATTCTGTGAACATTGCGGTTTTGTGTGCAATGTATCAAGTGATAGTTATCTACTGACACTGCACTTGCTGGGGGAGAAGGGGGGGAGCGTAGGGGCTAAATGCAGGTTCTGGAAGGTGCTGATCCCACTAACACTGCATTTTTTGGGATGCTATACTAATGTGATCACTGGTATAGCGCTGATCTGATCAAAGATATTGATCCGTTCAGACACTATACTAGCAATGGTGGTTTAGTGTGTAAGTGAGCATGTTCCTGGCAATCAAGGGGTTAAATGTGATTACTGGTGTACTGACGCTATCTGGGAGGGGTGTTAACTGACGCTAATGCTATTGGAAGTCACCAGGGACACTAATACAGGGATCAGTAAAAAATCTGTACACTGTAAATCTGTAAATCTGTACACTGTAAATACTGTGTTACGAAACCGACAACAGAAAAAGCAGTTTGTATATGCAGTAAAACATGCTTGTTATACTCACTGTGGAATCTAAGGGGTTAATTCTCCATGTTGTGTAAAAAGGATGTTTGATCCTATATTCTCTGATCCTCCCCTTCTTCTATTGTCCCCAATCCATCTGCCTTTGGGGGCAAGCTGCACATGTTCAGTTTGGTGTGTATTGCTAGAGAGTTTTTTTTTGAGAGAGAGTGCTGTCAGCATGGGTCCAATCAGCACTGTCTAGGCAGAGAGTCAGGGGTCCTGCAACCTCATAGGACAATCAGGGGAGAATGAAAACTCCTCCTACAAGCTTTAACCAGTGCTCTGCTGTACACTGATAAAAGTCACAAGATTGCTCTAACTGCTGATGAGAAAAGATATTTAGCAGTTTATATCTTCTAAAATAATTGCATTCCCATGTTGTGTGTACTGTGGGAGATCAGATATAGTAAATACAGGGTCCTGGGTTTAGAAACACTTTAAAGCTATGTATTGCACACATGTTTATTGACATTGACTTTACAAGCATTACTTTTTTAATACACTCTGTTCATTTTTCATTCCCAAATGCCCACAATGCATTGCAAAGCATTATTATAATTTTTTAAACTCGTTTATACTGAGTATGTGCAAATAAATGTAGATTTACAGAGAAATATTCTGTATATGTAAATAAAGGCACATTCACGGAGACATATTCTGTATATGCAAATAAAGATACATTCACATACTTTAGAAATTTGGTAAGGAACAGATGGCATATGCCAGTTAACATATAACTAAACTGTAAATAATACAATAGCTCGACCTTAGAGAAAAAGGGTAATTGTCGTGCTCACCCATGTTCTAAGCATAATAAGCTGCAGGGCCTGTCCCCGAAAAAACCTGTCAACCAAGTTTCACCTGCTCTTCTTAAACCATGTATTGGCCAAGTATTAAATACAGCTGTCATGTCAATACAAAATAAGGGAACTATGGGGTAGAGTACGCTATTAACAAAAGTCTGCAGAGTCCTGCATATCTAGCCAAGGGTCCCCAAATGTTATGAAACTTCCCCAGACGCCCTCTAGCCTCATATGTCAGCTTATATAGAGGCAATGTTTGGTAAATTATTTCTTTCCATAAGCCTATATGCAGAGGAAAGTCAGTGGAGAGCTATTAATGTCCTAGAATAATATAACATGAGCCTCAAAAACTGTTTGTACATGGCAGAGATATCTAGGTCCTCAAACACACCCAATAAGCACCATTTAGGGTTGCTTATATTTGGTAAGTCAAAGGTGTCAACTATAAAGGCTGTAATACTCTACCAAAAAGGTCTAAACCTATCACAATACCACACCATGTGCAGAAAGTCACCATTTTCGTTAGCAAATTTATGGCATAGAGGTGGGCTATAAACATTGTGGGGTATAATATAACCTATGTAAATAGTGTAACTAAACAAGCTTATCCCTGGCAGAGATCTCTGTGGAAGGGTATGAATTAAACAGTTCCTACCAGTTTTGTCAGACATGTCAGGAATATCTACTAGCCAGTGTGTTTAAAGTTTACATAAATGAGGGGAAGGTTTACTTGTTAGAAGATCATATGTAGAAATAAGACATGTGTTAGTCGAGAGGAGTAGAGTCTTTTCAAGTTTAGAATTTGAAAGTCATACCTCTCGGAGCCCAAACTGTGTCTCAGTTGTAAATTTCTAAAGTGACAGTGAGAGTGGATCCCCAGTTCTTGGTGCAGGGTCAGAAAGATTTTAAATGTACCCTGGTGATATAATTGATGTAAATAGCTAAGGCCACACCTTGCCCACAGAAGACCATCTTGTAATGTGTAAAAATGGGGTAATCTAGAGTTATACCAGGTGCGTGGCCAAGCAGGGCATGTGAGCGGCTGTGCTTCACAGAACCCCCGCTACTAATCCTATCATCGATCCTGTACTGGAGAGATTTTTGTGGCTCCTGTTGCTCCTGCAGAGCGGTCTTGGTCTGGGCACCTCTTCATACTTGGGGTGAGCCTTTACGTACAATGATGACCCGTAAAAACCAGGAAGAATGGGCGGACATATACTTCCAACATGGCGCCGCTACTCCACAGCCACAATGTGCTCCTAGAGGAGGAGGTGACAAGATGAAGGAGGCTGCTGGAAGGTCTGGTAAGACAGGCCACCCTGTGGGGAAGGACATGGGACATGCTTTATTACACCCAGAAGATCACAGGGTCCCTGGACTTAGACACTCAGGCAGACCCCACCCTTTCTCCCCCTGTGTGGCCTGCTACTCCATTACAGCTGTAGCCTTCGGGAGAGGAGGAGGACATGCAGGCTGGGCAGTGTACAGAGAGGGACACTGATCACACTGAGCAAGAGCAGCCAACTTTTGTGGATATCCTTAAGGCTGTGCAGCACTGTACTGCATTGTTACATTGTGAAAGAGCATGTGGGGGGGACTGAGAGAAGAAGTGAACTTTCTCAGACATGACATCCAAAAAATAAGAGAAAGGACCACAGCTGTGGAGAGTAGCATAAGTGACCTGGAAGATAAACTTCCCCCATTGCTCTCTGATACCCGCTCTATGGCACAATTAGCTAAGACTAACAATGTCAGAGTGGATGATCTTGAAAAAAGTCTGCAAAGCAATAACGTACGTATTGTAGGCCTTCCAGAATGCACTGAGGGAAGTAACCCCACACAATTCATTAAAACCTGGCTAATTTAGATATTTGGCAAATAAGCATTTACTCCTCTGTTTGCAGTAGAAAGGGCACATAGCACCCCTACTCGCCCCTTGCCTTCTGGACAACTGCCCAGACCTGTTTTGGCTCGTCTCCTCAATTACAAAGATCGTGAGAACATCCTACGACTAGCTAGGGAATGTTACAACATTCAATTCAATGGGGATAAAGTTTCCTTTTACCCTGACTTCTCAGCGGAGGTGCAGCATAAGAGAGCTAAATTTCTTGAGGTTAAAGGTTGCCTACGGACCCTGCAACTGACATATGTGATGCTGTACAATGCTCATCTGAAAATCATTGTCAATAATCAGTTACACTTCTTTGATTTTGCCTCAGGTTGGGTGGGCACACATGAAGCTCAACTGTGCCGTTGTCCACGCAATCCGGATGATTAACTCTTGCTGCCATAACTTCTTTGATAATCCGGGATGCCTGATATGCCTTGTTCATTCCTCACTGGGAAGTTATTTTTGTAGACTTTGGTTTGATAATAGAATCCCTCCTGCGCTGTAATGGACCCCAAACCCTATGTAAGGGACCACCCGACGGTACCACTAGCAATCCACTGAATAGGCGTTCCCAGAGCACGGAATCTAAGTCCCAGGGTGCTTGTTCACCAGGGCCCCTGATGGTGGGGATGGACTTGGAGCACCCCGAGACCAGGTTGTGGCTACTGGGTAAACCCATCAGTGGTAGTGGTATACGTCGAGGGCTCCCACGGGGAAGAGCCTGATATGAAGAGGTCTGAAGACCCCACTGGGAGGGACGGATGGATGGATGGCTGAGCAGGTGCAAAGTCAGACAAGCCGGGTCGGTAACAGAGAGGACGGTACGGTACAAGGCAGCGGGCAGAGAATAGTCGGGTCACACGCCAGGTCAGCAACAGCAGGTCAGATCCAATAGGGGGCATTCAAGAGAGAGGTCAGGCAAAGCAAGGGTCTGGGCAGGAGAATATAACAAGGTCAAAGCACAATCCGGGTCAGCAACCTACAGTTCACAGGTTCACAGGTACAGGATACAGAGGAGACTAGAAGGCACTGAATGACAGCTCAGGGCCATTTAAATATCCCGCCCTGCGCTGCCATTGGTGCCCAGCGGGCGGCTGCAGCTTCTACTGCGCATGCGTGAACGCCGCGGCCGGCCCGGACCTAGTGCCCGTGTCCCTGCACAGGGCGGTACACTGCGCCTGCGCCGGGACCATCGCGGCGGGGATCGAGGAGATCCCTGACACCCTACCTATCAGCTGCTTACACTCAAACTGATACCCAAACAGTGCAGAAAATATATATAAATAATAGTGCAGCACTAATAAACTAAATCGCCATAAATTATAATTCATGAGCTAAACAAGCCAAACACACCTACAGTTGCAAGAAAAAGTATGTGAACCCTTTGGGATTACGTGGAGTTTTGCATGAATTGGGCATAAAATGTGCTCTGAACGTCATCTAAGTCACAACAATAGAAGAACACAGTCTGCTGAACATAATACTACACAAACATTAGATGTTGCCATGGTTTAATTGCACATAACATGTAAACATTCACAGTGCAGGGAGGAAAAAGTATGTGAACCTTTGGACTTAATAACTGGTTGACCCTCCTTTGGCAGCAATAACCTCAACCAAACGTTTCCTGTAGTTGCAGATCAGACCGGCACAATGATCTGGAGTCATTTTGGACCACTCCTCTTCACAAAACTGTTTCAGTGTAGCAATATTCTTGGGATGTCTGGTGTGAATCACTCTCTTAAGGTCATGCCACAGCATTTCAATCGGGTTGAGGTCAGGACTCTGACTGGGCCACTCCAGAAGGCGTATTCTCTGCTGTTGCAGCCATTGTTTTGTTGAATTACTTGTATGCTTTGGGTCATTGTCCTGTTGCATCACCCATCCTCTGCGGAGCTTCAGTTGGCGGACAGATGGTCGTACGTTTTCCTGCAAAATGTCTTGATAAACTCTGGAATTCATTTTCCCATCAATGACAACAATCCGTCCAGGCCCTGAGGCAGCAAAGCAGCCCCAAACCACGATGCTCCCTCCGCCATGTTTTACAGTGGGGATGAGGTTTGATGTTGATGTGCTGTGCCTTTTTTTCTCCACACATAGTGTTGTGTGTTCTTCCCAAACTCAATCTTGGTTTCATCTGTCCACAGTATATTTTGCCAGTAGTGCTGTGGAACATCTAGGTGCTCTTTTGCAAACTTCAAACGTGCTGCAATATTCTTTTTGGACAGCAATGGCTTCCTCCGTGGTGTCCTCCCATGTACTCCATTCTTGTTTAATGTTTTCCTTATTGTAGATGTGTCAACAAAAATGTTAGCATGTGCCAGAGATTTCTGTAGGTCTTTAGCTGACACTCTGGGATTCTTCTTTACCTCATGCAGCATTCTGCACTGTGCTCTTGCAGTCATTTTTACAGGACGACCACGCCTAGGGAGAGTAGCAACACTGCTAAACTTTCTTCATTTGTAGACAGTCTGTCTTACCGTGGACACATGAACATCAAGGCTTTTGGAGATACTTTTGTAACCCTTTCCAGCTTCATGCAAGTCAACAATTCTTGATCGTAGGTCTTCTGAGACCTCTTTTCTGCAAGGCATGGTTCACATCACACAGTGCTTCTTGAAACCAGTAAACCCAAAACAGGTGTGTGTTTTTTTAAGGGCAGGACAGCTGTCAGCAACACATCCAATATCATCAAACTGATTGCAGTCAAGGTTGGCTCACTCCTGGCTCCA
This sequence comes from Staurois parvus, assembly GCF_062004578.1. NCBI lineage: Eukaryota > Metazoa > Chordata > Amphibia > Anura > Ranidae > Staurois > Staurois parvus. The sequence goes on from NW_028317818.1 coordinate 6,836,530, forward strand.
ATTAGCTCTGGGAGAAGTCATTAAGCTAGGGCTTCACATACTTTTTCCTCCCTGCACTGTGAATGTTTACATGTTATGTGCAATTAAACCATGGCAACATCTAATTTTTGTGTAGTATTATGTTCAGCAGACTGTGTTCTTCTATTGTTGTGACTTAGATGACATTCAGAGCACATTTTATGCCCAATTCATGCAAAACTCCACGTAATCCCAAGGGGTTCACATACTTTTTCTTGCAACTGTACATGTGAATAGTGATATTGAAAACATACAAAACTGAAAAAAATTTGAAAAATATGACATATCTTAAAGTGAAAAATTAATCTTCCTGCCCTACACACGTGCCAGCAAATAACTCAACAATATTAGAATATAAAATAAAAAACATATATCACGTGATAGTGCCACTTCAAATCTCATAAATGAACACATAAATATATAAGTTCAGTATTTGAATAAGTGATAGGACATACACATGCAATGTGCAGTTGGTGCTCAATCGTGTAAGTGCCAATAACGACCTCATTTAAATAACTGGGTATTCTCATTAGTTACAATTTACTGGACTACTGTTGATTAAATCTAGCCCCGTTGCTGACCCGATTTAAGGACAAGGTGAAGATATGGTCTAAGTTATGGTAGTCTCTGGCAGGTAGAGCAAACCTTATAAAAATTATATTTATGCCCCAATTGCTGTACTTTCTTCACAACTCGCCAGTAATTATTCCGCTGAAAAATTTCTCAATCATAAATACTATTTTTCACTCCTTACTTTGGGGAAACCGCCCACCATGGATACAGATTTAACAGTTACAGCATCCTAAGGATAGAAGGGGGATAGCTTTGCCCAATCCCTGGTTGTATTATCTGGCTATCCTTTGCTACGGCTGATGATTCTACGCCACAAGTGATGCTACATTGTATGGCCTCTAGCTCATTACCAGCAGGTCTTGAGGCTCAATCTTTTTGTAAACCAAATAAGTCCTTCCCTATCTACCGACTAATACATACAATTTGGGTCAAGGTCAAGCAACTGCACAGGTTACAGGTCACACCGCATATACAGTAGTCCCATATGGAATAATGCAGCTTCAACTCATATCATTTGATACATTGAAGTCCAGGTATAATATACCGTGTACAATGTTATTTTATTACATACAGTTGAAACATGCAGTCACAGCTCAAAGCCCATCAGCTTTATAACACTCCTCCCCCACCCCTATTTTAAATTATTTGCACTCAGTTACAACTACTAAAGGGCTTATTTCTTGCTGCTATACCATGCTTCTGACAGACTATTTAGAAAAATACCCAAATGGGGCTAGTGGGCAGTGGGAGCGATATGTGGGGGCTTTTGAGGAAGACCAGTGGGAAGCTACACTGAAGTCTATTCATCTTAGCTCGCTGACAGTTTCTCACTGTATATCACAATTATATATTGTACTTAGGGGTCATTATACACCAGCTAAAATGAGTATGATGGGGCAAGGACACTCTTTGGGGCAGATGTAAGCGGGGCCATGGGGATCTTATTCACATGCTACGGCGATTCCCAAAACTTCATTGATATTGGGAGGAAGTGGTCAACACTCTTAATTTAGTGTTTCACACTAACCTAATTTTAGACCCTAAACAATGCCTTTTGGGTTTTTTAGATGATGTTACCCAAGATACATTTCTATTAGAAGCCCTCTCCAAGCCCTCTCCAAGGCCCTGCTCCAGGCGCTCAAGGCCATTCTTGTGCTTTGGAAATGGGAAACTCCCCCTACTATGGAGGATTGGACACAGAATATGGGAACCATCTTATGATACGATCTTTTAATTTACCAGCATCGTTGAGAAACATTTGGAGCCATAGTTGGCCACTCCGGGTCTAGTCCCATTTAATTTGATAATGCATAGGCTGCTGTAATTACCCTCTCATGGTGTACTCTACCTACTGCTTTTTCACAACCTGCACAGGTCCACCTGGCTTATCAAGTAAGGGAGATCTACATGCTCTATTTTCCACTGGTCCACTGCTGGAGAGGAACCTCTGCTGCCCTGTGTGTGTGGGGTTCCGCATACTGCATAATAACACCACAATTTTGTTGTATTTACTTGTTCATTGGAAGACTGGTAACACTGGAAATTTTCTTTTCTTACTTTTGTTCTTTTTGTTAATGGATGATTCTTTCTTACGGTTTCATATATGGTATTATATTCTGTTCCTTGTATGCCTTAAACATTAATAAATAATATTTCTGATTTAAAAAAAAAAAAAAGAGTTATATCAAAGGTAAAGGCTGGTTAGGAGAGGGTAAAGGAGAGCTGTTGGAAAGTAAAGAGAGACACTAATTATATATCAGCAAAGACATTTTTAATGTGGCGATGCCCTCAGTAGTAAGGTGAACACATCTAAATATATAGATATATATATTAGAAAAGGTCTCATAAGAGGAAACCTTATTAAGTTGTAGGAATAGCCACCAGTGAATATATGAGAAAAATTAATAATAGCGCCTATGGTCAAAATTATATAACTTACTAACAGTGTACCAGCTGCAAACAATCACCATATATAAAGTGTACCAATAAATAAATAATTTGCGCTAGTAAATGTGTATAAAAATAAATCATCAAATCATAAGTCCAGAAAAAAATATATATATGCCAATACCACAAAAAAAAAATAAAAAAACTTTTAAGTGCAAAAAACTTTTGTGCAAAAAAAGTGTCTAAATATGAAAAATTTCACCAAAAAATTCCTTTATTAGGTACTCATTGCACTTACTCAAGAGGTGTCCCAGCCGACACCAGCATCAACAGCATAACAGCAATCACATAAACGAGCCTGGCTACTCAGCACATGCGCAGTAGCTGGCAGCCAAAAACGTAATGACGTCACATCAATCAAGCTCCGCCCTACGCGTTTCGTCATCGACGTCCTCACGGAGCTTTCGTCGTTTCGTCATCGACGTCCTCACGGAGCGGGGGGACGTCGATGACGAAACGCGTAGGGCGGAGCTTGATTGATGTGACGTCATTACGTTTTTGGCTGCCAGCTACTGCGCATGTGCTGAGTAGCCAGGCTCGTTTATGTGATTGCTGTTATGCTGTTGATGCTGGTGTCGGCTGGGACACCTCTTGAGTAAGTGCAATGAGTACCTAATAAAGGAATTGGTTTTTATAATATTGCACCATGAAGTCTTTCTGTTTCTCTCGAGTGCTTGGCATTTCCCCCTATGGATACGTTTGAAGGTGGTCCTTTATCTATTGGAGAAGTGGATTTTCGATTAACTACAAAGTTTTTCATCCTGTTATTTCGATCGATGAGGATCGGTGTGTTGCAGAGTTTCCGTTTCTGAAGATATATTTATGGATGATCTGCCATTATATTATCAAGGTTTTTTGGTGAAATTTTTCATATTTAGACCCTTTTTTTGCACAAAAGTTTTTTGCACTTAAAAGTTTTTTTATTTTTTTTTGTGGTATTGGCATATATATATTTTTTTCTGGACTTATGATTTGATGATTTCTTTTTATACACATTTACTAGCGCAAATTATTTATTTACCAGTGAATATATATCAACTGGGCAGCATAATAGTACATTCTAAGGTTAAGTAGTCCCATGCAACACAAGGAATTGACGGAGAGGGGCGGAGCCTAAACATGGCGGCGCCGGAGAGCACGATGTAACCCCTGAGCTGACCACCACGAGAACCCCTATGGACTGAAGTGCGGAGCCCTACCTGAGTGAGGAGGTCTCCAAAGGGGGAGAAGCCGGCGCATTGAAGGGAGAGGAGAGTGAGAGCGGGCACGGAGCTCCGGGAGGTGATCGCGCTGCGGAGACCCGAGATCAGCTGGCGGGTTGCCGGGGAAACAGAGCAGTGCGGCGTGAGCACGCTGGTTGGCCGCAAAGGAGCACTGGGAAGCAGAGACGCCGGCCGGCTCCCTGACAAGAGCCGGTTCCCTGACAGGAGAGGGGAGACGCCAGATCAATCCCTAAACCTGCTGCACAGTAGAGGAAGAAAGAAGGAAAGAGGAGAAACAGGACACATACCCACAGGCCACAGGAGACCCTGTAGGAATCCCTCAGAGACACCAGCCAGGAGAAATGAGCGGACGGCTGTGGATTTGAGTCGACTCACTGGGTGAGTGAGCGAAGGATGGTGAGTGAAGAAGCCACATGTAATTGTATAAGTATGCTGGACTGTGGGAAAGGATTTTAAACTGCCTATAAACGAGAGAACGGGGATTCCCAGGGGATCTGTAAAGTGAAAATAGAAAGAAGAGAGAAAGAGAAATTATTAATTGGCTCCAGAAGTGAAGTGGGAAAAGAAAAGAAGTGTTAAATTGATAGAGACTGATTAATATCAATACCCCAATATACAGCCTAAAGTTGCCCTCTGGTTAAAGAGTATAGCCTGCACAGAAGATATGAAGAATAAAAGTGCTAAAGGAAGCGGGCTTAAAGGGTCCCAGACGGGTACAATTAAAAAATATACTTCCCAGGGGAATGCGACTCCAGAAAGGGCCCATAGTGGAAATGAAAAAGGGGAAATGGAAACCACCTTGGAAAATAGCCCCAGAATGTCATTGGGCCTGAATAGTAGCAGCCAACAGTTGATAGAAAATCCAGAGAGGAAAGATCTTGAAACAGATTTACAAGTGCCGAACAAAAGAGAGATGGCCGAAATGTTTAAAGATCTGGAAAAAACTATTAAGCAAGAAATGACAAATATACGACAGGATCTAGGGCACCTGCTAATGAGAACGGAATAAATGGAGGGAAAATTAATAAACATACCCAATTCATTTCAGAATTAGAAAAAAGGTCCGCTATGATGAGGAATACGCAGAAACAACTGCAGTATAAAATAGAAGTACAGGAGAATAAGAATAGGAGAAGCAACTTGAGGATAAGAGGAATCCCAGAAATCCTGAAAGGGGGAGAACTGCAAGAAATAGTCTGTAAAATGTTAAACTCCATTGTGGATAGACCTGAAACAGAGGTAATTAAATTGGACGGAGTATATAGAACAGGAAAGTTTCACCAAGGTAACGGGAAGGAAAAACCAAGAGATGTGATTGTTCAGCTGCATAAATATGGAGATAAGGAAGAGATTTGGAAAAGGACTAAAGGAAGAACAACCATTAAGTATGGAGATATAAATATCCAGATTTTTGCGGACTTATCGTACAAGACTTTGTGGAGAAGGAGAGCCTTGAGGCCCCTATTAGAGCAGATGAGAAAACTGAATGTACAATATAGATGGGGTAACCCAGAGTGTTTAATCGGATGGAAGAACGGTGTTACAGCATATTTGAGATTTCCTGAGGACTTAAGAGGGGAGATTTTTATTTTTGAAGGGTAGATTACAAGAACAGAAATGTACAATTGTGAATATTTATTGCCCAAATAAGAGACCAGTGGTATACCTGAAGGGAGTCTTGAGAAAACTGATGGCCTTTAAGGAGGGTCTTTTGATAGTGGCGGGGGATTTGAACCTTTGTATGGACCCACAAATGGATACGACCTCATCTGTGCAGAGAGAGGGAAGTAGAGCTCTGAAAATTTTGAAGGGGGTGATACATGAGTGTCAATTGGTGGATATTTGGAGAGTGACACATGGAAAAGAGAGAGATTATACCTACTTCTCTAATGCCCACAGGATATATTCCAGATTGGACTACATATTAGTAGACCATCAACTCATAGAAATGGTGGACAAAATAGAAATAGAAGCGACATCTCTCTCTTACCATGCTCCTGTCACATTGAAACTGAGGTGGGGGAGAAGTTCGACTGGAGGGACAGGATGGAAGTTGAATGCTCTTCTTTTGGAACAGGAGGTGGATCGGAAAATTAGAGAAGAAATTGAAAGATTTTTTCGGGAGAATGAGACAGGTGAGGTGTCGGTGGCTACAGTGTGGGAGACCCATAAGGCCTACATAAGAGGTATATTGATTGCGACCGGGGCAAAACAGAAAAGGGAAACAAGAGAGAAACTTACTGGGCTGTTAAAAGAAATAAGTGATTTGGAGCAGATACATAAAAATAAAAGAACAGAAGAGATAAGACAGAAGGTAGTAAAAAAGAAAGAACTAGGGTTATTGTTGGAGGAGGAGAAGAGAAGAGTCTTTAACAAAGTTGCAAGTGAGAGGTATAGATGGGGAGATAGACCAGGAAAATATCTAATGAGAGCCTTGAGGGGAAAGAAAAATAGGATCTACAGTATATAGAAAAAATAAGAAACCCCAAAGGAGAAATGGTTTATTCTACCAAAGAGATCACTAAGGTGTTCAAAGAATACTATAGTAAGCTGTATAATATTGCCTCCCAAGATCCAGTAAATATAAGTGGAAAAGACAGTAGAGAAAAAAGAAGGGTATATTTAAAGAATGCAGGACTACCGAAGCTAAGTGAGGATCAATTGAATTCCCTAGATATGGAAATTACGCAGGAAGAAATAAAAAGTGCATTAAAATGTACCATAAAGGGGAAAAGCCCAGGCCCAGACGGTTATACAGTGAGGTACTATAAAAAATATAGTGACTTGTTACTACCTAAAATGGAGAAATATATGAATGCCCTGGGAGGAGAGATGGAGATGAGGCGGGAATCTTTACAGGCCCATGTGGTACTAATCCAAAAGGAGGGGAAGGATGCCTCTCAATGCTCTAGCTACAGACCGATATCACTTCTGAACATCGACACTAAGTTATACGCAAAGGTTCTAGCAAATAGACTAAAAGATCTAATGCCAGAATGGATCCAAGTGGACCAGGTGGGATTTGTACCAGGGAGGGAGGGTAGAGACAACGGGTTGAGAACTCTGTTGCTTATCCAGAAGGCTAGGAAGGGGAAAACTCCAGTAGTGGTGCTTTTGATTGATGCTGAAAAGGCATTTGATAGAGTAAACTGGAACTTTATGATGGATACTCTGGAGACTTTAGGATTGGGAGTAAGAATGAGAGAGTGGATAGGAAAGTTGTACAGAGAACCTTTTGCGGTTATTATGGTTAATGGGGAGAGGTCGGAAACTATAGGAATCTCAAATGGAACTAGACATGGATGTCCACTGTCCCCATTGCTGTATGTACTGTCATTGGAACCTTTACTGGCAACAGTTAGGAAGAATATAGATATAACAGGGGTGCAGATAGGAGGAGACGAACATAAAGTGGCAGCCTTTGCGGATGACCTGTTGTTTTATGTGGGAAATCCGAGGATAACACTTCCGAATTTAATGAAGAGCTTAAAGGATTATGGGGAGTTATCAAACCTGAAAATCAACCCAACAAAAACTGAGATTTTAAACGTAAATCTTCCAAATAGCGAAAAAGAAAAAATACAAAAAGAATTCCCTTTTATATGGAAAAATAGAGAGATAAAGTACTTAGGGGTTAAATTATCTGCTTCATTTATGAACCTGTACAAGTTAAATTATATCCCACTCTTAAATGAAATTAAGGAAGAATTAAGGAATTTGGGAAGAGGCAATCCGTCTTGGATAGGGCGTATAAATCTGATAAAAATGGTAATTGTACCTAAGATCCTGTATAAATTTCAGATGGTCCCAGTTAAAATCCCGGAGGTATTTTTTAAAGTAATAAAAAAGATGTTAACAAGATATATATGGAAAAATAAAAAACCTAGAATATCATATGACTTGCTGAGCAGAAATAAGGAGAAGGGAGGATTGGGAATGCCAGATATCAAGAGGTATAGAGCAGTAGTCTTAGCGAGAATGTATGACTGGACACATAACCCAGAAGGGAAAAGGTGGGTTAAGATTGAGAATGAACTAAGTGGAACTACCTTGAGTAAAACTATATGGGCACCAGCAAAATATAGAGGTTTAAAAGATTCCACGAGTGTTTTCACATTGAATCTTTTAAAGGTTTGGGATAAATTGAACAAATTTATGAAATGGGACTTTAATTCACAATTAATATCACTTAGGAACACGGACTATTTCCCCCCAGGTAGGGAGGAGAGTATAGGAAAATGGTTAAAAAAAGAGGATATTCAATTGAGAGATATTATGGATGGTCAGGAATTAAGAACACTTAAGGATTTGGAAAAAGATAAAAGGGAACTTTTTATTAAAATAGAAGAGTGGAGATATCACCAATTAAAACACTTTGTTAGAAACCTTCCGAAACCTTTGAGACTGAGAAAGGACTGGAATTTGTTTGAGAGGTTGTTGGATGCACGTGGAGATGGGAAACGGGGCACAGCTAAGGTATATAAGATTCTCACAGAGTTAGACACACACACAAAGCCATTGTACATAGCAAAATGGGAAAGAGATTTGGAAATAGAGATAGATGAAGATAAACAAAGGAAAATATATAGATTAATACACGAGAACATAAGCATGAGAGAGGTGGAGGTAAATTATAAATGTTTAACGAGATGGCACATTGCACCGAATGTGGAACACATGATGAGTGGGGAAAATACACCAGAGTGTTGGAGGGGATGCGGAAAGATAGGTACCTTATATCATTTATGGTGGGAGTGCACAATGATTCAAGCCTTCTGGGAGAAAATGGTTCAATTAATTGAGACAATCACAGGGATAAAAATAGGATTGAACCCAGAGGTGTGTCTACTACATAGTACAGATTTATCAGTAAATAAATATAAGGACTCTGGTGTATGGCATTACCTGAATGCGGCAAAAGGTCTGATTCCTAGGTTTTGGCATAGACCAGAGGTGCCGAGGGAGGAGGATTGGGTAGAGAGAACGAATCAGATATGTAAGATGGAGAAATTATATTATACGCAAGAAGACAAGATGGGGCTATTCTATAAGAAGTGGAGAAAATGGGAAGATTTTGTAGTGAGATATATGGAGTAGTAATGAGAAAGAGGAGGAAGTATTTGTATATACTAGGAAAAGAGTTAATAGAATTATGCAGAGTGGGAGGGTTCATTAATGGGGAGGGTGGGTACTCTGAAGGGGGGTGGGGTTTTTAGACAGGGGCCGGGGAGGTAAAGGGAATAAAACATAGGAAGAAAAGTAATTAATGGTTTGGAAAATGATTTTTGTATGAAAATAATGAAGAAATGTGTATATTATATGGAAAATAAATAAACATTTAAATAAAAAAGTAGTCCCATGCCCCCCTGTGAAACAGGAAGATGTAACACCTGTAAAGAAAGTCTAGCTGTCTTGGGGGACCATAGGAAGGTGAATAAAATTGAATCAATATCTCTGAATATCTTTTTGGGAACATAGCCTGGGGAGTTAGACAGGATATACAAACATTTTGGAAGGAAAATCATCTTGAAGAGATTGATACGTCCCAGCAGTGTAAGGGGGAGTTTAACCCAAGGGGTCATTTTAGCATGAAAAGGGGGAAATAATGGGCAATAAATTGTTGTCATAAAATTTAGACACTGGCAGTTGGACCTCAATTCCCAAAATATCTAAACTTATGCATGGTCTGCAATGGGCAATCCGGCGCAAGAGTAAAGGGGAGATCAATGTCTATAGGGAATGCATGTGATATGTTTCAATTAACTTTAAAGCCTGAATAGTGGGCAAAGTCTTGAATGAATCACAATGCTACAGGTACAGAGTAAGGCAGGTCTGAGCTATATTAACATGTCATTCGAGTATAGCAAAACCCGACTGACCAATCTGCATGCCCCTAAAGAAAGTGGATACCCAAAGGATCTCAGCCAATGGCTCAATGGCCAGAGCAAATAGCAGGAGTGAACTCCTGTCTAGTGACCCTGTGTATAGTAAATAGGGAAGAGATCTGACCATTGACCCTCAATCAAGTCTGGGGTTGTGTATATAAAAACTGAATCCAAGTGATAAAGTCCTCACCAAACCCAAACATCTGCAGAACTTGAAATAGGTAAGGTCATTCAATGGAGTCGAAGGCCTTATGCATATTCAAGGATACCAGCACTCTCGGTACAGATGAAGTATTGGGAAATTGTTGAATTGTAAACAACCTACGGAGGTTGATAGGAGTATATCTGCCAGGAATAAGTCCTGTTTGGTCTGATTTCACTAGAGAAATTATTGAGTTCAACCTCCGAGCAAGTAGTTTAGAAAGACTCTTAAGATCTGTGTTGATTAAGGATATCGGTCTGAAGGACCCACAGTGGGTAAGGTCCTCATGGGGTTTAGGGACCAATATAATGAGGGCTTCTCTCATTGAAGGGGGGAGAGTTTGTTCTTTAAAGATAGCATTATACTGAGGGGGCGTGGCTTGGCCGGCCATGTGAGCAGACACACTGTTCCACAGCTCCAACTGAATCCTATCTATTATCCTGTATTGTGACTTGGAAATCAGCGGTACCACCAAGGAATACTGCCACAGCTGTGTAGCGACTCTCCCTTCCTCCCTGTCCGTTGCTCCATGACTATGACCAGGAGAAAGGAGGAAGGTGATTCTTCTGTGCGGCCTACTCAACATGGCGGGACCCCACTCTGCGTGGCATAAAAGACCATCATGCAAACATAGCTGCAAAGCTGGGGAAGTACGCACACACACCGCATAAGGTACAATAACCTCTAGATCCTCCATCCTCTTCTCTACCGCATCTTTCTGGTGCGGACCATCTGGCTCTGGAGCTTCCAATGCCTTCCTCCTCTTGGAATGTGGTGAGTGCATTGTGGCCTTCCTCACCCTCTTCCACTGAGAATGCAGAGGAGAACCATCCAGAACCCCCGCAGAAAGAAATCCTTACAGCGGTTCATACCTATGGCTCCTCACTCAATCAACACTAGAATTTAAGGGCATGAAGGAGGGTATACTTCACATCAGTCATGACATGCAGTAGATAAGGGAAAGACCTACTGTGTTGGAGGGTAGGGTGAGCACCATGGAGGATGAGCTGATCCTTCTGGAGCAAACAGTCCGCACTATTTCTGCTAAAACATCCAAGCGCTCAGTTAGAGTTGAGGATATGGAAAACAGACTCTGACACAATAATTTGAGTATTGTGGGTATACCTGAAAAAGCTGAGGGTAAGAGCCCTGTTGACATTATTGAGTTATGGCTTTCTAGTACTTTTGGAAAAGATAATCTGATGACATTTTTCTCCATGGAAAGAGCGCACAGGGTTCCTCCCCGAGCTCCTCCACCAGGGGGTTCTGATAGACCCTTCCTGTTGAAACTTCTTCATTATAAAGATAGAGATGTTATCCTATGCCTGGCTAGGCAGAAAACAACTATGGAAATCCAGGGCTCCAAAGCGTCTATATTCCCTGATTTCTCAGGTGAGGTCCAGAGGACCTAAATTCTTAGATGTTAAAAGGCATCTGTGCTCCATCTCAGTGGCATACTCTATGCTATTTCTTGAAAAACTGTGTGTAGTGGCGAATGGCTCAGTTCAATTTTTTGATTCTTCTACTATGGCATCCCACTGACTAGATCGCAATGAGTGCAGCCTTCGGCCAGTGGTTTATCGAATGGTACCAATAAATCTTCTTGATTATGCTCGCTTATTTTGCTTACAATGAAGCTAGACAAGAAAGTCCCGACAGCTCTGGGTTGTCATTATGGATGCTTACATGGTTTATAGTCTGACACTGTTTTTACCCCGCTATTGACCCTGTGGGGAGTTCTTGAGCCCAGCCTGCTGAGCCACAGGATGGGCCTTTACTTTCTTGCATTGTTACAGGCTTTGATTCCTTTTGTAGTATTTTTAGCTGCCTTCAAGTGTCCATTTTGTTCTGCCCCCTGTGCATGCCACTGCTTAAGGCCCTGTCTGGACTGCTGTATGACCTTCCTAATTTATGGTTACTGGTCTTTGGGTTCCCCTCCAGTATGCCCTCTCCCGTCTGCCTTGGAGTGGTCCTCGACCCGAAGACCATTTTCATTTCCGATTTATACAAATGAGTCTTCATTAGGATACAATTCTCTCCTGGAACTTGAGGGGATTACATGATCCGAAAAAAAGAACAGCCATTTTCACTATGGTTGGCCTCATAAACCTGCTATACTATGCCTGCAGGAGATTCATTTGACTGAGGACTCTATTCACTTTTTGCAACGTCCCACATTCCCGATTCAATTTCATTCCCGACACATAGCTGAGGTGGGATTGGTGGATCTTTGGTGGATCAAATATCCAATGGTGGCTCAATTTTCCTGCCATTCCCTGACCCACTCATCTCTTTCTCTTATAAATCTTATCCTGGGCATGGAATTGACTCCTACCCTTAACCCCAATGTTGAGTATTTGGCTAGGGATCTGTCTGACCACTCACCAGTTAAGTTGTCTTTGTTGCTACGTAATTCTCGTTTCCCCATATTGTGGAAACTTAATCCCTTTTGGATAACCCTTTTTCCCAATATTGACAATATACAATCACAATTGAGAGGCTTCTTGCTTGATAATAGGCACTCAACCTCACCTATGATGTTATGGGATGCTATAAAGGTTTTTTTAGAGGTTTATGCATTCAGGAGATTTCCTTAATTAAATACAATACTAGACAATTTTATCGATCTATACAAATGCAACAGGCAGAAAATAAATTATTTTTTTCTTCTTAGACCTTTTTTGAGGAGGGGGAGAAAACAGGTCATTTGATAACAGTCATAGCTAAGTCTCAACAGCCATCAACCTATGTCTCTGCATTAAAATTGTCTCCAACACGGGTGGCCACTGATACTCCCACCATTTTACAGGGCTTTAACTCCTTCTATACTCCCTTCTACTCTTCTAGAGCTTTCTACCCCATAGATAGGCTTACTGACTTCCTTGCTGAGATAAATCTCCCGAAGCTTTCGGTGGTAGATAGGAAGAGCCTGAATGCTCCGTTATCCTTGGAAAAATTACAATCAGTGGTAAATTTGTTTCCTAATTCTAAATCCCAAGGTAGCGATGGATTTCCAGTAGAAGGTTACAAAGTTTTTGGAGAAGTACTTCTTCCAGAATTATTGCAGACAATTAGGGCTGCTATGAATCATCTTTTGAAGCAAGGAAAGGACCCTACCCAGGCAGAATCATATTGCCCTATCTCCCTATTTCCTACTGATTTAAAGATTGTAACAAAGGTACTTGCAACACGGCTTTCTAAGGTAATTGCCAAACTTATCAATCTGGATCAATCGGGATTTATCCCCAATAGATCAACATCTATCAATCTCCATAGGTTATACATTAATTTACAACTGCCGATGGACAATGTGGGCAACAATGCCCTTCTCTCTCTTGATGCTGCAAAGGCATTTGATAGTGTGAAATGGCAATACTTATGGCAGGTCCACAACAAATTCAACCTGGGGAATGAATTTATCTGTTGGCTCCGATTGCTTTATAAGGCTCCCACAAGCTAGAAAACAGGTAAATAATGCTCTATCCCCATCCTTTACATTGCATAGAGGTACGAGGCAGGGATGCCCACTGTCACCCTTGCTCTTTGCTCTGGCAGTGGAGCCATTGGCAGTGGCCATCAGGGAGGACCAGAATATAGAGGGGTTTAAACGAGGCGGTGTTGAAGAGAAACTGGCTTTATATGCAGATGATGCTCTATTGTTTTTGGGCAATACGTCCCTCTCCCTTACAAGACTAATGACCCTTATTGATATATTCAGATCCTTTTCTGGTTTTAGGATTAATTGGGATAAATCCACCCTGCTGCCCTTAGACCCGATGCTAACTCCCTTACCACAAGTTGTGTCCCAATTCAGGTGGTAGATTCCTTCCATTATTTGGGTATTCATGTGCACCCTACCCTACCTAAATAAGTCCAGCTTAACCTCCATCCTCTACTTCTTAGGTTCAGGCAGAAAACAGTTGGACCAAATTACCGCTTTTGGTGGTTGGCAGGTGTAATTTAATAAAAATGATCTGGGCCCCTCAGTTGTTATATGCCCTGCATAATGCACCGAATTGGGTTCCCATGTATGTTTTCAAGCAGTTTTTACACTGTTTCGCTTTTTGATTTTGAAAAAGCAATCCACTCATATAAAACTAGAAACTTTGCAGGAATCTAGGGAGGCTGGGGGGCTTAGCAGTGCCTAATCCATTTTATTACTATATGGCAGCGCAACTTCAACACATTACTGACTGGCAAGATGCTGATATTGTTGACACCATTGAGCAGCTCTTAGTGGGTGTATTCTCTAATGATAATTTGATAGAATGTCTGGAGGCAGGCGAGTTTGGAGCAATGTCTTAATACCCTACCCTAGCACTGATTGATAAAATTTGTTCTAAAGCTAAACATTTTTTTAATTATTCAGGCTATACCTCATTCACTCCCATCTTCTATAATACTAACTACTCTAAGTTGTGGTGGTTTATGTAATAATTTATACTAACTAAACAGGGCGGTGTCAACTCCCTTAAACAGAATATTGCAGTGTCTCCAGCCGTTAAAATACCGCAAATATTTAATAAACCAATAATTTGGACAGTTACATTAATTATTCAGATAACCTTAGTACACTATCCTAACCACACAATAAAAATGTTGTAAATCTTAATAAGTTTAAATATAAAAGAAAGTTACAGTATTTTGGCACAGTCTCACCACTCCCAGAATTTTGATTTTTGAGGACTCCCAGTGGGATGCAGTTGGGAAAAGAAAATGTTTCTGGTCAGTCAGGCACCAGAATTTAAATCAGCAGCAGAGTCTCTGGCAAAAGTCTTTTCCTTCAAAATGGCCTTCAAAAATAAAATGTCAGCTCAAAGTTTTCAGCAAAATGGCCGCATGTAGCAGGAAGCAGCGAGTATAGTCAAATGAAGTAAATAGTATATAGTATGAAAAAATAGTATATAAGTAAAGTATATATATAGAAGCAGTATATGAAGTGAAGTAGTCAAGGGAAGTAGTAGTTTAGTAGTATAGTCAAGTAGTTCAGAAGTTTAGTAGCTGAGTGATGAAGTAGTCTTTAATTTGGGGTGTGTGGCATTTTTATACCATGCAAGTCCTTTGTTCCGAAGGACCTCCCAATGGGCTTGTTGATTGGACGGTTAAGAAGTTTATGTGACTTAGAAGTTCCTTACATCTCCACAGGGGACAGTCAGGTATCACAAATGAACTGGTGATCTTAATGATGACTCACCCTTTGATATAAACAGTATATCTCCATGGATAAAATATACGGGTCCTATTCAAGTATAAATGACTTCCCCACTAACTCTTGAATAAGGACCATAGAAATATGTGAATATATTTGGTGTCTCATCTTCCTGATATGAGCTGTATTGGGATTGCTGATTTTTGTCGTGAAATGGTGGATCTTTGTATAATGATGGCATAATTTGTTCTGGTATTATCTTGTTCTGGTATTATCTTGTGTTTAATTCCCATTCATCAGATGATTTATACCATCTCTCTCTCCATCTTGATATAGACGCAGGTGTTGTTGTAACTTTATTTGGAGATATGTAATTTACCCAACTCACAAACCATCTTATATTCTATGACTTCATGATCTTCAGTTAAGTGATATGCAGTACCCAACTTTGTTAAATAGATCTTGGTGTGTGGCTATATACCTTTGATAATATTTCAGTTTAGATATATGCCACACTTTTTTTTCGTAATATCTTAAATGAACCAAGTCTTTCCTTATGAGCTCAGTGCAAAGCTCAAGGAGAGATGACAAAAGAAGCGTCTAGTTACTAGCACTATTATGTGATAATTAGAGTACACATCTAGTTGGATTTTAGTGAGAAGTTTGACTCACTATAATTGAGTTTCCTTGAGACCTGCAATTGATTTTAATTGAGGTATCTCCTGGCTTTCCATAGACAATGGTGCTTGTTTAGATAACAGACATCTGCAATGTCTTGGGAGAACCATAATCAATTAGTAAATAATATTGAGTCCCACCATTGTCAAATTATGGTACTTTGAGCATCTGCAAGCCTCAAATAGTGTATTTGGTCTCCATTGTATGTCAAACAGGTCTCTTCCTCTCATTGTTTATGTTGGCTTCCTTTAAGGTTCACTTGAAATTACCAACTATTTTAACCTATAACAGTCAGCTTTTAAGATTTTATTTTGGGTAATATAATTTTCCTTAATAAATAGTCCAAAAATCATTACAAAGTTGCGGGATTTTGCTGGCTGCTATAGATGAGGAGCTATATATTCCACATACCTATATTGCCATCCTTTGAGTGCTGTTTGTAGCTTGTAAGCTCATAGCTCAGAAATGGTTGTCTCCTACTCCCCCTTCCCACACCCACTAGATTAAAGCTATTAACGATACCCTAATCAGAGAGAAATTAATCAACATAGAGGATGTTCCCGGAACGTCACGACCATTTGAGATGCTTGGTTGGGTACACCAGGATTAGCACCAATTCAACTAATCAAAGACAAAATATTAAGTGGCGAAGTCTCTTCAGGTTTTCTGTGATATAGCTAGTGTCCCATCAACTTCTATTAGAGCCATATGTGTACTAAAATTTGCGTTTGGCAGACATTGGAATTTTATCTATAGTACTAAACATGGATAGGTTGAGGCAACTTGATTTTCCAAGTTTAGTTTGGTGAAAGAATGGTTTGTTTTGGTTTTGTATATTGGGTTCATTATTTTTGTTTTTTTGTTTTATGAAAAAATGTATGGAAAATATTGTGGTCTGGGATCTGTACTTAGATTCTCTGTATGCATTGATATATACTCCTTTTGTATCACAATGTTGTAAACTGTTAAACCCAATGCTATCCCCTGTTGGAGATTGTACATGTACATGGATCCAAACTTCAATAAAAAAAAATCTGATTTAAAAAAAAAAAAAAAAGATGGCATTATACAGTGTCAATAGGTGCGGTAACACATAATTCTTATGAGCAATATGGTGTGCTGTTGAAGCCAGGAGTCTTTATGTTTAGCGAAGGATCCCAGGGCTTTCTTAATTTCCTCTGCTGTAATAGAGGCATCTAAAAATAATCTATGTGCCCTGGAAAGAGAAGGTAACTGTATAGATGTTAAGTACCCTGAGAGTTCTAAAGGATCATAGCGGACATGGGAGGTATAGAGATCAGTATAAAAGTGTAGGAAGGCATCCAGAACATGATCAGTGGAGGTCCAAAGAACACCTGCACTGTGAAATATTCTAGGTACAGAAAAAGGTTCTGGAACAGGGAGGGCCAAAAGGCCAAAAGGCCAAAAGGCGACCATTTTTATCACCTGATTCAAATATATTGTGCGCCTGGTATAGCAGTTTGTTTTGTGTTTTGTTAGTAAGAGCTAAAGCATAAGATCATTGAGCCTCCTTCTATAGATGATAAGTGCATGGAGAGGGAGCAGAAATATAGAGGCATTCAGCAACAGAGACCTGTTGGTCTAACTGTACAAGCTGGGCATCATTAGCTTTTTTGAGTGCACATCCCACTTTCATATAAGAATCTTTCATTACCGCTTTGAATGCATCCCATGTAAGGATTTCCGAGGCCTGCTGATCATTGTGTTTCCAAAACAGTTTCATACAGTGGGGAAATTAACTATTTAAACCCCTGCAGATTTTGTAAATTTGCCTACTTACAAAGAAATGAAGGGTCTTTAATTTTTTATCATATGTGTATTTTAAATGATAGAGACAGATTATCAACCAAAAATCCAGAAATAACATATGATACAAATGTTATAAATTGAGATGCAGTTCAGTGAGCAAAATAAGTATTTTATCCCCTACCAACCAACAATAATTCTGGCTCCCACAGACTGGCTATGTGCTCATGTGGTACACAGATTAGTCCTGTCAATTTAAGAAGGTGCTTCTAATGACAACTTGTTATGTGTATAAAAGATACCTGTCCACAGAATCTTTTTCTTCCATTCAAACCTTGCCATCATTGGTAAGATCACATATCTGTCAAAGGATGTCAGGGACAAGACTGTAGACCTGCACAAAGATGGAATGGGTTACAAGACCATCAGCAAGAAGCTTGGTGAGAAGGAGACAACTGTTGGAGCGATTATTCACAGATGGAAGAAATACAAAATAGCTATCAATCTCCCTCGGTCTGGAGCTCCATGCAAGGTTTCGCTTCATGGGGTAAGGATGATTATCAGAAAAGTGAGAAACGCAGAACTACAAGGGAGGAGATTGTGAATGATCTCAAGGCAGTTGGGACCACAGCCACCAAACAAACCATTGGTAACACAATATGATTGAAATCCTACAGAGCCCACAAGGTTCCCCTCCTCAAGAAGGTACATGTACAGGCCCGTCTGCAGTTTCCCAATGAACATCTAAATGATTCAGAGAAGGATTGTGAGAAAGTGCTGTGGTCAGATGTGACCAAAATTGAGCTCTTTGGCATTAACTCGACTCCATCCCTACAGTCAAGCACGGAGGTGGAAACATTATGTTGTGGGGTAGTTTCTCTGCTAAAGGTACAGGTCAAATTTGCAGCATTGAGGGGCCAATGGATGGGGCCATGTATTGTAAAATTTTGGATGAAAACCTTCTTCCCTCAGCAAGAACACTGAAGTTGGGTAGTTAATGGTTTTTCCAGCATGACAATGACTCAAAGCATACTGCCAAGCCAACAAAGAAGTGTCTCAAGAAGAAGCACATTAAGGTCAACCAGTCTCCAGACCTTAATCTTATATGTATGGAGGGAGCTGAAACTTTGAGTTTCCAAGCAACAGCCAAGAAAACTTGAAGAATTAGAGAAGATCTGTAAAGAAGTGTGGACCAAAATCCCTCTTTGGATGTGTGCAAACCTGGGAACCAACTGCAAGAAACATCTTACCTCTGTGCTTGCCAACAAGGGTTTCTCCACCAAGTACTAAGTCATAATTTGCTTGGGGATCAAGAACTTATTTTGCACACTGAGCTGCAACTCAATTTATAACATTTGTATCATGTGTTTTTTTCTGGATTTTTGGTTGATATTCTGTCTCTATCATTTAAAATACACCTGTGATGAAAATTACTCACCGATCGGGGTCTGCTGCAGCCCGCGAAGCCTGGCATGGCCTACATGAGGCCTGGAGCGGCGTACATGAGGACAGGACCTGTCTCACTGCACCCAGAAATCGAGACATGGATAGGTGAGTTGTTGATGGGGGGAATCTGACAACTTCAGCTACCCCAGTATCCTGTGCAGGAACTCAAATCCTTATTGGGGCCTGCACTCAAAGGAGTCCACAAGCTCTCCCTGGATATACAGAGGACAGACCCAGTCCGGGAGCTCTGTGGGGTGACCTGCACCTATCCTCTCCCCACCCCCCATCTTTAGCTGTGATAATCTCTTCTACAATTTAAAATGGTGAGAAGCATGAACTACCCTGTAGAGATTATCCCTATGTAAAAGTTCCCTCGTCGGGGGATGCGCACCCGAGGGCAGGGTTGATGGCCGTTTGATCTCCATGTCCCGCGCCTCCGGAATATTTACCTCGGCATATCAGGCTTTCATTCCCTGTGCACTGGTACAAAAGATCGCAGGTACCTGCGGAATCCCTGGTCTATGCCCGACGATGCATCGTACCCCACGCAATTAGCCTAAATAAGCCTAAACACCGGGCTCAGCAAAAAGACTCTCCACCCCGGCAGTCCGACAAGATGGCGCACAGCCTACCTGAGCCTGATGATACCACGTGGCTTACAGGAGATCCGGAATCGGGTGAGGATCGTCAGCACCAGTTCCCCTCTGTCTTAACCAGTTCTTTGGAGCACAATGCTGAAGCTTTATCACACAAATTCCACACTATTGTGCAGGAAGAGATTACAACTGCCTCTTACAAGCTGTCCTATGATCTGGTAAAAGGTCTAAAGGAATTGAGCCATCATGCTCATCAATTAGAACAGAGTATGGATTTGGCGACTACAGTCTTGGAGGGTCATGAGTAGAGATGAGCGAATCGAACATGACGAAGTGGAATTCGTTCCGAAGATTTGGAAAAATTCTATTCGCGACGAATCCGAAGATTAGCAAACTTCGGATGCACGAATCGAATTTTCCCAAAAATGGCGGCGACATGTGTGGCCACGGAGAAAATGGACAGAGAAGATGGGGCGGGAATCTCTGGGAAGGCGCGCAGACAAGGCGTGCTGACCCATAATGCATTAGTGCATTCCAGTGACATAAACGTACAGTTTCCAGCCAACGGCAAGCTGCAATTGACCGATTGTGCTAAATTAACTGACTTTCTGCTTCACAACCACTATTGTACGTTCAAAGAGTTAAATCCATTTACACGCCGGCTGGCGGTAATATTTTTTGGGTGATTAGTGCATTCCAGTGACATAAACGTACAGTTTCCAGCCAACGGCAAGCTGCAATTGACCGATTGTGCTAAATAAACTGACTTTCTGCTTCACAACCACTATTGTACGTTCAAAGAATTAAATCCATTTACACGCCGGGTGGCGGTAATATTTTTTGGGTGATTAGTGCATTCCAGTGACATAAACGTAGTTTCCAGCCAACGGCAAGCTGCAATTGACCGATTGTGTACAATAAACTGACTTTCTGCTTCACAACCACTATTGTACGTTCAAAGAGTTAAATCCATTTACACGCCGGCTGGCGGTAATATTTTTTGGATGATTAGTGCATTCCAGTGACATAAACGTACAGTTTCCAGCCAACGGCAAGCTGCAATTGACCGATTGTGCTAAATAAACTGACTTTCTGCTTCACAACCACTATTGTACGTTCAAAGAGTTAGATCCATTTACACGCCGGGTGGCGGTAATATTTTTTGGGTGATTAGTGCATTCCAGTGACATAAAGTTACAGTTTCCAGCCAACGGCAAGCTGCAATTGACCGATTGTGCTAAATAAACTGACTTTCTGCTTCACAACCACTATTGTACGTTCAAAGAGTTAAATCCATATACACGCCGGGTGGCGGTAATATTTTTTGGGTGATTAGTGCATTCCAGTGACATAAACATACAGTTTCCAGCCAACGGCAAGCTGCAATTGACCGATTGTGCTAAATAAACTGACTTTCTGCTTCACAACCACTATTGTACGTTCAAAGAGTTAAATCCATTTACACGCCGGCTGGCGGTAATATTTTTTGGGTGATTAGTGCATTCCAGTGACATAAACGTACAGTTTCCAGCCAACGCCAAGCTGCAATTGACCGATTGTGCTAAATAAACTGACTTTCTGCTTCACAACCACTATTGTACGTTCAAAGAGTTAAATCCATATACACGCCGGGTGGCGGTAATATTTTTTGGGTGATTAGTGCATTCCAGTGACATAAACGTACAGTTTCCAGCCAACGGCAAGCTGCAATTGACCGATTGTGCTAAATAAACTGACTTTCTGCTTCACAACCACTATTGTACGTTCAAAGAATTAAATCCATTTACACGCCGGGTGGCGGTAATATTTTTTGGGTGATTAGTGCATTCCAGTGACATAAACGTACAGTTTCCAGCCAACGGCAAGCTGCAATTGACCGATTGTGCTAAATAAACTGACCTTCTGCTTCACAACCACTATTGTACGTTCAAAGAGTTAAATCCATTTACACGCCGGCTGGCGGTAATATTTTTTGGGTGATTAGTGCATTCCAGTGACATAAACGTACAGTTTACAGCCAACGGCAAGCTGCAATTGACCGATTGTGCTAAATAAACTGACTTTCTGCTTCACAACCACTATTGTACGTTCAAAGAGTTAAATCCATATACATGCCGGGTGGCGGTAATATTTTTTGGGTGATTAGTGCATTCCAGTGACATAAACGTACAGTTTACAGCCAACGGCAAGCTGCAATTGACCGATTGTGCTAAATAAACTGACTTTCTGCTTCACAGCCACTATTGTACGTTCAAAGAGTTAAATCCGTTTTTATTTTTGGGGTGCCTATTGAATTAAAGAGTATGTCAGACAACACGCAGAGGAGTGGAAGAGGAGGCAATGTTTCAGGAGCGAGCAGACGTGGCAGCAGAGGAAGGGGTCGGGGCAGCACTAGTCGCAGCCAGAGGCCAGTGCTTCCGGTGTCATCCAGCGGTCATGTCTCCACCGACAACCCTGCCGTCATCGATTGGTTGACTCAGTCGTCTTCCTCTTCCCAGGTCACCTCTGACACCTACAGCCAACGGTCGGTGGGTACGTCAGACACAACCGTTAGTTGGCATGGCCCGGGAGCAAGCCCACTGAAATCACGTGTCCTCGACCTGCCCCTGTCCTTTGGTGTTCCCTCACCAAGCGAAGTATCGCATGCTGTGGGCTCAGCCCCACTGTACAGTGAGGAAGAGCTAACAGAGGGCGGTCAGGAACGGGGGGAGACATCCGCCTCTTCAGCAGCCAGGCGAAGAAGTACTGGCGAGGAGAGTGGCTCTGTAGCCGGTCTAGAGACAGGTCTGTCTCTTGACCCACACGCAGCCGAGGGGGCTAGTAGTGACGCGGAGACCCTAATTGATGATGATGAGGCTGATCGCACTTGGCAGCCTCGTCGTCATCAGGCTATTGCTTCCGCATCATCAGGAGAAGAGGGTGCCAGCTTGCCAGCGAGCAAAACAGTCGGTGGGTTGCCCAGGAGACAGCAGCAGGGTCGCAGCAGTGTCAGTGGAGCCAAACGGCCACGGAGTAGAGCACCAGCTCCACTGCAGCCTACCACCACGGCCAGTAGTGGTGCCGGTGTGCACGGAGGAAGTAGCAGTCAGCCAGTGAGGAGTAGCGGGGGCAAAGTTTCCTACTCGGCGGTGTGGCAATTTTTCGTCAAGCCGCCCGAGGAAGTAAACGTAGCCGTATGTCGACTATGTGGCCAGAAAGTCAAGCGTGGCCAGGGGGCCAATGTTGGGACTACAGCGTTGCGTCAGCATATGCAGCGTCGCCATTCGGTGGCCTGGGAAAACCGTGATAAAGATACGGCGGTTCTGCCTGCCCCAGCCCCCGCTACATCACCCGCTCCGTTACTTGCTCCGTCACCCAACGTCAATCGCCCTCTATCAGCCAGTCAAGGCTCCAACACCTCTGCTGAGGGGAGTTGTCGCTCGTTGGCATCTTCCGCTCGTTCAGATGCTCCTTCTCCTGCTACTCCTCTTCACGGATTCCGTCAGCAGTCTTTCTTGGAATCCGTTTCCAAGAGACAACAGTCTCGGTGCAGAAGCTGAACGTCCTCCTGTCCAAGTTGCTGGTGCTGCAGTCCCTCCCTTTCCAAGTGGTGGACTCAGCACCTTTCCGAGAAATGATGGCTTGTGCCGAGCCGCGGTGGAGAGTGCCAAGCCGTCATTTCTTCGCCAAAAAGGCAGTGCCAGCCCTGCATTCACATGTAGAAGAGATGGTGGGCCAGTCTTTGAGCATGTCGGTCTCTGCCAAAGTGCACGGCAGCGCCAACGTGTGGAGCTGTAACTACGGTCAGGGACAGTACATGTCATTTACGGCCCACTGGGTGAACGTGGTGCCGGCACAGCCGCACCAGCAACTTGGACAGGTCACGCCGCTTTTGCCTCCACGTTTGCACGTCCTTGGTCCAGCAAAGATGTCCGCCTCTACCACCTCTTCTTCCGCCGTGTCCTCAGCCGCCACCCCCGTGCCAAGTCCCATTACCCGACCGGCATATCACATGTGCAGGGCGCAACGGTGTCACGCTGTGCTGCACCTGGTATGCCTTGGCGAACGTAGTCACACAGGGGAGGAACTTCTGAGTGTAATGAACAGAGAAATCGACAGATGGCTGTCTCCGCGCAAACTGAAAATCGGAACCATGTTGACCGACAACGGAAAGAACATGGTGTCTGCTCTGCGTCAAGGAAGGTTGTGCCATGCGCCATGCATGGCTCACGTGTTCAATCTGGTTGTCAAGCGGTTCCTAAAATCCACCATCCCACTGCAAGACATCCTTAAAATGTCACGTAAACTTTGCATGCATTTCAGCCATTCCTACACCGCAAAGCACACCCTCCTTGAGCTGCAGCGGCAGAACGGAATTCCACAGCATCGCCTGATCTGCGACGTTGCAACAAGGTGGAATTCAACCCTACATATGTTAGACCGCCTTTACGAACAGCGAAAGGCCATCACCGATTTCCTGATGTTACAAGCGGATAAAGGTACTCCCCTGTGTAACTTAGATGTCAGCCATTGGCAGCTCATGCGTGACACCTGCCGCTTGCTCAGGCCCTTTGAGGAGGCAACGCTATTCGTGAGTTGGCAGGACTATGGGATGAACGACGTCATTCCTCTGTTGCACATCCTGGAACAAATGCTGTTAACAATGGCTGGTCAGGGTGCGGTAGACGTGGCGCACAGATCTCAACGCCACATGACCCCTGTGGGGGCAGGACAGGAAGAAGAGGAGGAGGTAGAGGAGGACATTGGTGCTCATGAATTATTGAGTGAAATGGGTGGTTTTTCCACTCAGCGGACAGGAGTGGAGGAGCAGGAGCATCTGGTAGAGGAGGAGGAGGAGACAGAGGACCCAGACGCACCGTGGCAGTATGCTGTGGAGATGGAGGCAGGGAGTCCCTCGCATTCCTTGGCACAAATGGCCCATAGCATGCTCGGTTGCTTGCGTAGCGACAGCCGAATAATAACCATCAGACAGAGGGATGACTTTTGGCTGTCCACCTTGTTGGACCCTTGCTACCGTTCAAAAATGGTGGCCTTTTTCACACCTGCTGAGAGGGAGGCCAAAATAAAGTACTATAAAAACCACCTATGTAGTCAGTTGGTCTCTGCCTTTCTGCGCCAACGTCCATCCTCAGACACTGTGGGCCCTGTGCGCTCGCAGGAATTGCTTTGTATATCTGTCGCCTTAGGGGCTGCTGTCTGGCGACATAATTTTTTGTCACTGTGTAGACATCTATTTATAGGCCGATGTTTGGCCACAAAAATATATTTAGTAATAACCTAGCCGTTCAGGCCGCTCCCTGAACACCTCGGGAATTGCTTTGTATATCTGTCGCCTTAGAGGCCGCTGTCTGAACAGCTCATGAATTGCTTTCTATATGTGTCGCCTTTGAGGCCGCTGGCTGGACAGCTGATGAATTGATTTGTATATATGTACTTATTGTCCGCTGTCCGGACAGCTCATGAATTACTTTTTGTATATAGCCTTCCAAACCACTCTCAGAATAAGTCATGATATTCATGCTGTGTATAGCCTTATAGGCCAATGGTCAATCAAGTCATGATTGTTATAGTGTGTATAGCCTTATAGGCCGCTGTCTTTACAACTTTATAATTCCATGCAGTATATAGCCCTATCGGCCACTTTCTGGCATCCAGTTGCTGTAGCCCCCATCACCACACTGTGCCACGGGCCCCTGTACCGCCTTCTCATACTGCTGCCAGATCCATCCTCTGCCATGTGCGTCTTTGTCGTCTGCTCACGCTGCTGGGTTCCAGTTTTAAACCTAGGCCTGTGTATGGCTTCCGAATACTGCTGCCTCCACCGCCACCCTGCGCCATGTGCCTCTGTCGTCTGCTCACGCTGCTGACGGCTTCCGCTTTTTACCTAGGCCTGTGTATGGCTTCCGAATACTGCTGCCTCCACCGCCACCCTGCGCCATGTGCCACTTTCGGGTCTCCTCACACTGCTGCCAGGTCCATACTGATTCATGGCCCCCTGTACCGGCTCCTCATGAACGTGGTTCAGCGGGTTTGCATCACTTAACGGCAAATCGTTGACAAATGCTGGGACGTTCAGTGTTGTGCGCATTAGGCCAGACACCAAAGGGCAGCACAGACCTGTTATTACTCGCTCAAGCATGGCTGAACAAAACCAGTCTCTACCACAAATTGGACCCAGACCTGCCCAGGGTCACGTAACTAGATTGCACGGAGGAGTAGAGTCCGTTATCGGAATTAAATAGACAAAACGCCACACCAAAAAGAGTGGCCATTTCCAACACTTATTCCAGAAAGAGGAACAACCCGTTTCATATACGGCCCGTAGACGTTTCACGTCTGCCACATTCAGTCGATTTAAGACGCAAGCTCCACTTCCTGTGGTCTCTGACCGTCGATATACCTTTAAGTGTCAGCTTTGAAGCTATATTCCCTCCGGAGCACTGACACTGGTGCCCTTCCGTCATCATGCCTTTAAGTTTCAGTTTTCAACCATATTCCCCACAGAAGCCAAACTCTTGGGTATCCCAGAAGCTGCTCAGCGGGTCAGGGCAATAAAGCTCCCGGTTCGCAGGTTGTTCCGTCTTATGGATGGAAGTACGACGGTATATGATCTTCTTCGCACCCACGG
This sequence comes from Staurois parvus, assembly GCF_062004578.1. Lineage (NCBI taxonomy): Eukaryota > Metazoa > Chordata > Amphibia > Anura > Ranidae > Staurois > Staurois parvus. The sequence continues at coordinate 6,862,642 of NW_028317818.1, forward strand.
CATTACCTCATAAAATTTCTGCATTGCATCTGCAATCACAACGCTGACTTCCCGGATCGCCACTCAGCCATTGGACTCTTGATAGTCGTCTCCCCACACTGCTGCTGGGGGGACTTTTTAACCTAGGCCTGTGTATGGCCTTCAATTGAAGCTGCTTCCGCTCCGCCACTCTGCCATTGGACTCTTGATAGTCGTCTCCCCACGCTGCTGCTGGGGGGACTTTTTAACATAGGCCTCTGTATGGCCTTTAATTGAAGCTGCTTACGCTCCGCCACTCTGCCATGGGCCTCTTGGGTATCCCAGAAGCTGCTCAGCGGGTCAGGGCAATAAAGCTCCCGGTTCGCAGGTTGTTCCGTCTTATGGATGGAAGTACGACGGTATATGATCTTCTTCGCACCCACGGCATTACTTCGTAGAATTTCTGCATTGCATATGCAATCACAACACTGACTTCCCGGATCGCCACTCAGCCATTGGACTCTTGATAGTCGTCTCCCCACACTGCTGCTGGGGGGACTTTTTAACCTAGGCCTGTGTATGGCCTTCAATTGAAGCTGCTTCCGCTCCGCCACTCTGCCATTGGACTCTTGATAGTCGTCTCCCCACGCTGCTGCTGGGGGGACTTTTTAACCTAGGCCTGTGTATGGCCTTCAATTGAAGCTGCTTCTGCTCCGCCACTCTGCCATTGGACTCTTGATAGTCGTCTCCCCACACTGCTGCTGGGGGGACTTTTTAACATAGGCCTCTGTATGGCCTTCAATTTAAGCTGCTTACGCTTCACCACTCTGCCATGGGCCCCTGTACCGCCTCCTCTTGCTGCTGCCAAGTCCAGAGTGTGTCATGGGTCCCTGTACGGCCTCTCATTGCTGCTGACTTCATCGCCAGACTCTGCCATGTGCCACTTTCAGGTCTCCTTACACTGTTGGTGGGTTCCATTTTGTGATAGGGTGCTGTATGGCCTTCCATTGCTGCTGCCTCCACCGCCACCCTGCGCCATGTGCCTCTGTCGTCTGCTCACGCTGCTGACGGCTTCCGCTTTTTAACCGAGGCCTGTGTTTGGCTTCCGAATACTGCTGCATCCACCGCCACCCTGCGCCATGTGTCTCTGTCGTCTGCTCACGCTGCTGACGGCTTCCGCTTTTTAACCTAGGCCTGTGTATGGCTTCAGAATAATGCTGCCTACACCGCCACCCTGCGCCATGTGCCTCTGTCGTCTGCTCACGCTGCTGCCAGGTCCATACTGATTCATGGCCCCCTGTACCGGCTCCTCATGAACGTGGTTCAGTGGGTTTGCATCACTTAACGGCAAATCGTTGACAAACGCTGGGATGTTCAGTGTTGTGCGCATTAAGCCAGACACCAAAGGGCAGCACAGACCTGTTATTACTCGCTCAAGCATGGCTGAACAAAACCAGTCTCTACCACAAATTGGACCCAGACCTGCCCAGGGTCTCGTAAGTAGATTGCACGGAGGAGTAGAGTTCGTTATTGGAATTAACTGTGAGGGACTTTTAAACCTAGGCCTGTGTATGGCCTTCAATTGAAGCTGCTTCTGCTCCGCCACTCTGCCATTGGACTCTTGATAGTCGTCTCCCCACGCTGCTGCTGGGGGGACTTTTTAACATAGGCCTCTGTATGGCCTTCAATTTTAGCTGCTTACGCTCCGCCACTCTGCCATGGGCCCCTGTACCGCCTCCTCATGCTGCTGCCAGGCCCGTAATCTGCCATGGGCCCCCGTACCGACTCCTCATGCTGCTGCCAGGCCCGTAATCTGTCATGGGCCCCTGTACCGCCTCCTCATGCTGCTGCCAGGTCCAGAGTGTGTCATGGGTCCCTGTACGGCCTCCCATTGCTGCTGTCTCCATCGCCACACTCTGCCATGTGCCACTTTCAGGTCTCCTCACACTGCTGGTGGGTTCCATTTTGTCATAGGGTGCTGTATGGCCTCCCATTGCTGCTGCCTCCACCGCCACACTGTGGCTCCACACTCTGGTTTTGGCCCCGTGACTGCCCAAATGAGTGAAGTGTGCGGTGATTCTAAGATCGACGGCACTCATCTGCATGTCATACTGACTGACAGTATTATTTCTCTTCCCCAGCAGACTCCAAGGGCATTTAAATTAAAGGTACAGTGTTCTGCACTAATATAAAGGCTCTCTGAAGCCTAGAAACACCCTTTTTATAAGTTAAATTCGCAGCGAATATATTCGGCTCGAAGCGAATTTATTTCGCGAATTCGGCGAATCAGCCGAACCGAATTTTTGAATAATTCGCTCATCTCTAGTCATGAGCAGTAGGTGGAGGATTTACACGCAGAGTTGGACACCCTAAAAGATAATTTGGAAGATAATGAGAACAGGGCCCTTAGAGATAACCTCCGTATTCGTGGTGTGCCTGAGGTGGTAACTGATCTACAGGGTACTGCCCTCTTTCAGGAACTGGCTCCTGAGATCCCTCTGGAACATTTGGAATTTGATCGTATTCACAGAGTTTTATCCCCCAAACCCCCGGAGGGCCCCCCAAGGGATATTATTATTAAGTTCCACTATTACTAAAGCATCCCTCCTGCAGGCAGCTCAAAATCGACCAACATTGGCATTGGTAACTCCCTTCAGCTGTTTGCTGATTTATCTCCAGTTACAATAGCAAAATGCCGCACCCTGGGACCCTACCTACAAATTTTACAGTCAGCTAATATCAAATATAGATGGGGGTTTCCATTTCAGCTCTTCTTCTCCTACCAAGGTCAAAAGTTCCAGGTTTCCTCTTTGGTGGATCTTCGTAATCACTTCCAGGAACTGAAATTTGACTTGCCACTATCCCAGACTGAAGAGTCCTCTATCCCTGCACGCTTGCAGAGATCACAATCTTCACGCAAGTCACCTCCCCTGACTCAAAACAGCTCTCAAGCTCTCCGAACCCTTCAGACCCAGTGATTCCAGGCGGTCTCTGCGAGCTGATAATCTATTTTTTTTCCATTTTAGCAGTATGAGCGATATTGCCCTTGAACGCTCTTTTTTGTTAATTTCCAGCTTCTGTGCTGTCATGTGATATATTACTTCTTTTACTGGGGCTTAGGCCCTTGTGGACATGTTAGCTTTGCTTAGGTTGTTCTCACACCTTCTATGCATGATGAGCGACACTGCAGGTAGATATTCAGCTATGGGCGTGACCCTGCTTATTGGGCTGCACCCATGAGCGATCTCGCACATATGGCTATCCGGAGTTTTTACCTGCCTCTGTGTCGCTCGTTGAATACAGTTCATATAGCCTTAGTCATCATTACTAGGTAGTAGAGTAACCTAGCCTATGTTGTTTGCTAAATAATGTTTTGTTCTAGTTAAGCCAAGTAGTTCCGGTGGACCATTGCGTCCCCTCTCGAGATGGTGTGTGAATTGGACCTTTGTCCTACCCTCTATCCAGCCTACGTGTGGGTTTATCCCCCACAACTGGTTGTTATGCTTTTTGTGCTGATCTTGTTGCGTTAAATGATATTGCCTGTATACGAGATGGTTTAATGTTTTCTTCTTCCTTGATTTTTTTTTTCCTTTTCCTGGTTTCTTGTTCCGTGTACCTTGTCTTTTCACCTTATTTTTTTCAGAGTTCCCGGGAATCGTGATGGAGGCTATCCTCTTCTTTTTCAGCTGACATGTCGTTAAATTGGTTATCCTTGAATGTTCAGGCATGAACTTCCCCCAAAAGCGAGTGAAGATATTTAAGTTCCTCCAGGCTCGCCGCATAGATATTGCCTGCCTACTAGAAACTCACATTTCCGCTACTTCTAGCCCAAAGTAATTTGATGCCTGCTACCCTCAGGTTTTTCAGGCTACTGGCCCTACAAAACAAAGGGGAGTCCTCATTGCTTTCCATAGGAAAACCCCATTTGTTTGTGGGAGGTGTATTGCAGACCCAAATGGTAGGTATCTTTTATAACAGGGTACAATTCAGGGTGTAGATGTCACGCTTTTGAGTTATTATGCTCCAAATGTTAATCCTCGGCCTTTTTTATCGCATGTCTGTTCCCTTCTGGCAGTTCACCAACAAGGCACTCTTCTGGTAGTGGGGGACTCGAATTTAGTTCTGAATCCTGCTCTTGATAAGTATCCCCCAGAGGACTCTAACCCCTCCTCTGCAGCTAAATCTTTCACTCAAACCTTATGGACTCATGATTTGGTAGACTTATGGCGTGAGCTCCACCCTGGGGGGAAACAAAAATACAAAAAATAGGTGTAGCGCTCTCTAACCAAACAGTGACTAAAATACCTAATAGGGAATATTGATGTGGTTAATAGTGAAAAAACTACCAACTTAAAGTGTTCCAATACTGGATAAATAAACACAAGTGAATAAGCTCAATACAACATAATGGTATATAGTGAAAAACCACACATGTGATCCCAACACTGGGGGATAAATTCTGCAAAAAAAGTGATAAGAAAGTGCTCTGTGTCCAAAACACTCACATAATATAATAAATATATACAGTTGTGTTCAAAATAATAGCATTCAGACATCACTAACCTGATCAATCACTGTTTTTGGTAGAAATGATATTTCTACGTGACAAATAATTTACTAACAGGTGTAGTAGAGTAATAGAAATCCAACAGACCCAACAGTCATGACATGCCTGCTGCTGATTCTGTGTAATTGAATCACTAATTGAAAGGGGCATGTTCAAAATAATAGCAGTGTGGAGTTCTATTAGTGAGGTCATTCATTCTTTGAAAAACAGGTGGCAATTATTGCCCTTATTTAAGGAAGGAAGGCAGCAAATGTTGTATATGCTGGTTACAGTGCATTTCTCTCTGAAATTCTGAGGAAAATGGGTCGTTCCAGACATTGTTCAGAAGAACAGCGTACCTTGATTAAAAAGTTGATTGGAGAGGGGAAAACATACAAAGAAGTGCAGAAAATGATAGGCTGCTCAGCTAAAATAATTGCAAATGCTTTAAAATGGCAACCAAAACCTGAAAGACGTGGAAGAAAGTGAAAAACTACCATTCGAATGGATAGAAGAATAGCCAAAATGGCAAGGACTCAGCCAACAATCAGCTCCAGGAAGATCAAAGAAGGTCTAAAGTTACCTGTGAGTACTGTTACAATTAGAAGATGCCTATGTGAAGCAAAGCTATCTGCAAGAAGCCCTCGCAAAGTCCCACTGTGAAAAAAAGACATGTGCTGAAGAGGTTACAATTTGCCAAAGAGCACATTGACTGGCCTAAAGAGAAATGGCGCAACATTTTGTGGACTGATGAAAGTAAGATTGTTCTTTTTGGGTTCTTTTTTGGAGACAGTTTGTCAGATGACCCCCAAACACTGAATTCAAGCCACAGTACACTGACAGTGAAGCATGGTTGCGCAAGCATCATGATATGGGGATGTTTCCCATACTACGGTGTTGGGCCTATTTATCGCATACCAGGGATCATGGATCAGTTTGAATACATCAGAATACTTGAAGAGGTCATGCTACCTTATGCTGAAGAGGAAATGCCCTTGAAATGGGTGTTCCAACAAGGCAACGACCCCAAACACACCAGTAAATGTGCAACATCTTGGTTCCAGACCAACAAGATTGACGTTATAGAGTGGCCAGCCCAATCCCCGGATCTTAATCCAATAGAAAACTTGTGGGGTGACATCAATAATGCAGTTTCTGAGGCAAAACCAAGAAATAAAGAACTGTGGAATGTAGTCCAATCATCCTGGGCTGGAATACCTGTTCACAGGTGCCAGAAGTTGGTTGACTCCATGCAACACAGATGCACAGCAGTTCTCAGAAACAGTGCTTATACAACTAAATATTAATTAAGTAATTCAAAGGAAAGCAAAATCTTCAAACATTTGTCAGGTTATATAGTGAATGTCTGAGTTTGTAAAAAAGAATACAAACACTGCTATTTTTTTGAACAGTCTAATATTCACTTTTCTTCCATTTTTATAGAGGAACAACACAAATTTTATATATTTTTCTTCATGTTTTGATCTGGAATAGAATGTGTAGTGTTCCCAATGCATTTGTGTGTATGGAAATAAAAGCTATTAGAAGGATTTTGAGCTTTATTCACTTTTTTCCAACACACTGCTATTATTTTGAACACAACTGTAAATGAATATATAAACCCCTATAGAAATATATGATTGATCCGGTAATGAACAAGTAACAATTTTGTGAATAGAACACATAAATCTATAAAATATATAAAAGGTTGCAACGCACAAGAATCACCTGCATGTTTTTACATTTTTTTGTGGACACTGCTGTCACGTATTGTCAGATTGGATTTGCGTTCATATATTTTATAGAAGATTTATATGTGTTCTATTCACAATATTGTTACTGGTTCATTACCAGATCAATCATATATTTCTATAGGGGTTTATATATTTATTTATATATTTATTATATTATGTGAGTGTTTTGGACACAGAGCACTTTTTTGTCACTTTTTTTGCAGGATTTATCCCCCAGTGTTGGGATCACATGTGTGGTTTTTCACTATATATCAATACGTTGTATTGAGCTTATTCACTTGTGTTTATTTATCCAGTATTGGAACACTTTAGGATGGTAGTTTTTTCACTATTAACCACATCAATATTCCCTATCGGGGATTTTAGTCACTGTTTGGTTAGAGAATGCTACACCTATTTTTTGTATTTTTGTCTTCTTTCACTTTTAGGTAATAAGGTGCAGGTGTTAGCAGTCTTTTATATATAAGGTTCTGAGCGCAGGAGGTCCTCTATATATTTTTGTTACACACTGTGGGGAAAGACTACACTTATTACTCACACCCTCATCACTCTCACTCCAGAATTGGCCATGCTTTAGTTTTACTAAAACATATTCTTTTTGTGCGCTCCATCTCTATTCTTACTGTGCCGTGGTCTGATCATGACCCCATTTTGATGGTCTGTCAATCCCTTCTTTGCAAGCCTTCCTATTCTTCTTGGAGTATGAACGACTCCTTGCTGTTGCTGAAAGAAGTTCAGGCGGACCTTCTGCGCAAATCTGTGGAATATTTTCAGCTCAATTCAGGTTCTGTCTCTTCATCAGTGACATTGTGGGAAGCGTACAAGGCGTACAAGGTCATATTATCCGAGTAGCCTCAAGGCGTAAGCAGGAGAGGCAACATAAACTGCATCAGCTTAAAACACAATTTGCTACTGTGTCATCTTAATTTAAACAATCACCGACTCCCTCCAACTGAAGGTTGTTGGACCAAGCGCACCTGGAATTGGATCTTTGCTTAACAGACGATGCCAAGCACTCCTTAAGCTGGACACGTCAGAAGTGGTACAGTAAAGCAAATAAACCGGATTCTATGCTAGTGTTGCGTTTTTTTTACGCACAATCAAAAACAGATCTCTTTGCGTACTCGATATAATGTGCTAACAAGTAATCCTGCAAAGGTGTTGGAGGAGTTTCGGTACTGTCTTGCTAAACTTTATACAGACCCTATTCGGGCAGAACCCCATAGTATCTCTGACTTTTTATCTTGTCTGTCTTTGCCTACTCTGACTCAAGCTCATAGAGATTTGATGGACTGTGATATTCAAATATTGGAAGTCTTGCGCTGTATCCCAATTTGAAGACTAGCAAACGTCCAGGACCTGATGGCTACACGGCCTTGTACTATAAAAAAACTGGCTGATGTTCTGGCCCCTCACCTCGCAGCCAAGTTTAATGCAGTGAAAGCAGGTTCAGCCTTTTCTCCTGATTTGCTGACTGCCAACGTTGTCATGATCCCAAAACTGAATCGGGACCATTCCTCTTGGATGAATTATAGACCAATCTCTCTTATCAATGTCGATATGAAAATCCTTACAAAAATTTTAGCTACCCATTTGAACTCTTTCCTTTCTCGTCTGATCAAAAAAGACCAGGTGGGCTTTCTCCCCCATACACAAGCTGGGGATGCAATCAGACAAATTTTACAGTTACAACATTAGGCTCACACTCGCAAAATTGAAATGATGCTTTTATCTCTGGATGTCAATAAGGCCTTCGACACCTTATCCTAGCCTTACCTCTTGTTGGTCCTTCACCATTTTGGCTTTGGTCCCTTGTTCCTGCATTGGATTTCATCGCTATATACGTGCCCCCAAGCAAAACTCAAATACTATGTTTTGAGTCCTCAACGTTTCCGATTGGTAGAGGAACTAGGCAGGGCTACCCGCTCTCTCCCATATTATTTATCTTGGCTTTGGAGCCCGTAGCAGAGGTTATCCATATGCATCTCGATATTAAGGAGCTGGATGTAACCAGTTCCCAGGATAAACTGTCGTTGTTTGCGGACGACATATTGCTGTCTGTTACTAACCTGGGGGTTACTCTGCCCAACTTACTGGCGGTTCTGGACTCCTTAGCTGCTCTTGCAGGCCTCTATGTTAATCTTGATAAATCCAAAGTCATGTCTATTACCCTTTCCCCCACGCTACTGGCAACTCTGAAACAATTGTTTTTCTTTTTAATGGCTTTCGGTCTTGCCATACCTAAGGATTAAGATCTTCCCGTCTTATGAAGGACTGTATCAGACTAATTTCCCCTCTGTCTTTAAGGATTTGATGGAAATGCTGTCTTCTTGGGCTCATCTCCCGCTTTTGTGGGTTCGGAAGAATTAATGCGATCCATATGACTTACAGTATCTCCCAAAATTATTATATGTGTTTCGGGTTTTACCGATCCCTGTCCCTTTGCATATCTTATGCATTCATCAACGGAAGCTTCTGTCTTTCATCTGGGGTCCTCCCACCCTAGAATTAATAACATAATTTTATTTGCCGGTAGGAATGAAGGTGGATTGTCAGTACTGAATCTTTATGCATACTATCTAGTGGCAAACATATCCCCACTAGCCCATTTTCACGCGTCTTGCAATATTCCCTTATGGGCCACAGTGGATCTGATGGACTCCCACCCGATGCCACTTTCTTCACCTCATAGTCCAACATTAAACACATACGCTTCGACTTTGGGACTCCATATTTCTGCTGGTCTTATTTCTGCTCACTTACTTTTGATGCACCTATTCCACAACCCATTGTTTCCCCCGGGCCTTGACAATCCTGGTCAGTTTGCATGGTGGTCAGCCCATGGCTTCAATGACGTACACTCCATGCTCTCTCCTACCCGGATACTCACTTTCGCGACTGCGTTCTTCACATGATATCCCGTTGAGGGAACATTTTAGTTACCTCTAATTCCATCACTTTCTTACTACATTATTACGAGTCCATTCAGGTCCCTATAGGCTGACTCCCTTCTAAAGCCTTTTCAGGCATAGTCCTCATGCGCCAGGCTTAGTCTCCCTTGTCTACTCCACTATCATTTCTTATAGGACTCCCCCGGTTTGTTCCTATCATCAGCAGTGGCAAACGGAACTCGGGGTTGTCTAGGTCAGCAAGACTGGAGGATCATGACTCAGGCATTGTCTAAATGCTCGAGGAATGTTATTATATTAGAAAATGCTATAAGGTCCTTTATAGATGGTATTATACACCTGCCCGACTGGCTCGTTTTATTACCTCATATTCTCTGACTTGCTTTCAGGGTTGTCAACAATTAGGTACCATGGCCCATATTTGGTGGACTTACCCCAAGGTATGCAGACTATGAATTAGGGTATATGCTCTTCTCTGCACTATGCTACACACATATATTAAGCATAACCCATATGAGGCACTATTATTTAAAACATGAGTAGGCCTACTCCATCCTGAGCGGCAGTTAGCACCCCATCTATTTATGGCTACCAAATTGACGATTGCGCGGGCTTGGAAAACCCCTCTTCTTAGCTTTGAAGCCGTTAAGAATCCGATGAATTTTATAATGGTTAATGAGAAACTAATGGCTATGCTGTTAGACACCCACACTAAGTTTCTGCAGATCTGGTGTTCTAGAGTTGACCAGACCCTCCTATCGATATAAGATTCTCCTGGTACAATCCCCTGGAGCCCTTTCTTTGTCTTTACTATTCTTGTTTCTTCTTTCTCCGCTTTTCTCAATTCTTTCACTTTCATTTTTTGTTTTTTTTTTGTTTCTCTCAGTTTTTAAGTTATATGCACTGACTGCGATACCCCTAGAGAACTGTGCCTGTAATGTCTTATACACCGGTCGGACTTTCTTGGAAATCCTTGGTGTAGAGTTCCGATGTGCGTCCAGTGAGACTTTATGCTCAGCTTTTCCTATCATCTGTATGCGACTCTGGTGACTATTCTTGGTCTATGCTCACCAGCTCATTAGTTACTATTTGCTGTTAACGCAATTTATAGGGTCTCATTCCATCCCTTTTGAGATTGTGTTTTTGTACTCTGCTTCTCTCCGTGTCAATATTTCAGTGCATTTGTTATGTAACCTTCACTAACAGAATTGTACACCTTACTTTTTTTGTATCAAGGAGGTTGTCTCTGACTGTTTCTTTGTTGTTCTGTTGTCTATAATAACATTCATTGTAAAAGAAGCAATACTGCTGATTCTGTTGAGGAGGGTGAGAAGATGGAAAGAACATGAAAAGAAAAGGTCCAGTCATTGCTACGAGAAACATGCTTTGCTGTCTCAGCATTTATCTTCCCAATACTTTGCAAATATGTATAGGGAGCTGCCAAACATCCTGAACATTTTTTTAGCTTCACATGGATGTCTATTGGCACTTTTGATAACTTTCTGCAACAGCTGTCACCCAGACTTCTACATGGACACCCAGCTGAAGATGAGCCTGTCACCTACAGTACATGCTTTAAGAAGAGATATGCACTTACCCCTATCCTCATTCTGATCGCAAGTAAGTCTGTCCCACTCTTCCATCCGAAGACGGGCTATGTCATTCCAGATGTTTTTTTGTGGAGAAGGTCCGCATACCCTGGGTGGGAAAGGTCAGAGATTATCTGACTTTGTGGAACTCTTTTGCCATTTCTATTAAATTGTTTTTTATTGAAAATTTGCAAAGCATAGTTACACAGATAACATCTTAAGTTGCATAGCAAAGATAGTAAGGAAATGCACTTGACATATACAGTGTTAAAGTATACAGTCTAGAATAAATTGCATTTGTATACACTATGACTCATCAGAAGTATCCATGGAACATATATCAATGCTATTAGCTATAAGAAACATAAACTTTATAATAGAATAACAACAAAAAAATGAATTAGAACTAATGCCACCGTCAACTCTGTTAACAAGTTTTGTCACTCAAGATCTTTTATAAGAAAATGATACTTTAAGGAGAAGTGACTGGATATTGTGCGATCCATGGCTGCCATCTGTCTCTAAATTGAGTAATGGAATGTGTAGTGAGTGTAAAATATCTTTCATATAAATATTGGGACTTAACCCTATATATCACTTCTGATAAATTGGGTGCATTGGAAGTCTTCCACTTTGAGGTAATGGTAAACCGAGCTGCTATACGTATGTGTACAATTAAACACCTAAATTGTATAGGTAATTTATTAATAGCAACGTTAAGCAATGCTAAAGTGGGTGTTGCCAAGAGTACGAGCCCTGTTATAGATGGTAGCAATGTGAACACCGAATTCCAAAAACTTCTCAGACTTTTGCATTCCCACGTAATATGAAACAATGACCTTTTAGATCCACAATCTCTCCAACAACGATTAGATGCTTTTTTTTTCTATTCAATAGTTTTTTTCTCTTTTGCCATTTCAAATGCAGCGTAGCAGCACAGCACAAAGTCCAGCACAGCCCTGCCAGCAGTAGATGACCACGAGGCAAATGCTACTGGAAACTTCCTGTACAGACAGGGATTTCCTGGATTGTCATTTTAGTATGCCAAATTACTTTTTTCTGACTACTAGAATGGATTCACATGTGTTTATGTGTGCAGTGTTTTTTCTGCTCTTCAGTGCCTCTCCTAAATGTGCGGGTGATGTGTTTTTTTCTACCCATAACCGTACCTCTTCTGATATGCTTGTAAATGTCAATGTGCGCACGGACACATAAAGGGAGACTTATTAAAACTGGTGCACTCAGAATCTGGTGCCGCTGTGCATAGCAGCCAATCAACTTCTAAGTTCAGCATGTTAAATTAAGCTTTGACAGTAAAACATGGAAGCTGCCGGGTTTCTGTGCAGCACTACACTAGATTTAGCATCATGAAGTTTTAGTAAATAACCCTCATAGGCTAACATAGAGGTGTGTGTACAAGCAGAAAAATGCCAAATGCCTGTAAAAGCTGCATTTTTAAGCCCAGTGTGCATGAGCCCTTAGGTTAAATAAAATGTTAGATTTAGATGTAATATAATAATATGACTTGTAATTATAACCCAGCAAAGCCCACATTATTTCCTTTACCAGTTGTAAATCATTCAAGAGCTAATTAACAAGCAATTTTGTGAGATAATTACAGTAGTACTAATGCTCATTTTCCTGGCACTTGATGCATCAAGCCTATTGCCTCATGAGACACACTTTAACAGTACCCATTTATCCAACATGTACAATGTTGGTTCTGCACACTTTGCAATCTCCCATTTTTAACTGACAGAAAAAAAGACTGGAAACAGGCAGGAATTACATTCTAAGTACAAAGGGGGATTTAGATTTGACATAATAATGTATTGAATAATTGTCTCCAAATACTCTACTTAATGATATGTGAAAATTCAAAATAGTTCTAAACATTTAAATAACTCCATCCTGGAATAACTACCACTGAAGTCTTTGGGACTGATTTACTAAAACTGTAGAGCACAAAATCTAGTGCAGCTCTGTATAGAAACCAATCAGCTTTCAGGTTTTTATTTTCAAAGCTTAATTAAACAAGCTGAAGCTAGAAGCTGATTGGCTACCATGCACATCTGCACCACATTCTGAGTGCAGCAGTTTTAGTAAATCAACTCCATGAGCTAAGATCAGACCATCAATAATTGATGTTTTTAATAGATGCTGGAGATCTAAATCACGTAACAATTTTTATGTGTGTCAGTGACTCTAGGTGTGAGATATCTGAAACTGATTTCCCAAAAGATTAGCCGAGCAATTCACATTGGTCGGAACTATTAGTACTAGTTCCCAGAAAATGTATGCGGTTTAAAGCATGTGTACACAGGGATTCAACAAGCTTTATGTGGACATGACATGAATACATAGGGATTGATTTACTAAAAGCAAATAGGCTTTCACTTTGCAAGGGAATTTGTACCAGAGTTTTGTGAATGTGGTGAAGCTCTGCTTATTTCCATCATCCTGCCATGTGCAAGCAAATATTCTGTTTTTAGTTTTCATGCATGAGATTGGGTATTCTTTGCAAAGTGAAACTTCACTGTATTCCCTAAGCTCTGGGGCCTTTTCTTTTTTTTTAAACTTATTTTATTGAAAAAGAACGGAGATGCATACAGTACATGTTATACAAATGAAAACCATATTATTAAAAAAAAAAAATCTCAAAAGTCAAAATCTTTTCTGAGGACAAGATATAGACAGAAAATAGGTAAATGAAAGGCCAAAAGCCTACTCAAATATCTATTATAATAACAATATCAGATAGAGATTTACACAAACGTGCATCTTGCCTAAGTGTCGGGGCAGGGCTGTGGAACGGACAGGTAGGCCTAGTGGCAGGGTAACGCACTGGCTGACGACAACCACCACCAACAGACTGAAGTCCCTCAGGGCGCGGAGTCTAAGTCCCAGGCTGCCCTTCACCAGGGCCCCTGATGGTGGGGATGGACTTGACGCAACCAGGGACCAGGTCACGGCCCCCGAGACACCCCAGCTGCGGTAATGGCCACCGCCAATGGCGTGTAGCTGGTGAGAATGACAATAGCGTAGTCAGACAAGCCGGGTCAATAACAACGGGACAAAACAGTACAGAACAGTAGACAGAGAATCACAGGTCACGGCCGGGTTCAGCAACGGAAGGTCAGATCAAAGGGAAACACAGAGAATGGTCTTAGTCACAAGACGAGTCAGAATACCAGAAGAGTCACGAGCGTATACACAGAGCTGTAGCAAGACCAAGACACAAGACACAAGTGCAAAGAGCATGTGCAGATCCCAGGCTTATATGTACTCAGCCACACCCCTCTGGGGGATGGACCTCAGAGACCTGAAGGCATAAAAGATTCCCATCATGCTCAGCAGAAATCCAAGATGGATGCTAGCACATGGAGTAACATAACCTCTGGGAAAAGGTAGGACCTTGACAGTACCTCCTCCTCAAGGGCCCCTCCCCTTCCGCGGCTCAACAAAAGGTTTCTGAGGAAAGCGGGTATGAAACGCGCGGAGGAGGGCAGGAGCATGGACATCCGCGGAAGGAACCCAGGAACGCTCCTCGGGACCATAACCGCGCCAATGAACCAGGAACTGTAATCGGCCGCGCACCAATCGAGAGTCCAGGATCCGGCTCACCTCATACTCCTCATGACCGTCAACCCGAATGGGACGGGGCCGAGGCAGAGAGGTAGTGAAGCGATTGCAGATCAGAGGTTTCAACAGTGATACATGAAAGATATTGGAGATCCGCATCCCAGGTGGAAGGGCAAGGGCATAGGCCACCGGATTCACCTTGCGGAGAATGCGAAAAGGACCGACAAAACGGGGAGCTAGTTTGGGTGTAGGCACCCGAAGATTGAGGTTACGAGTAGACAACCACACCCGATCGCCGACCTGGTATGAAGGAGCGGGCAACCGTCTGCGATCAGCCTGGAACTTCTGACGCTGAGCCGAGTCCCTCAAAGCCCTCTGGATCTGCCCCCATGAAGAACGCAGGGCAGCAAGATGGTTCTCCACAGCCGGAATGTCCTGTGGTGAGAACCTCTCAGGTAATACCGCGGGTTGGTACCCATAGTTGGCCATGAAGGGGGACATCCCGGAGGAGGAGTTGACCGCTGAGTTCCTGGCAAACTCTGCCCAAGGCAGGAGATCGGCCCAATCGTCCTGATGGTCCGAGATATAACACCGAAGGAATTGTTCTAAGGCCATTGGACTGCGGGTGGTAGGCTGAAGAAAAGGAGAGACTAATGCCCAACTGGGAGCAGAAGGCGCGCCAGAATCTGGACACGAACTGACTCCCGCGGTCCGAGACAATCACCTTGGGCAACCCATGCAGGCGAAAAATCTCCCTGGAAAAGACCGTGGCCAGTTCTTGCGCTGTTGGTAATTTCCTGAGTGGAATACAATGGCACATTTTGGAAAAACGATCGACGACCATGAGGATGACCGTATGGCCCCGAGACACAGGGAGGTCTACAATAAAGTCCATGCCCAGGTGTGACCAAGGACGCTCCCCATTGGGAATGGGTTGCAGAAGACCCATTGGAAGATGCCGTGGAGATTTATTCTGGGCACAGATCGAACATGCCGCTACATAAGAGGCGATGTCGGCACGGAGAGTTGGCCACCAGAACAACCGAGAGACGACCCAAGACAACTGGTTCCTCCCCGGATGCCCGGCAGTTTTGGAGTTATGGTAGGTACGCAGCAGACGGGTGCGCAACCCCTCGGGTACAAAACATCTACCCTCCGGTCTCTCGGGAGGAGCGTCAGTTTGAGCCACCAAAATCTGCTCCCCAAGGGGAGAAGTCAGACTGGTACGAATGGCAGCCAGGATATGATCCAGAGGTATGACCGAGGTTGGCTCAGAGTCCTCCCTGGACAACTCAGAGTATTGCCGCGATAATGCATCAGCCCTGACATTCTTGGAACCAGGCAAATAGGAGACCACATAGTTGAACCGCGACAAGAACAAGGCCCATCTGGCCTGATGGGGTGTCAATCTTTTGGCCTCCGAAAGATAAGTCAGGTTCTTATGATCGGTAAGAATGAGGACCGGAACTGCGGAGCCCTCGAGCAGGTGCCTCCATTCCTTGAGAGCCAGAATGATTGCCAACAACTCCCTATCTCCAATCTGGTAGTTGCACTCTGCAGAGCAAAGCTTCCTGGAGTAGAACCCACAGGGAAGTAGGGGTCCATCGGGCGACCGACGTTGAGACAGGAGAGCGCCTACTCCCGTCTCGGATGCATCAACCTCAAGGACGAAGGGCAATCCAGGATTGGGATGAGACAGTATCGGAGCCGAAGCGAAGGCGGATTTCAGAGCCTCAAAAGCTACGATGGCCTCGGATGGCCACTCGTGAGGATTGCTGCCCTTCTTGGTTAGGTCTGAGAGAGGTTTTGCCAGCGTGGAGAAGTTCCTGATGAACTTCCGATAGTAGTTGGCAAAACCCAAAAAGCGCTGAATGGGCCGAAGACCATTGGGACGAGGCCACTGCAGAACTGCCGAAACCTTCTGAGGGTCCATGGAGAATCCCTCCACAGAAATGATGTAGCCTAAAAAGGCAACTTGGGATCGATGGAATTCGCACTTCTCAAGTTTACAAAAAAGTTCGTTCTCACGTAATCGTTGCAGCACCTGCTTGACATCCTGGATATGGGACTCCATGGAGGCAGAGTAAACCAGGATGTCATCCAAGTAAACTACCACGCACTGCTGCAACAAGTCACGAAGGACATCATTTATGAATTCCTGAAAAACTGCGGGCGCGTTACACAACCCGAAGGGCATCACCAGGTATTCGTAGTGCCCGGTTCTGGTGTTAAACGCGGTCTTCCACTCATCCCCCTGTTTGATCCGTACGAGGTTGTACGCCGCCCTAAGGTCAAGTTTGGTAAAGACTGTTGCCCCCTTAAGGCGGTCGAACAACTCAGTAATCAAGGGAATCGGGTATGCATTCTTAGTGGTGATTCGATTGAGACCCCTATAATCGATGCAAGGCCTCAATTCACCACCCTTCTTCTTTACAAAGAAAAAGCCCGCTCCTGCTGGGGAAGTAGACTTACGAATGTGCCCCCGGGAAAGCGCATCCGCAACGTACTCCTCCATGGCCTTATTCTCCGCAACCGAGAGAGGATACACCCTGCCATGCGGAGGAGTGGCACCGGGTTGCAAGGATATGGCGCAGTCGTAAGGACGATGAGCAGGTAAGGCACCAGCGCGTACCTTATCAAACACGTCCTGGTACTCCCCATAATCAGTGGGCAACGCAGAGTCCGAGGAGGCACACAACACCTTAACCGGCCCACGGATGCACCCGGCCCCACACTGTGGAGACCACGAGAGAATCTCGGCAGTTTGCCAATTGAAGGTTGGATTGTGCATCTGGAGCCAGGGATACCCCAAAACCACCGAATAGTGCGGAGAAGAAATCACCTGGAAACAGGCCAACTCCCTGTGAACAGCCCCAATAGCTACTTCAACTGGCATAGTCTCGTGGGTAACCTGCGGTGGTTGCAGGGGCCTGCCATCTATCGCCTCGAGAACCAATGGGGTAACTCGAGCCTGCAGGGGAATGGAGTGCTGGGCAGCAAACGAGCTGTCCATAAACAACCCGCCGGCCCCAGAATCTACCAACGCCTGGGCCGTCACCGAGCCCTCCGCCCAAGAGAGGACAACGGTGATCAGTGGCTTATCTCTGCGGAACGCCGGGGACGAGGAGACTCCACCCAAGATCTGTCCCCGACAGGATCTCAGGTGCGAGCGTTTCCCGGACGGACCGGACAGGACTGCCGAAAGTGCCCACCAAGACCACAGTACAGGCAGCGACCCTCCCGACGCCGAGCGGCCCGCTCTCCCTCGGAAAGGCGAGCAAACCCCAGCTGCATGGGCTCACCACCAGACAATCTATCCCCAGGAGGCGTGGGAGGAGAGGGAGGAATGGGTGGGATAGAAAACGCAGGTGCCAGTCGATTGGAAGGCCTCCGCAGGCGTTCCTTGAGTGAAGGCCTCTCCCTGAGCCTGGTATCAATCAGGATCAGGAAGGAAATTAGTGCTTCCAGCTCCACAGGCAATTCCTTGGCTGCGATCTCGTCCTTCAATGCATCAGAAAGACCCTGAGAAAATGCAGCCACCAGAGCCTCATTGTTCCAACCCACCTCTGCTGCCAGGGTACGAAACTCTATGGCGTACTCGGCCACGGTCCGTGAACCCTGATGCATAGACATGAGCAGCTTGGCAGCCGAGCCGGAGCGAGCCGGTACATCGAATACCCTACGGAAGGCATCGACAAAACCGGAAAACTCGTGAATCACTGGGTCATTCCTCTCCCATAAGGGATTCGCCCAGGCCAAGGCCTTGTCTGAGAGTAGTGAGATGAGGAAACCCACCTTTGACCTCTCAGTCGGAAAAGCGTAGGGGATTAATTCAAAGTAAATCCCCACCTGGTTAAGGAACCCACGACACTGACTCGGCTCACCCCCAAAGCGCTGTGGAAGAGGGGCTGAACCGGTCATACCTCTGGACACCGCGGGTGCACCGCGGCGGTAGGCACAGCAAGCGGAACAGCAGCGGGAGCGACCACCGGAGTGACAACCGGCCTAATAACACCAGGAGTAAGGTGCGCGGTGCGTGCCGGCAGAGTTTGCAACGCCTGAGCGAACTGATCCAACAGGAGATCCTGTTGATCCAGTCTGGCGACCAACATTGGAAGTGAAGGCGTACCTGCACCATCAGGATTCATGGCACTTGTGTAATGTCGGGGCAGGGCTGTGGAACGGACAGGTAGGCCTAGTGGCAGGGTAACGCACTGGCTGACGACAACCACCACCAACAGACTGAAGTCCCTCAGGGCGCGGAGTCTAAGTCCCAGGCCAGGGCCCCTGATGGTGGGGATGGACTTGACGCAACCAGGGACCAGGTCGCGGCCCCCGAGACACCCCAGCTGCGGTAATGGCCGCCGCCAATGGCGTGTAGCTGGTGAGAATGACAATAGCGTAGTCAGACAAGCCGGGTCAATAACAACGGGGCAAAACAGTACAGAACAGTAGACAGAGAATCACAGGTCACGGCCGGGTTCAGCAACGGAAGGTCAGATCAAAGGGAAACACAGAGAATGGTCTTAGTCACAAGCCGAGTCAGAATACCAGAAGAGTCACGAGCGTATACACAGAGCTGTAGCAAGACCAAGACACAAGACACAAGTGCAAAGAGCATGTGCAGATCCCAGGCTTATATGTACTCAGCCACACCCCTCTGGGGGATGGACCTCAGAGACCTGAAGGCATAAAAGATTCCCATCATGCTCAGCAGAAATCCAAGATGGATGCTAGCACATGGAGTAACATAACCTCTGGGAAAAGGTAGGACCTTGACACTAAGCACATCTATTTATCGAGTTGCATAAACTTTAAAGAAACCAGAGCAGTAATATACATTACACCCTGCTTGTCACGCAGGGAGAACTGTTCCATTCATCTAAAATGCTCCTTATACCCCTGGAAGCACAGGGGCATCGCTATAGTGGTTGCCCCCAAACTTATATCACAGAACTCTGACCTCACTTTCCAAAAAGGGGATTAAAGGTCAGCCCACAAAACAGGGGCAGGACCATGGGAGGTGTCAACTATAAAGGAGGATCACAGATCAAACGTAGCAAAGAATCACTCATATCCTACTTGTCCAACCAAGGTCCCCAAATTTTGGTAAATTTGGCTGGGCACCCTCTAACCTCATATATCAACTTATATAATGGAAGATTTTGATTTACAAGGCAATGCCATAGACCAATATGTTATGGTTATATCCAATATAATACAACTGTTTTTCTAGCATAGTAAAGCAATAATCGTAAGAACAATTTATTGTTGAAGGGAAGCTTAGCATCATCAAATACCCCCAAAAGACACTATTTAGGACTACATATATTTGGGAGCTCAAACATTTCCAAGATGAATGCAATGACTGCTGACCAGAAGTTCTGACCTTGTTACAAGACCAAACCATATGAAGGAAATCTCCCTGTTCTATTTCACACTTATGACAAGTGGGGTTGGTACGTTTATGCATTAAAAATAGCCTTCTAGGGGTATAATACGTTCGATGTAGATACCTCAACTGTATTAATTTATCTCTGACAGGGATTACTGTGTCAGGATACGAAGAGTGCACTGTCTTCCAGTCATCGGGGGTAAGATCAGGTATATCTCTTACCTATTTGTCTCAGGCCCTCTCAAGTTGGAGTGATGGTTTATCTATCAATAGGGAGTAGTAAGTAAAGACAAGCTTGGTGTGGGTGGGAGAAATAAGTGTTTATTTAAGCTTAGAATTACATAGCTGTTTTTCCCTTAACCCCAATTGGGCCTCTGCTGCACATCGAAGCTGTAAGTAATGAAAGTGCCACTCCAAAGGCACTTTAAACTCCCTCTGTAATTGTAAAAAAGTTTTGAATACACCACGATTGTATAACTGGTGAAGATACTTAATACCATATCCTGCCCATTGTAAGCTATCTGGTAAGGTATCAAAATGGACTAAACGAGGATTAAACCATAAAGGTTGATTAGGGGAACCTATGTGATTGGCTTCGTTAAACAGTGATTAAAAACTTGCAAGGAGGTCTTCAGAGTTATAGTCCCCTGCGTACTATTAATTGTTTGTCTATAAATTAGGTTACCTAAAATATCATAGAAGGAGATGACAGCAGCTTCAGCAGCAGTAGCCACATTTCCAATCTGTGGAAAAAGCCACCAATGAATATGTAGTAACTGGGCAGCAAAATATTAAAGGTTTAGGTTAGGGAGCACCAGTTAACCCTAAACCCAGAATAGTGTCCAAACTCCTGGATAAGCTATGAAGCAGCTGGTATACTATGCATCGGGTCAATGATATATAATAACATATCATCAGCATATAATGATACCCTCTCCTCCAGCGGGCCATTCTGAAGTCCTGTAAGCTGTGCGGAAATTCTGAGTAACTCTGCTAAGGGTTCAATTGCAAGTGCAAACAAAAGAGGGGATAGTAAGCACCCCTGTATTGTACCCCGCTGGATAGAGAACAGATTGGATACACTGCCATTGACTCATATACGGGCACATGGTAGAGTATAAAGGATCCTGATCCACATAACAAAAGTATCTCCAAAGCCAAATTTCTGTTGGGGACTTGTAGACTTGTAGATTAGTAAATAGCTGTCTCAGGTTAATGTATGTGGAGCGGCCAGGGATAAAACCGGTTTGATCAGACTTGATCAGCCGGGTAATTATAGTAGTTAGACAATTGGCAAGTATTTTAGAAAGAATGTTAAGATCTGTATTTATCAGGGAAATGGGACGACAGAACTTTCAGTATCTTGGGTCTTTATTGGGTTTTGGAACTAGCACGATAAGGGCTTTCCTCATTGATTCTGGAAGCTTATCATCCTCCAAAATATGTTATACAGGGAGAGCAGTCAAGAAAGTAGAATCTCTTTGTGGGCCAAGTACAACTCAATGGGCAGACCATCCAAACCCAGTGTTTTATGTTTGGCAAATGTACTTATTAAATAGATTGAAAAAATGCAGCGCAACAATAAATAATTACAATAGTGCTTACAGTCTTAAACGTGCTTGTGTAAATAGTGATGATAACTCCACTGTGCTCATGAGGGTCAATATATGCTACTCATGATATCTTCCAATGCATACATATAAACTCCCATATAGACTGCACATAACCAGTGCTGTAAATATACCATAAATAGTGCACACAAATACAAAAAATGCTTAATAGTGATCTGTCCCTTTAAATCCTAAATCACATCATGTGGACCTGTGTGTATTTGTATCATGGTATACTTCCTGTATACCATGATACAAATACACCAACAAAAAGTGTCGATTGGATACAGTCTCTATAGTGGTGAACCGTCCTTTTAAATCTGCAGTACTTTAAGTGAACCAGTGTAATCACACTGCTGCATAAACGTGTATGGTGCTCCTGTGTCACCCCTTAGTGCTCTTCCACCTCCAACACACTATTGTGCTCACCTCCAAGTTTAACCCATAATGACAGGTCAAACTGCACTTTTCCCTATAACCCGGGAGGGTATGATGGTACACAGATCTCCACCTCTGTTTGCCAGCACTTTTAAGCAGATTCAGAATGCTCCATATCCATGTAAAAAAATGCTCAATATAGTGTAGTATTTCTGCTAAAATCAGCCTTTATTAAAACAATATATGTTCACCTCACAGTAAAATGTGTCCTCCTGGGACACTACAGGGTTACAATCTCACTATACAGTGTGTTCTTCCAGATGTATATGGAAATCCCTCTTCCAAAATAGCGACACGTGGACTTCCGGTTAATGGCTTGACGTCATCGCCGTACCCTACGCATTACATCACAACACGTGACTTCATCACTGATGATGATTTTTATTTTGTTATATGTGGGAACACAATATATGCTAGCTGCACATCTATTTAGGAGGTTTTCATTGCGCTGAAGGTTTTATATACACAAATGTACTTAATGTTCCTTCCAATTCATTTGTCTGAATGGGGCTATCTAGGTAATCCCTGTCCTCTAAATTAAGGGAGGGGAGATGTACTGACTGAAAGAATCTCAAGAGCTCATCAGCAGTGTACTGTACTTTATAGATATATAGGTCAGTATAAAAATGGATGAAGACATCCATAATAGACTCAGTGGATTGTTGTACACTTCCATCACTATTTAATATTCTAGGAACAGTAAAGAGAACATGGGTTGGTTCTGATAGAAAAGCCAATAGCTTACCATTTTTATTCCCATGTTCAAAAATGTGATTGGCTGAGTATAAACATTTTTTTGTGTCTTATCTGTGAGGGCTACAGCATATGCTTTTCATTATGCTTCCATTGTTGATACTTGGCCAGTGTGGGATCTATATAGGAGAAATCCATGTCGGAAACTCTCAAGGACAGTTTTATGAGCTTGGAATCATTAGCCTTTTTTAGCTCATGGACACCCTTCATATAGGAACCTTGAGTAATAGCTTTAAATGCATCCCAGCAGACCCCTTCAGAAATGCTTTGACTGTTTTCAGGCCAAAATTGTCTCATATCATCTCTACATTTATACAAAACCATCGGGTCAGAGATCCAAAAAGGACTCATACACCAGATATGCAGGCCCGAGGGGCAGGAGAAATCATTGAAAATATAGTGGGGACCAACTGAGGCCCCTTGGAAAAAGACTTAAAAGAGAACCAACAGTGGTGTAACCAAACTTAACACCTTTATTGAGAACAGAATTATGTAAAACTAGGCCAAATGGCCAACAATCCTCCAATCACCATTAAAATGAGGTTAGATAATGTTATCACCTTAAAATACAAGCACATCCACTCACAAATGCTGCATGAACTTGACTAGGTCTCATTAAGAGCATAATATACTAGGGCAACAATCTCCAGACTGGCAGTCAGTGGGTACAGGTAGACAAGGTGTTATCATTAGCCTAATACCCAGTCATATGACACTCAGAGAGTGATACAGTGACTGAGGTCTGAAAATGGTGGCCCTATTAATGTAAACGATAGCATTATAAGTATATGTCATGTAAATCGGAATAAAAGTATGGTAATGCATAGCCACAGTGGGGCCAGGTTAAGGCAGTATAGGCATATGGAAGTCCATGTCCAGCAACAGGGCATTGAAGAGGGTTATAAGCCCCTGTGCATGTGAGGTGGTAGATAGACAAGATTGAGAACTGATGGATAGGGTGGGCTGGTAAAGCCCAAGGCCTGGGCATAATGGTGAATGTGAACTGGATGATGATAACACCAATGTATCCAGATGCAGCCAACGCCCTAGGCATATAGAACTGTGAGTCACATGCGATCAATAAAACAACAATGTTATGATTGTGTATCTACAGTAGGGTATAAATGAGGTGCGACCCTGGCAGTGTGGTGGAGCCAATGTCCTGGTGGTCTTGTTGAATGATGAAGATTTGCACAAACCACAGCATAAAGTATGCCTGCAGGCTCTCACCCCTCTGGTGTACGATCGAACTCTCCTCGGTGATGTCCAGTCCTCCACTCAGAGGTTATGGTGAGTTTGAATGGAGTGTGATGCTTTTAGCAGTCAGTACCTTCCAATTAGCGGCCTCCGTGTGCCAGCTGAAACTTTCAAAGTGTCATGCTGTCAACCAGTAGCTCTATGAGGAGATCCATAAGTAGTTGGTAAGCGTGAGTTTCTTCCAACCAAAATTCTAGCGTCGGGCAGCTAGGAACATGGCCACTAGAGGGGGCGGGCCCAGAGCTTGTTGACGCTGCCTAAATCAATGCGTTTCGCCCATGTGACCCTGAGCTTCATCAGGACGTTGGGACCTGCACACTGCTGGCCTCTTGAAGGACCTCACAGCCCAACCAATAGTGATGGCCAGGGATGGTCCAATATTTAAAAGAACAGCAGTTATGGAATACACAAATTGATGTTAAAAAGAGAAAGGTAAGCTAAGTGACATAAAAACAGGTGCAGCCTTGCTCTACTGTTCCATAGCAAGATAACAGCCACTGCTGTGCTGTGCCTTGGCTCCTGCCTGAGAATGTATATCCAGAAATGTAGCTGCAAGTTGGCTACTGAGAATTTTCTGTAGCTTGGAGAAGTAACTTTGATTGCACCAGAGGTGATCTTTACTGTAGACCTGTTACTCTATCAGTTGGATATATTATACTGCTCATGCTGGCCAACCCTTTGGGTGGTCAAACCTTCTGGTAAGAGGCCAATTCATTTGGGTGGAAGGTGATGGTCTTCTTTCTGGATTGGAATTCTCTCTTTATGCACCAACATTTATCTATACATGTGAAGCATATATGGACTTTGTTACCACCTATGTACATTTTCCATTTACCTTTTTGCTTTTTAAGTTAGATGCATGTATAACTAGTGCTGCAATTGTTTTGTTTTTATTATTCTTGGCCTATTTAATATGCAAGCTGCTTCATTTTGTAATCTAAATTCCAAGCACAAGTTGCACTTATTTAAAACTAAGTGACATAAAAGTTTTTACATGTCTAACAAAAATATCTGCGCTCATAGACTAAATACAGTCTAACGGCACCATCAATACAATGTTACATTAGATTAAAAACTGGACATAGAGGGGGCTTGTCCAAGATGGTGACTGGATCAGCCGCATAATCACAAGCTCCGATGCCTTACCATCAAATCCGCTGCCATCCGGGCAGCAGCGAGACATCGGCGGGCATCATAGGTCTCCCCGACCCTGCCAACACCTGGAGAAGGGGAGTGGAGCGTCTTTGGCCCCTCTCCATGGCAGCAGCCCTACCTGGCCTGGCGGGCATCCCCGGCCTGCCGTGACATAGCCCGGCCCTGATCTGGACACCATCTGGCCCCCCTGTGAGTACAGTTGGCATGGGAGAGGGTGGCCAACACCCATCAGGTCCCCTATCAGTGCTCCGGTGACTGTTGCTGGTGTCTGTGGTCCCGGAGGACTATAGCACTATAAACAAAGCCTCTATTGGGCCTAGAGGCTTGCAGTGGCCTGCAATTGCCTGGGAGTCAACCATCTGGGCTCCCTACATCCCATCTGTCCAGCTCTGGGTCTCAGAGCCCAGGAGATCCCGTGCCAGGTAGTCCCCTGTGCCTTATCTGACCCTATAACAGTGGTTGGGCCAGCTTCTGGTTTTCTGGCCCCTATTGCGCATAACCACCACAGCTGATATCCATTCATCATTTCCACATGTTGAATCTCATTTTTACAATATGGAAATTGTACTTAGACGCCTGATTGCATCTATGTAACTAGATCCTTGCACCGGTAGCGGGCGTTATAGGTCCCCAGGGGCCATTACTATCCTTGGCTATACAAAATTCAATTGATCACCCCCAGGAGACTTCCTGCATGCAGTCCACCAAAAATAAAAGTTGGGGTAATGCTCAAAAATCCCTTACGACATATTTAATGAAAACGCACAAGATTTGCAGCATGTCTCAAGATACCATAGAATGAGCATCTCCATCTGGTTCCACACAGGATACCGCAGCCCATCCTTTAGCTCAGGACAGTGAGTATGCACAGCAACTTACAAAGGGGGATTTGGAATCTTGCTTGGAAACTATGTACACCAAGTTAGCCTCTAAATTCCAATCAGAGCTCTATAAGAGCACAAACGTCCTCTCTCAGGAAATAGCTGTGTTGGGCTCCAGGACTGACCGTTTAGAAACAAAACATAAAATATAAAAGATGCGGCGCTATATAGCAAATATTAGAGTGAAAAAACATCTAAGATAACAATATAGTGGTTATGTGACTAATGTGATCTCAAACACTATGTCACAAGCAGAGTAACATGCAGTGCAAAAACAGTCTTTGTGATAATTTTCTTCAAAGTGCTGCTTCCATGCGGTGAACGTGAGAAGGATAAGGCTGTGCACTCACCAGATGCACAGTGTAACTGCGCATTTAGAGATAATATATCTCTACAAGATCCACCGGTAGCTTCTAAAGATCAGATCAAGCCAGATACTCCTCCACCCACTGGATGTTGCTGATAATCCACGGTCTCTCTCTTGAGTGGCTCTATAGGTGATAAGTGACTCACCTGCGTCCTTTCCGAGACATTTCGACCCCACTTATCACCTATAGAGCCACTCAAGAGAGAGACCGTGGATTATCAGCAACATCCAGTGGGTGGAGGAGTATCTGGCTTGATCGGGTGTTCTATAGGAAGCTTGAGAACGCCCGATGGGAGGGGCGAAACGCGTTGACGCATTTCCGGTTTTTACCCCGTACGTCTGACGTCACTTCCGGTGAGTGGAGCGCACGCTGAGCGGTGCGTTCCAGCGGCCATCTTTTGGGATCTGTGCATGTTTGGTCTCTGTGGAGCTTCTGCTGTATCCTGGAGCTGTGATGTGAGATTCCTGAGGAGGTTGTCTGACATTCATTGTCCATTTGGAAGAAGCTTGTCCTAATAAATATGCCTTTTTAAAGTGATTTAAATGTGAGTGGCCTTAATCCTTGTTTTTATTTAAAAACGGTATTTTGCAATATCACACTATCTGAGATTTTTCTCTCCCCGGTTGTATGGTGGAGCCTACACTGAAGGTGAGGATTCCTATAGAGTGGATACGAAAGAGGGTTTAGGATCCCATATAAATTCCTAAAAGGCGTTTCATTCACCTAAATCTGGTGAGTGCATTTGATGTTGGTTTGCACGGGTGGAAGGTGGAAGTTTTTTCTTTACATTAGAAGAAGAATTTGTGATTTTTTTGCACAAAAAATATTTTTTTTGAGATTTCTGAACTTTTGTTGTCTATTAACTATGATGGACTTTCACTATTAATATAATTTTCTATATATGTTTGCACTTTATGTATTGATTTGATATAGAGGTCTATGTTTGCGCTGTTTATTTATATTTATCACATTTTGTGTTCACCATATTGCACAGCAGCAGGATAGATCCTGTAGTAGGGTGTTTCACTTGGCGCAGGAAGTATTTTTAGTTTATAAAAAATTATAAAAAAAAAAATATATATATAAAATAAAAATAAAAATAACTATAAATAATAAAAAAAATATATATAAATAAATAAAAATAAAAAAAAATAAAAATGAATATAAATATAAAAATAAAATAAAAATAAAAATAATAAAAATGAAAATAAAAATAAAAAAATTTTTTTTTATTAAATACAAATAATCAAAAAAAAACTATATGAAAAGACAAATAAAATATATGAAAAATCTATTTAGTAGTGATAAGACACACATAAAGAATTTTTTTTTTTGTATTAACAATTTTTATTGGTTTTCATGTGAGTACAAACAGTATATTTTTAAAAAAGATAAGGAAAAAAAAAAAAGCATATCAGAAAGGTACATCGATGGTAAAACTACATATGATCAGGACCAGTGGAATCATATAATAACAGTGCGAAAGTAAACAGGGTCTTACATTTTCGGCCGGCATAGAGGAAATGAAGGTATCCCACGGGAGCCAAATCATCTCAAACACAGCAAACGAACAATTATGTAATGCAGTCAAATATTCCATCTGTCTTACATCAGCAACAAGTTTGTACAAAATCGGCAATGAAGGGGGAGTAGAAGATAACCAACACATAGGAATGCTTCTCCTGGCCGCGGTCAGAACATGTACAGCAAGTTTTCTAGCTGGTTTAGGTAGACCCGGGAATGGCAAGCCCAGCAAAAAATGCAGTGGGTCAAATGGGAGAGAGATATGCAACAACGATTGCAACAAGGAGCGGACCTCTTCCCAAAAAGGGGCAATGGAGCTGCATGTCCAAAAGATATGGTAGAGAGAACCAAGATCTCTACTACAGCGCCAGCAGGCAGGAGAAGCATTCGGATTATAAGCATGAAGAACTTCAGGTGTTTTGTACCATAACATCATGATCTTGTATATATTTTCCCTAAAAACCACACAGACAGAAGATCTAGATGCATTTTCCCAGATTTTCTTCCACGTTAATAAATCAATATCACGTTGCACAAATTGAGACCACCTACGCATGTAAAGGTGAGTGTCATTGGATAAAGGGGGGGCATCCATAAGGAGTTTATAAGTATTAGAGATAATACCCCTTTGGTGGGGACCCTGCATACATAAACGTTCGAAGGGAGTAGGCTTCCCCAGGATCAATGAGGGTGATAAGGTAGAAAAAAAATGGCGTATTTGAAGGTATATATATAGGTGATGAGGAGGTAGAGGAGCCTTTTTCTGAAGATCCGGGAATGAGTGTAACTTACGAGTCACCGGGTGTACCAAGTGACGCAATTGAAAAAGGTTAGCTACTACCCAAAGAGACATCCGGGACATGGCCATATTATCTGGAAGATTAGGGTTATAGAGGATATTTGTCAGTGGGGAGCAATCAGAGGCCAGTGTAAATTTAGCCTTACATTTCTGCCAAACGGTCAGTGAAAAATGCATGGGACCAAGGAATAGGTGGCGGAAGGAAGAGACATCCACTGCTGAGGTCGACCAAAGGAGGGAACATGGATGAGCTGGGGACAGTTGCAATGATTCGATCTCAGTCCATGTGTTGGGAGGATGGTGGGTGGACCATGACATGAGAAAACAAAGGTGAGTTGCATAGTAGTATGTTATTATATCCGGCGCCCCCAATCCCCCCCTAGAACGCGGGGAGAGCAGAACAGAACGTGCAATCCTGTGCCGCTTATTGTGCCAAATAAAATGTAGGAAAGATTTCTGAAGGGAGTGAAGTTTGGACATAGGAACGGGGACGGGGAGAGTTGCAAACAGGTATAAAAGTTTGGGTAACACGGTCATTTTTAAGACGTTGATGCGTCCGAGGAAAGAGATGGGCAAGGTATCCCAATGTTTCAGAGAGCGAGAAATTGCTATAAATAGTGGGGGGAAATTGGCCTCGTATATGGATTGGTAAGAGGAAGTAAGATTAGTACCTAAATATTTTAAAGAGTGGGTGCACCACCGGTAGGGAAAGGCTTGCTGAAGCGAGGTTAGAACAGCAGGTGGAACATGTATTGGGAGTGCCTCAGTTTTGGACGTGTTGACTTTGTAGCCTGATATAGCCCCAAATTGTTTCAGAGTCTCATGCAAAATCGGTAAGGAGGTGTGGGGGCTCGTAAGTGTGAGGAGGATGTCATCTGCAAATAACAATAACTTGTACTCATGGGAATGGGATTGTATCCCACGAATATCCGGATTCGACCTGATGGCGATGGCTAATGGTTCCAGACAAAGAATGAACAGCAAGGGAGAGAGTGGGCAACCCTGACGTGTGCCATTTGATATCTGAAAGGGAAGTGAAAGAAAAGAAGCTAATCTGACCTGCGAGAAGGGGGATGAATAAAGGGCCTTCAAGGCTGCTACAAATGGGCCTCTAAAACCAAATCTCTCCAAGACCATGAACATATAAGGCCAACTTAAACGGTCGAAAGCTTTTTGAGCATCTAAGCTCAATAACACAGCAGGGGTAGAGGATCAGTTAACCAAGTCAACCAGATCAATAGATCTCCTGGTATTATCTGCAGCATGTCTGGCAGGTACAAAGCCCACTTGGTCCCTATGTATGAGTATGGAAATAATTCCGGACAGTCGGTTGGCCAAAATTTTAGTGAAAATCTTATAATCAGAATTAAGTAGGGCAATGGGGCGGTAGTTGTCTACAATAGAGTGATCTTTATCGGGTTTAGGGATAACCGAGATATATGCACGGGAGAATTCAGTCTGGGGTGTGACCCCCTTGAAAAGATCTCGATAAAAAGAGAGGAGATGAGGTGCCAGAATACCAATAAAAGATTTATAATAGGAGTAGGGCAATCCATCCGGTCCCGGGGCTTTACGAGAAGGGAGATGTTTAATTGTGTCCAGTAATTCCTCTAGCGTAATGTCAGCATTAAGGGTGGCAATGTCTGAAGGTGATATTCTCGGAAGTGACAAAGGGTCAAAAAAATTATCAAACGATGACTGTGTGAGGGGCGGGTGAAGGTCTGGGGTCAAACAGTTATACAGTTTCCCATAGAATGAGCCAAAAAGGGTTGCCATATCCCGAGGGTCATAGGTAGGGCTTCCATTTGGCTGTATTAAAAGGTCAGGCATCGTAGAAGGGGACTGAGCTTTGAGTCGATTGACTAACATACGATGGGGTTTGTTGGAAAATTCATAAAATTTCTGCTTAACCCAGAGGAGGGATTGTGCAGTCTTACTGGAGTCGAGAACTTTAATTCGGTCCCGTAGAGATGTTACCCTCTGGAGCCCAGAAATGGACGGCTTGGCCAGTAACCGTCGTTCCGCAAAAGATAGCTGATGTATAAGAGAGGCCCTAGCACTCGCCGAGGACTTTTTTAAACGAGAACCCATAGAAATACAGAGTCCTCGAAAGACCGCCTTATGGGCCTCCCACAGAGTTGAGGAAGAGGCAACGGAGCCAACATTGTGTGTAAAGTAGGTATCAAGTCCCTGCGACAGCTCATCTCTAAAATGGTCTGTGGAAAGAAAGGTCTCATTAAGGCGCCAATGACATGGTTTGGGTATAACAGGAGGAAAAAAAAGGTTTAAAGTCAAAGAGGCATGGTCAGACCAAGTGATGGGGTTGATTTCAGAAGAAACCAGAAGTGAAAGCAGTGGGGCAGAGATGAAAAAATGATCTAGACGAGAGTAACTACGGTGAGGGGTGGAGTAGAAAGTGAATTGTTTATGAAGGGGGTGTTTAATCCGCCAGGCGTCGAAGAGACGATGCTCCCTTATCAGTCTACGAAAAGATTTTGAAGAGGAGCATTGCCGCCTCGAGGGGGTGGACTCAAAAAGAACCTTCCTGTCTTTATGAGGAGAAAAAATCAAATTAAAATCACCCCCAACAATCACCTGCGAAGTGGAAATGGAATCTAGGTCAGCGAGTGTTTGGGAAAGGAACTGCAATTGACCCGTATTTGGGGCGTATAAATTCAACAGAACAAGGGGGGTGTCACCAAGCATACATTCCAAAATAATAAAGCGACCCTGTTGGTCAACCTTGGAGGAAACAACCCGAAGGGAGCAGTGTGACCTAATCAAAATTGCCACCCCGGCCTTCCCGGAAGGATCAAAGGCCGAATAGGCTTGGGAAAAAAATCTTGAGGCAAAACGAAAGGAGCCAGATGATTTGAAATGGGTCTCTTGGACAAAAATAATGTCTGCTCCTGAGGATCGAAATTCCTTCAAAGCCATCCACCGTTTTTGAATGGAGTTGAGGCCCTTAACATTATACGACAGAAACCTCAAAGCCATTATGAAATAACAACAACTGAACTACATGTATTACCATGACAAATGAGTGAAATACCATTGATGTAGTAGAATAGAAAACAAAAAACATAAAACAAGCAAATAACACAAAAGAAAAGAATATACAGTGAAAAACAGGTATCCGCAAGGATATAAACTTGGGAACGTCAACTAAGTCCAAGTCGTCTAGGCCAATGGCTAGACAAGATCGGGGGTAGCACGACATCCGACACAACCGGGAGGTCGTCAAACCCGGCCAGGAGAAACAGAAGCAAAAAATGCACCCAACAAGGGTTTGGCCGGCCAAAATGACAAAAATTTCATACATGGTATAAAAACCATGTATGAAACAGGAGAGAGAGAACAGCACCAGATTAGCCACAGAAGGTCACCCCTGAGAATCATCAGGCAGGTGGATCACTTGATCGAGAAGAACGCGGACGTTGCGGGGTGCGTGAGAGTCTCTTCCGACCTCCGCGGACTGGTGTCCAGATCTTGTTGGGGGTGGCGGAAGCACGGGATGGGGTAGGCGGCAAAGAGGACACATCATCCGATAAAGGTGGAAGTCCCAACTGTTTTAGGAAAGAGTCCGCTTCATGAAGATCCCGGAGAACAACTTGAGTATTGTCCCTAGAAACGACCAGCTTGAAGGGAAACCCCCAACGATACAGGACACGATGTTGCTGAAGGTGTGTGGTGATCGGCTTCAGAGCACGCCGTTTGGCAAGATTAATCGGAGAAAGATCGCAGAAGAGTTGGAGTCTGTCACCTTTAAATTCCAAAGAGGATTTGTGGCGAACCGATGATAGTAAGGCTTCTTTGCTTTGAAAGTAGTGGAAACGGACTATAACGTCACGTGGCCTGGAGCCCTCAACAGGTTTAGGGCCCAGAGAGCGATGAGCCCTGTCCATTCGCCAGTCTGCCTCTGGGATCATGGGAGCAGTTGCGATGAAGAAGGACAGTAGGTGGCGGTGTAGTTGTGCATCAGCAATAGATTCGGACATACCGCGAATACGGATATTTTGGCGCCGTTCCCTGTTTTCCAGGTCTTCTTGTTGGAGCTGCATTTGGGACATGGAGTGTTTCAGATATGCGTTATCTTCCTCCAAGACATGAACGTATTGCACCAAATCATCAAACTTGTTTTCCAGTTTATCCGTGCGGTCTCCAATCTGGGCTATTTCCCCTCTGAGATCTATAGCCAATTAACCAACTTCAGCGGTTATGGAGGCGGTGATATTACGTAAAAAGATTTGCAACTTATCGTCCAACGCAGAAATTGTAAGCGTAGAGGACAATATAGCCTGCTGAGGGTTTTGGCTAGGGGGAGGAAGATACCCTGGTGTAGGGTGGTCCATAACCCCTCCTGCTGTGGCTTGGGAATCAGAATCCTCCCTTTGGGGATGGATCAGAGCAGAGGCTGTCAGCTGCTCTGTTATAATGCAGGGTGCAGTACCCTCCGTGGCCACCGGGGGTCCGGGAGCCTCCATTTGTGGATGGATCAGAGCAGAGGCTGTCAGCTGCTCTGTTAGAGTGCAGGGTGCAGTACCCTCCGCGGCCACTGGGGGTCCGGGATCGTTCCTCGGACTCCTGACACTACTTGAGGCCGGGGATTGCGGCCTAGTCAAAAAGCGTCGGAGCGGCGAGGGCCGCGGATCCTGCGGCTGCGGGGAGGGGGGCTTCCAGCGCCCTATCTTCCCCATGGAAGCCTCTCCCTTATGCTGGGCCGGGTGCTTGTACTGTGTGACTCACCCGTAGCAGAGAATATGCCGTGGAGAGGAGCGGGTGAGTCACTACTGGCCGGGGATGAGCGGAGCTCAGCAATCCGCGTCCGACATCATCCCTGGTCGCGCATGCGCCCCACATAAAGAATTTTTATTGGAATATCTCTATAAAAATAACTATGCTATTACCAATTAGACAAAAAACAATTAATGTCTATGTCCGAGTTCAACCCCTTAGGGTATATAGATCCCAATTGAAAGATCCATTTTGTTTCATTCTGCGAGATACTCTTCACCATATCTCCTCCCCTCCAAGGGGAAAAAATCCGATCAATCCCGCAGAATTTTAAACACGATGGATCCCTATTATGATACATTCCAAAATGGTAGGAAAGACTATATTTATATCCTTTTTTAATATTCCTAATATGTTCACCTAATCTCACTGACAATTTCCTGGATGTTCTACCTACGTATTGGAGGTGACATGAGCATTCCAACAAATACGTAACAAAGGAACTGTCACAAGATATGAAATTATTTATTTTATAAGAGGAACCCGTGGAGCAAGAATGAAACGAATCATATCTCCTCTTAGTGTCTCCTTTCATATTTCTACATGCCATACACCTATTACATTTATAGAACCCCACAGTATCCAGAAAAGTTGCCTTTTTCTTAGGAATATCTGGAATATTTTTTGCTAACTTCATTCTCAATGTGGGCGGTTTCCTATAAATAAATGAAGGTTTCCTAGGTAGTAAATCATGAAGAACTTCATCCCTTTTAAGAATCGACCAATGTTTCCTTATGATGTTCTCAATAACCTTATGTTGATTTGAGTAACCCGTAATAAAAGCTAGTTCACCTATTTTCTTTTTTTTCTTATTATTCGTTAGTAATTCATCTCTGTTTATCTTCCTCACCTGATCCATTGCACCTGTTAAAATTTTTTCTTCATAGCCTTTTTCTCTAAACCTTTCTAACAAAATATTTGCTTGCTCTTGAAATGTCTTATTATCATCACAATTCCGTTTTAGTCTTATCAATTGACTTTTAGGAATGGACCTCAACCAGTTCCTATGATGACAGCTGTGGATTGGGATGTAAGCATTCCTGTCCACTTCTTTAAAATATGTTTTTGTGTGAAGATAATCCCCCTGTCTATAGATGACTAAATCCAGAAAATCTATAGATTCCATACCGATATGGTTTGTGAAAGTGATATTATAAGGATTACACCCCATTTCATGGATGTACTCCTCTAGATCATTCCTAGTTCCCTTCCAGATTATCACAATGTCATCTATAAACCTTCTAAAGAGTAATAATTTCTCATTCATCTTTTCAAATATAGCCTTATCTTCCCACATACTCATAAAAAGGTTGGCTACTGATGGAGCATACTTCACTCCCATCGCAACTCCAGTACACTGCCTATAATAATTGTTAGAATGCCAAAAATAATTATTTGACATTGCTAGGTCAAGACAATCTAGCAAGAAATCAATTTGATCACCTTTTAAACCCGATTTCTTCTCCAATGCCCACCTCACTGCTCTTAAAGCATCCTCATGTCTAATGTTGGTATATAATGCATTAACATCAACACTGGCCAAAACACAGTTCTCTTTAATCCTTATTTTTTTCAAAACTGAAATCAAATCACCACTATCCTTCAAATAAGATGGAAAACCTGACACCAGGGGTTGTAGGAGTTCATCCACATATTCCCCTAGTCTCGAAAACAGTGAGTGAATCCCATTGACGATGGGTCTTCCAGGTGGTTTTAATAAACTTTTATGAATCTTGGGTAGTTGGTATATAACAGGTGTAACAGGTGCTTTTGGTACCAAATATCTCGCTTCTTTTTTATTTAAAAAACCTTCTTTTTCACCTCTTTTCACTAATTTCATTAATTTATTTTTATAGCTTTTTATAGGGTTACCCCTCAATTTCTCATAGGTATTTTCATCACCCACCAATCTATTCAGTTCTTCATAATAATCATTCCTATTCAACACCACCACCCCTCCCCCTTCATCCGCTGATCTTATTACAATATTATTATTTTTTTCTAATTGTTGGATTCCTCTGATTAAATCATGCTTCATCCTCTTATTTGGAATGGATAGTACCTCTAAATCATATTCTACCATCTTTTTGAATGTATCTATACAGCAATTATTTCCCACTTTTGGGTTGAACACAGACTTGTTCCTCAAATTGGTGTGCTTATAAACCCCTTCATTCCCATCATTACTCATTATTCCACCCTTATGAGAATCAATAACATTCTGTTTGGAATTTTTACTCCAATACTTTTTTAAATTTAATTTTCTAATAAATCTATGAAGATCTATATACGTCTCCAATTTATTTAATTTTTTATCGGGTGCATACTTCAAACCTAATGCTAAGACCCTCAATTCTTCCTCTTTTAAAATATAATCACTTAAATTGAAAATTCCTTTATTTACATTGACCTTTTCCTTTTTCCTTTTACCTCCTCTACATCCCCTGTATTTCTTCCTCCCCAATAAGGATCCTGATAGTTTGGGTCCTGGTAGTTTTGATAATTTTGATAATTTGGAGGTGGTTTCCATCCACCCCTCCCCCCTCTGTTTGGGTGATACTGGCCCCCTCTCCCTCTCCAATTGTAAGCTCCCCTTTGGTTCCCCCCTCTCCATGGCGGTCCCACAAAACCTCCTCTTGGAAAAACCTTTCCCTCATTTTGATAATTATATGGGGATCCCATTAGAGGTCCAAATCTATTATATGTGGGCACCCCATAGTTAGAAGATGGATTCTCATCTATGTTCTTTCTGGGGAAAGAATTCTTTTGGACATTTTTAGAAAAAGCAGCTGTAGCTGTTTTAGTCTTTAATCCAGATGGTCTCAAATTAGAAACATGATCTTTAGTGTCCCCCTCAACTGAAGAATTTCTAGAGTCATCAGTTCCCTTAATATTATCATCCTGCCACTTATAAACATTTTGGGATTTATAATCTTGTATATCTCTGCCATATTTCTTAATTTTCTTCTTTTTTGTGTCCTCATCTTCTTTGTTTATATATTCTTGAGTTTGTTTCGCCTTTTCTTTAAAATCCATCGATTCACTAAAAGGGGCCATTTTCTCCTTTAGATTATACATTTTTTCTTCCAAAATATTAAGTTTCCTTTTTCTTCTTTGTACAATTAATTCCATAAGTTTTTTCTCAACATGGTTGAAAAATGAAAACCACTCTTCATCCAACTCTTTACCCACAAGACCATCACTGGGAGCAACTTCCCATCTGAGCCTCCTTGGGGTAATTCCTTCTTTAATATATTTTTCAAGTGTCACTACATCCTGAGAACGCCCGATTCCTATAGAGTGGATATAAAGGGGGTTTAGGTTTAGGGTCCTCTTTAAGGTTCTATAATTGGGAATAATAGGATCGGAACACGGGTGCTATTTTCTTGGGATGATAGGTAGGTTTGTTCGACACAGGGTCCAGAATGGATTCTAATTTGTATTTAGATTGTCTAGTAGCAAGGTATTTCGCAAGCATTTTACCCAATTTATTCCCTTGTGTGTAAAAAGTAGTCTTGGCTTTTTTTTTAGATTTAAGGCGTGTCGCCATGCCATAATAGTCCTAAGCTCAGGTCTAGCTTTTTGGAGATCCTGCAGTACAGTGGGAGATAAAGATTGTTTGTGGAGTTGTTCTAGCCTAGTTATCTTGTCAACCATGTCCAAGAATGTTTTGTTCCTGTCCCGCCTCGCTTATGATGCCAGTTTCAAAAGTAAACCTCTACAAAATGCTTTATGAGCGCACCATGTACTAAACATATTTATATTAGGAGAGGAGTTAATATCGAAATATTCTTGTAAGGCTGTAGTAAGAATGGAATGAAAATCAGGATTATAATGCATAGATATGTCATTACGCCATAAAAACACTGGGGGAAATTCCTGTTCATAGCCGAGAAACGCAGCTCATTAAATTGCAGTCCAAGTGCACAGCGGGTATGTAACAAATAATTAGGAGGCATGGAGAAGTAGCGACATGGCGCATCATCCTGCTACTTGTTCCCAGTCAAGGGTTATTTTCCTGGGTGAAGCCTTAGAAGGCGCTGGTGTTTTATCTGTTGGTAGGAGGCCGCATTTTTTGGCTAACTGGAATCCCTCTTCTTCAGAGTGAACCGTGATCACACGGTTATCTTTAGTGATAAGCAATTTGGTAGGGAAGCACCACTGGTATTTGATGTCGTTATTGAGTAGCAATTTTGTGAAGGAAAGCAATTTTTTGCGTGCTAATATGGTATGTTGTGAAAGATCGGTGAATAATGTGATCCCAGTATAGGGGGCAGGAAGTGGAGTATTTTTCCAAGCAAATAGCATTAATTCTTCCTTGACGTGATAAAAGTGAATTCTCGCTATTATGTCTCTGGAAATGTGATCAGGGAGAAATGAGGGCTTTGGCAGTCTGTGGGCCCTATCTACCACTACTTCCCTATTCGGAGTGTGTGGTAGCAATGCAGAGATTTGGCCATTTCGAGTATTTAGTCATGCCGTTCAGTTTGTGCAATGCAGCCGCCATGTTTCAGCATTTCATTAATGATGTGTTCAAGGACTATTTAGACGTTTTTGTTGTCGATTACTTAGATGACATTTTGATTTTTTCTCCATCCCTCGAGGCCCATCGGGGGCATGTTAGGAGCGTGTTGGAGCGACTTCGCCAGCACGGGCTCTATGCCAAGGCAAGTGCAGTTTCAAGCAGCACAACATCCCATTCCTGGGATTAATCATCTCCACCACAGGAATTGCCATGGACCCTCAAAAGATTTCTGCAATCCTAGAATGGCCAGTACCCTCTGATAAGAAGGGTATACAGCAGTTCATTGGCTTCGCCAATTTTTATCGGAAGTTCATCAAGAACTTCTCAGGCCTCGTGTCCCCCATCACCCAACTCATGAAGATGGGGGTTTGGTTCCAGTGGACTCCTGAGGCGCAGGGGGCTTTTGAGACCCTGAAAAAACTATTTACAGCAGCTCCCATCCTAAGTCACCCAGATTCTTCCTTGCCCTATATACTGGAGGTAGACGCATCGGAAAACACAGTAGGGGCAGTCCTGTCACAAAGGAAGGGCCTTAAGGAGCTTATGCACCCCGTAGACTTCTTTTCCAGAAAACTCACACCAGCGGAGAGGAATTATGACATTGGAGACTGAGAGCTCTTGGCCATCAAAACGGCATTGGAGGAATGGAGGTACCTGCTGGAGGGGGCCATGCACCCTATCTTAATCTAAACTGACCATAAAAATTTGGAATATTTGAGAACAACTAAGCGCTTGAGACCACATCAGGTCAGATGGGCACTGTTCTTTTCAAGATTTGTGTTTCACATCACCTATAGACCGGGGTCTAAGAACACAAAGCCCGATGCTGTCTCTCGCATGTTCAAGGACCCGGAGGAAATCTCTAAACCTGACACTATCCTACCTGCAGGGAGTTTTTTATTGCTGCAGTCTGAACTCCTGTCCAAGTTGCAAGCAGCATCTGTGGTAATACCCAGTCCACCCGGAGTTTCGGTGCAGAACAGAGACGGACTCTTGTGGAAGGGGGAACAGATTATGATACCCGAGGAAGCTCGAACCCTGGTCCTGGGCTACTGCCATGACCATCCATTGGCAGGCCATTTCGGAGTGTTCAAAACATTGGAGTTGATGCAGCGCACATTCTGGTGGCCAAGCATGGCTAAAGACTGCGAGACATACGTGAAGAAACAAGCCCACCATAAACAAGGCCTGGGGCTTGTTACGACCCTCCCAGGTTCACATTGCGATCTTCGTGGTAGTGGATCATCTGTCCAAAATGGCCCACTTCCTACCATTGAATAATACACTTTCGGTGCAAGAAACTGCACGGATCTTCATCAAGGAAGTTGTAAGGCTCCATGGGGTGCCTAGGGATATTGTCGCGGACCGAGGGGTTCAGTTCACCTCGAAGTTTTGGAGAGCCCTAAATGAAATATTAGAAATCAAGCTATCCTTCTCTTCGGCCTACCATCCACAGACAAATGGGCAGACTGAACTGACCAACCAAACCCTCGAGCAATACCTCAGGTGTTACACGTCTTTTCTCCAGGATAACTGGCTGGCACTCCTGCCTTTAGCAAAATTCGCCTACAATAATGCAAGTCACTCTGCCACCAAGCAATCCCCGTTCTTTGCCAACTGTGGATTCCACCCTACATTCCTGCCTGATCTGATTCCGGAAACTTCGGTCCCTGCCGCTCAGGATACGCTTGATTTCTTTTCGTCCAATAATAAGGTGTTACAGGTGGCAGTTGCAAAGGCTCAAGAAGACAATAAGGCGAATTGATTCTGCATCTGGGAGACCAAGTCTGGTTGGCAACGACCAATCTGAAGTTGGCTTGTCCATCAAGGAAATTTGCACCCAAGTTCGTGGGCCACCCAAGTTCGTAAAGTGTAAAATTAATGAGGTTGCTTATGAGCTAGCACTTCCTGAATCCTTTAAGATACATTCTGTCTTTCATGTGTCTCTGTTAAAATCTTCAGCACCGGATACTTTTTCAGATCGAATCAGCACGAATCTGCACATGCGTAGGATCCTGACAAGACATACAGGCAGGTGGGCACTAGGACCTAGGCGCGCCTGTCACCAATGACAGTGCCGGGCAGGCACTAGGACCCAGGCGCGCCTGTCGGCGCCAGGCGGGCTATTTAAACCAGCTCTTGCAATGCTCACATTGCCATATGGTCTTGTTCCTTGTTGTTCTTGTTACTGAGAGAGTTCCTGTTGTTGCCGAATCCTGCTTGATCCTGACCATTGCTGACCTTCTCCTGCCCTGACCTCTGGCTCGTTTGACCATTCTTCTGCCTGTTCCCAATTGTCTGATCTCCTGCTACTGAACCTGGCCTGTGACCTGACGACCCTCTGCCTGCTGCTCTGTACCGTTCTGCCTCCACCGTTATCGACCCGGCCTGTCTGACTCCGCCATTGTTCCAGTGTGTTCCGTCCATCCATCCTGCACGGACCACTCTGCCTCTTCACATCAGGCTCTCATCCTGCTTCACTCTACCACAGCGGGGTGTACTCAGGGGCCGCGACCGGGTCTCAGTCTGCTCCAAGTCCATCCCCACCATCAGGGGCTCTGGTGAACAAGCAGATTGGGGCTTAGACTCCGCGCCCTGGGGAAAGCCGGTCTGTGGAGCGCTAGAGCTACCGTAGGTAGGTACCTGAAAAATATTATCATTATCGACAGATTAGACATTTTTTTAATTCACATTTTGGCCTTATACCCTCATCTCCAATTTCATTTTTTGAACATATTAGACTTGACTCTCCTAGGGGCAGGGGTCTTATTTCAGATTTGTATCACCAATTTTTGGTTAGCTCTTTTCCTACACCCCATCTTTATAGGCAATAATGGGAAGCTGATAGTGGTATCACCTTTTTGGATGAGGATTGGGATGCCATGGTGGATAACATACGCAAGAGCTCTAGATCCCTTTCTGTCCATGAGACAGCCCTCAAAGTATTAACCAGATGGTATTATACCCCATCTAGACAACATGTCCTGTATCCAGGGACGTCCCACCTATGTTAACGGGTCTGTGGCCTTGCCAGTACTCTCGTGCATACATTTTGGGCCTGCCCAGGCCTCTCCTTGGTGTGGCGCAGGATCTCTGAGGTGGCTTCTGCATTGGCGGGTGCCCCGGTGCATCTGACTATGCAGTGTTGCCGATTGGGAGCCCATATCTCGGGAGTTAGACTGAGGTTATGAGGCTAACCCATACCATTTGTATATCCACCCTATGGGCTATTGCCCTACACTGGAAATCTCTCACGGTACCATTGTCCTCTGTTCTGCATAGGATTGATGCTGTGATGCTCATGGAAAAAATTCATTATACTTTACTGGACAAGATGCACTTATTTGATAGAAAATGGGAAATTTGGAGAACTCATAGACATTTACTACATGACTAAGGAACACCCATGTTTGGATAGGCTGAGTTACTCTGTTGGTAGCTGTATAACTCTGCCTACCTCTCTATTTATATTGCTCATGTACTTAAATTCTTTTCTCTCTTATTTTCTTCTCTTTTCTTTTTCTTTACTCTACATGATTGTACCTTCTGAAATGTACACTTCAGTTGTGCCTTGTCTCTGTTTTACATACGGTTTGAAGCTGTAATGTCATTTTACAGTCTATTTCTTGAAAAATAAAATTGTTTGTAAAAAAAAAAAACTGGACATAGAAATGTATGGCATTAATAAGGGTATTATGTCGAGTGGAAAACAGACCTAAATATAGGAACACTTCAAAATTCACCTTATTGGGGAGAGGTGGAATAGAGAGAAAGAAGTATAACTTTGAACAATGGACTCCTAATAAAAAAAAAGGGGGGGTGGTGTCATTGTTCTAGGAACACTTTTAAACTCATTTCATTATTAAGTACTTGAGGAGCCAAGGTTTGAATTGTAAAAATCCATCCCTTTTCTTTTTTCGGTAGCACCGTATTAAAGTCTCCTTTCCTATGAGACAGTTGAAGGGCATAGGGACAGGAGACCTGTGGATGCAATTTCAAGGTGAAATGATCAAAGATAGCTCTTGGTAAGCATTCTATGGATTCAACCCTGCTTAAAGTCTCCGGTTGAGTGAAAATCAGATCTAATATAGATAATGTATTGTAAGAGGTTGAATGACAGGATAATTCTTTACGCTCAGGGTGCTTCCAACGCTATATTTCCACCCAACCATAGCTCTCTGTCCAGTCATGTAGTGCAGTGTGGGAAACACGCACCTCCCTCAACCTATCAAGTGACGGAGACAAGATGGCATTAAAGTCTCCAGCAATAAGTATAGCCCCCATAACTTGTGAGCCCATGAGATGCATCTCTTGTAGGATAAGATAATATGGGACTTGGCTGTTTTAATTTGATCAACCACTAAGGACCTCTTGATTTTGGAATTAAGGCCTCAGACATTGCAAAACAGGAAATTAAGTATCATAACTTTGTTTGATGCAATAATTTGAGGATTGGAGAGCTATGTGTCTTGGGATAAGGACATACCAAGCAAGGGCAACAAACATAGCATTCAGATAAGCATACAGGTAAATCTTACTCTGATTATAACAAAGTACAAAGAACAAAAAACCTGACCCCCCCCCCCCTACCTGGCCCGACTAATAAACACTCAGCAGGCGTTGACCCATAAACAAAAGCAGGAGTAAGCCATAAGGGGAATGTCTGTAATAATAGTCCCCAAAAGAGAGCCACAAAGTATGCAGGGGATAGAAACTTGCAGAAGGTCTACCAGCAGCATCTGTAGATGGATTAATAGGACACAGCAGACAACAGGAAAAGGTAGAAATCTAGTATGTCCAGCGGTGGCATGTAAAAAGGAATAAGAGCAAAATAAGCAATGGGTGATGTGAGAAGCAGTGTGCTAAAATTCACTTCATGCCTTCCAGCCAATCGGAAGCTTTTGTAGGAAAGGTGAAGAACTGAACCTTACCGTTGGCCTCAACAAAGAGTTTTTCAGGATAAAACATGCTGTATGATAGGTTTTTGTCCCAGAGTCTACCTTTGACAGCTGTAAATGCTGCTCTTTGCTTCTGTGTGACTGCCGAGAAATCCAGGAATATAGAGATGTGGTTGCCATTGCAGGTTCTCACCCAGAGAGCAAGCAGAATGAAGTATGGTCTCATTATCCAGGTAGTGCAGAAGCTTCAGGAGGATAGGTCGGGGTGGTGCTCCTGAGGGCGAAGGACGTAATGGAACCCTATGAGCACGCTCAATAGCGAACAAAGATGAAAGTGTGTCTGGCAGCAGGATGGACTTGAGCCAGTTTTCCATAAATCGTTCCGGTTCCTTAAGGGAAGTCAATGAGTCGCAAGTTCTTGTGTCTGATGCGATCCTCTAGGTAACTTGATTTTGCAGAGTGATCAGCAAGGTGTTGTTGAGCAGAGCGGACTGCAGCATTTAAAGGAACAATTACATCTTCCTCCTCACTGATCCTCTGTTCTGCAGTGGTCATGTGAGTACAGATCTTCTGCATATCATGTTTTAAAAAAGAGAGATCTATTTTGACCAAGTCTGTCTGTGTAGTTGAGGCAGCCTGACAAGTTTGAATGGCATCCATAACATGTTTCAAAGTTAGATCAGTCTTGGCTGGGGGAGAAGTAGGGTGAGAGGTGTCATTGTGTGTGGGCTGACTGAAGGAACAAACAGCAGCATGGTCAACCTCCTCCACTTCTCCCCCTCGCCCCTGCAGGGTCCGCCATAGCAGGCTTAGAAGACATATGGGCAGTAACCTTAAAGGGGGGACAAAGGACCCTTAAAATGTTTCTTGATAATGGTGGGGATTTCTGCTTAGCAGAAGAGCTGCCAGAAGAGGATTTCATACGAGTCTCAGGGAAAGGAGCTGTCATCGGCTTCTTAGACTTCTCCCATTGTGGCTGGGGGACAAGTGTTGCCTTACTGCTGCCATCTTGGAAGCTCCAGAGAGACCCAGCTGGAGGCCATTCCCGGGATTGTTTGGGCATGTTTTGCTCGATTTTAACCATTCTGCCTACTGCAGAAGGGCTGTAGGGGTCTGCGGGTATCGAAACCGCTGGTCCCCAATCTGCTGTGCCAACAGGATTGGTGAAGAAAGGCTGCGGTGCTGGAGGAGCAGAGAAAGTGCGCTGCTCACATGGACCCATCTGGACACGTTTCCCCCCTATGGGGCCTTTTCACTTAAAATTTGAAACTTCCCTTGCAAAGTGAACAGTTTACCTTTAGTACATCAACCTCATATAATTATTTGTGATAAGAATATACAGTACTGTATATGGTATGTATAGTTTTTTTGCACACCTGTGGATGGGCATAATTGATTTAATAGACTGTAGTATTCAATCACTGTAATGTTGCCCTGCTGCAAATTCCCTTGCAAAGTGAATAGTCTATTTGTATTTAGTACATCAACCCCATATACTTAACTGTGATAATAACATATTTGGTGTGCATATTTTTTGCACACTTCTGGAGAGACAGTATTAATTTAATAGAATGTAATATGCCATTTCCCCAAAGAATAGGAGTACCATTTGAAGTGTTACATATCCAATAGTAGTGGGATATTACTTTTCCAGTGCCAGGACTCAGCTACCAGTGGCCCTTCTCCTCACTTCCTTCATACACCTGATTCCTGTAACGTCTTGATTTGATTGTATATGCTTCTTATCCTCCCATCCATACAATCAGTATAGAATCCAGTATACAACCACTGGGTTCTACACAGATGTGTTATCTACCACACCAGGTGAGTGTTTGTCATTGTAAATATAGTAAGAAGTGAGCGCTATCCAAAAGCAGCTATGCACTCTAAGTATCCAATATAGACTTACATCAGAATAATAACAATAGTGCAGTGCTTGAATAAAAACAAGAAATAAAACTGATAAAAAGTCTGATATTAAAAGTCTGCTGACTGGTAGTAATCAATGGTGGTGATCCGTGAAGAATAGCAGAAATGCACG
The DNA here is from genome assembly GCF_062004578.1 of Staurois parvus. NCBI lineage: Eukaryota > Metazoa > Chordata > Amphibia > Anura > Ranidae > Staurois > Staurois parvus. Next base: position 6,907,418 of record NW_028317818.1, read on the forward strand.
CTCACCAGAAAGTAAATAAGTATAAGCGGTGTATATCATAGCTCCAGGATCCTCAATCAGGAAGAAAAGGTCTGGTCAGAATGGGTCAATCCTCCCTCAGAAATGTATTCAAGACTTGCCCAGAAATGATGTAACCCAGATCCAGGTAACCAGAGGTCTCCACAATGTCATCTGTGACTTTTATACGTAAGCTGCCATCACAATGTCTGTACTTCAGCACCACCAAACCTTCATAGGGTCAGCCTGGTAGAGCTTCTCAGCGGCCCGGGTGAACTCCTCCCAGGCTCGGTAGTACGGCATGGCGTATTCTTCACGGATCACTACCATTGATTACTATCAGTCACCTGGCACGTTTTTTATGAAAACAGACTTTTAATATCAGACTTTTTATCAGTTTTATTTATTGTTTTCATTCAAGCGCTGCACTATTGTTATTATTCTGCTGTGAGTGTTTGTCATTGTTTCATTGATATATGCAATGTATTCCAAACATATCACCTGTAGAGATTGCATGTCCAGACAGACAACATCACCTTTTTTCATTGTCTCTTTTCTATTGTATTCCAGTGCTATTCATTGTTCAGTCTGCAGACAGCTGATACAGGAGGTTGTAGAGCTGACATAGGAAGTTGCAGGGGTGTGGCATGACACGTGGAGGAAATGGAAGCATAGTGAGAGAGCCCTGGAGCCCACAGCAGCTTCTCAGCAGCCAAGTGATCCACAGACAACACAAATCATGGGCAGACTGTCTAAGCCTAGTTCACACACCCATCCGCACTGATCATTGGTGGTCTCCTCGGCAAGACATATACCCACAATCTTTAAATCTCAGTCCTTTTCTAGAAACAGCATGACAGCAGATAAGATGGTACCTATCTGACATGAAGAGGGCTATGATGAGGAGTCACTACCCACCTCAGATGACTCGTTAAGACAAAACATACAACTGGATCATCCTCTAACACATGCTGACATGAAAATATTGCTGCTGACATAAGGAACTCTTTCTCCCCTGCTATTACAGACAAGTTGAAGATTTAGATAACCGAGGCAGAAGAAATAATATCAGAGTCAGAGGAGTACCTGAGAATATAACCTCAGACCAGATAAAACTTGCTTTATGCTTGATTAATTTGCTGGAAAAGCCTACTGATTCTTCAATCGATTTTGATCGAGCTCCCAGAGCTTTGAGATCTAGGGGACTGGATACAGCACCCCCCAGAGACATTATCTGCTGTCTCACTAATTTCTTTCTCAAAAAAGACATTCTAGCCAAAGCTAGACAAAATGAGCAAATCACATTTAATGGAAACACTATTATATTGTTTCAGGATTTATCCACTATCACTCTAAAAATCTGAAGGGCTCTACGACCTCTACTTGAAATATTAAAAGAAAAGGGGATTACATATAGATGGAAATTCTCATTTGCTCTACAAACTACATATAACAGCAATCGACTCCTACTCTGTACCCCGGATGAACTACCAACAATTTGGGAGAATCTACAGCTAAACTTAGTCAAGCTTCCGAAATGACTTTAAGAATTCCACCTATCAAATTCTCCAACAACACGGAGATCCTCACCTAACAAACCTGCTTTCAAAAAAAGCAAGACCTAAAAACACCCAGGTTCAAATAACTCTGGTTCCTCACCCTCACTGAAATCATCCAGGATAAGAGATGACTGCTGAAGTAAGCGATTTTCTATTTGACAACTCTTTAGCATTTCCAAATTTAGCATTTGTTCAGTTGATTGACAACACAATGTTCATGGTTAAAGATATTTGCACAATTTCCCTTCACTTAATATGCTCAGTCTTACACTAACCTAAATGAGTTGTAGACTCTTGACAAAATTAACAATCCAAACTCGATAGACCTCAAATTCAAATATTGAGACCAAGCTTTGCAATCTCATATATAATATATACGAATTTAGTCCTACACTAAGAATTTGACAATTATAACAAATCTTGTCTGAGACTTATGAAGCTCGTTTGTGGGTTTCTAAATGATTGTATCATTATGGAGACTACAAAAGGGAATTGTCACAATTTTTCTTTTTTTTGTGTGTTATGTTTTTCTTTTAGAAGATCATATATAAGGATTATAGCTTCGTCAATAAGCCATAGTTATGATATTCTATGTTAAAACAGTATAATACAAAACACAGTTAATTAGAATTAGTCTAATGACGATTCTATGTTAACTGAATATAAGTGCGTGACTACTGTTGTATGTTTTTATGAGCATTACTTTCATTAGACTGGTTGGCTACTAGTTATACTATAAATGCATATTTGCCTTGAGGCTGTGGACTCCTAAACGTGATATATTACTATTTATCTGTTGTTTCTAAGATTGGCCTCTATGTCTAATTGTTGTGTCTCCCACGCTTCAACTCTAAAGTAATAAATACAAATACTTGTGTCTCTGACACAGGCTCCTATTATATTACATAACCTATTTTACCTATAGATATTATCTGTTAAACATCTATAGGAATACACAGAGGTAAACTCTATTTCTGATTTCCTCATCTGACCCCCCCCCCCTTTTTTTTTTCTTCTTCCCCTCGCCTTTCCTTTTTTCCCTCTCTTTCTCTCTCTCTCATGTAAAATGGCATATTCGATGCTAGGGAAAAACTCTACACTTATTTCCGATAATGTCAAGGGCTTAAGTATCCCAGAGTAAAGGACTAAATGAACTAAAAAAATCTAATCCACAAATAGTTTTTCCTATTTCAAATCTACCCAAATTCCCAATCTCACTAACAACATTTTCCCACTAGCATATCATGCTACTAATCCCAAATCATACTGGGGGAGTTTCTATCCTTCTCAGCAGAAATACACCATTTACACTGGAACAAAGACTTTCAGACCCAGAGGGTAGATAGATACATTTTCATAAAAGGTACTTTAGTTTCCAATGGTTTTTATTAAGTAATTTTTACAGGTAGTACAAAAAAACAGTGTACCATCATACATACAAACATAAGGCACTAGGAACAACAATGTGTACCAAAAACAACTGACGGTTTAAGGTAAAACTCTTAGTACAACCAAAACAAGAACAGGTGTCTTTTGCCTCGTCAATACATAAAAAACAATACAGAACAGGGGAAAAGAAAAGAGAAAAGCAAAGAAAAGAGTGGAAGAGAGGGTCAAGATGGGAGATATTAAGGCACAGAGATGTATTGAATCCACGGGTTCCATACGCTATCAAATTTCTTCGAAGTATTTTGCAGGATACAGGTGAGCTTGTCATTAACCATAATCCAGTTTAGTTTCTTTTTAACATAATCAAGTGAAATAGCCGATAGTTTCCAATGTCTAGCTATCGTGATTCTCACTGTCAGAAACATGTAAGAGATCAACTTATGGGATTTCTTGGGAACATTCTCATGGAATTTATAAAAGAGCGCTGTCTCCAGGGATCTGCGTATATTTATTCCCGACACTGAATTTACCAAGTTGAACATGTGAATCCAATCTAATTGCAAGTGGACACTGCCACCAGATGTGATACATAGACCCCACCCAGCCACAGCGCCTAAAACATATTGCAGAATTGCATCTTTGAAATCCGAGTAGGAACCGAATGCCATCTCAACAAAGTTTTATAGTTTGCTTCAATTAGGGTAGTATTGATAGAAATTTTTGATATTGCAAAAGCAATATCTTGCCAATCCGATAAATCATAATTGACAGCTAAATCACTTTCCCAGTGCTCCATATAAGGAAGTTTACAAAGTGGATCAGTCAGGAGAGCATATACTATGGAGAAATGGCCTTTTGGAAAAGCCCTATTTCAGCAAGAAAGTTCAAAGGCGGTAAGAAAAGGAGATTCATCCAATAAAGCAAGCTTCGACCAGAGAAATGAGACAATCTGGTTATATCTGAAAATTTCAGAGGCAGGCATATGCAATTTGTCCTTAAAATATTGTAAAGAATATATGCAAGAACCGTTAAGATAATCTCCTATCTGCAACAAGCCTTTATTGATCCACCATTGAAAAGGGGCTGGCTTCAAACCAGGCACAAATTCAGGGTTACAAAAAATGGGAGCTACAGGCATTTGTGGAGATACCAATGATTTACAATGGTGAACCCTGTCCCAAACTGCCAAAGAAAACAACAGAATGGGGCACAGTATAGGAGGGCATAAGCTATTAGGAAGCTAAAGCAATGCCCCAACAGTGAGAGGGTGACAAGAGAGAGCTTTTATAGAGACCCAAAGGGGAATATTTCCCCCAGCGGTGGTGCAAGCCAATTGGGCAATTTGTGCAGCCTGGAAGTACGTATGGAGATTAGGGAGGCCAATACCCTCCCGAGGTTTGAGAGCATACAACGTCTTATGACTCATCCGAGGCCGTCTATTATTCCAAATAAAATGGAGGACATCAGCTTGTAAATGCCGTAATTCTTGTCTCAGAATCGACACAGGTAAAGTCCGTAAATAATATAACAATCTGGGTTGAAACGTCATTTTGATGGTAGTGACTCTGCCAAACCATGATAAAGAATATTGAGTCCAATGGCTAAAATAGTCTTTGAGCATCTTAAAGAGGGGAGGGTAGTTAGCCTGATATAGTGTTTCAATTGAAGCGGTTAGATGTATCCCTAAATAAGTTAACTTACTCGCCCATTGAAAATCATAGGAAGTTCAAAGTTATTGTTCCTCAAGCATGGATAAGGAAACCTTACGGGCTGTTTTTTGGGAATTAAGAGAAAGCCCAGAAAGAGCAGAAAATTTACTTAATAGTGTCAATACATTAGGGATAGTTATCATAGGGGAAGTAATATGCATAAAAATGTCATCAGCGAACAGGGCACATTTATGTTCTTGTTGTCCGCAATGAATACCATAGATTTGGGGATGGGAGCAAATTGCCATAGCCAGAGGCTCAATTGCCAGTGCAAAAAGGAGTGGAAGCAACGGACAGCCCTGTCTAGTGCCTCTTCGGATTGGAAATACAGATTTGTAGCCTTTAATGGAGACCTGAGCCGAGGGATTATCATATAACAAGCGAAGCAAAGCCAATAATGATGGGCCAAATCCAAAGGCCTTCAGGGTAGTAAACAAATATTCCCATGTCAGACTATCAAAAGCCTTCTGAAGGTCCAGAGAAAGAAGCAAGAGTGCCCGAGAAAGGGGGCGTCCCAATTAGAACGGACAGCTGAGATCAGAGTAATAGATCTGCGAATCTGGTCTAATGTTTGACGACCTAATATGAACCCAAACTGGTCTTTATGAATATATTGGGCCAGAAAGGAATTAAGATGTACGGCTAGAAGTTTAGTTAAAATTTTTAAGTCACAATTAAGGAAATAGGGCGATAATTGCGAACATCAGAAGAATCTTTATTGGGCTTGGGAAGAACACTAATATATGCCCTACTTTCATCTAACGGGACCCCACCCTCTTCCTTCAAGGAATTGAAGTATAGTGTCACATGTGGAAGAAGATGAGCAGAAAGTTTTATAGTACATATTAGGAAGGCCATCGGGGCCCAGGGATTTATGTGACGATAGTAATTTAAGAATGTTTTGGAGCTCCTCAGAAGTAATAGGTTGTTCCACTAACTCTCTATGGGCTTCAGTGAGGGAGGGAATAGGCAAAGACTCTAGAAAACATCAAATAGAGGGAGGTTCCACTAACAGAGGTGGACCGTACAGGGAGGCATAAAAATCATGAAATTCCCCAAGGATCTTCTGAGGATCTTGCCTGATAGTACCCTCTTTAGCCGGAGTTTGGGCAGTGCTGAATGAGCAAATTTGGGGGTAAGCTTATGCGCTAGAAGGGAACCTGGTCTGTCCCGCCACATAAAAAAAAATGTATGATTCCTCCAGCATAATTGTTTTTTCGCTTTTGTGGTGAGGCAGAGGTTAAGTTCCAACCGGGCTTGCTCCACCTTAGATAAGAGATCCAAGGTCGGGGTAAGATTATGTTGGGCAACTAGCGATTCATATTCGCTAGATTTGGCAGAGATCAATTCCTTGCAAGACTTTTTAATTCTGGAGGACAGCTGGATAAAGAAGCCTCTAGTAGAGGCTTTGTGGGCTGCCCAATTAATAGATATAGATTAATAGAATATTAATTGTAAAGTAAGACTTGAGATGGTCGCCCATTGCCAGGCAACATGACTCATCACTCAGTAAAGACTCGTTGATTTGCCAATTTGGTTTAACCTATCTAACCATCAAATCCGAAACTGTCAGAATTGCAGGATCATGGTCCGACCAAGGCATCAACATAATTTTAGCCAAACGAAGCTTAGCTATCATTTTTTAGGGGAGAAAAACATGATCTATACGAGAATAATGGTTATGGGCTCTAGAGAAGTGGGAGTAGTCTCTAGAGGTGGGATTTGCCTCCCTCCATGCATCAATTTGGTCATGGTGATGTAAAAGCTGCACAAAATCGTGGTTCTGTTTAGAGGACGATTTAAGTTTGGTCGCATGGGACTTGTCAAGTATATGATCTAAGGCCACATTAGAGTTCCCTGCCAAAAATCACATCACCTTCCACTTCTTTACACAAAGATTTCAAAAGGGAACGAAAGAAGGTGTCTTGATTCATATTAGGGGCATAGTAAATAAGAAAACACCATATTGCCTTCCAAATGACCCTTGACCAGAAGATAATGTCCCTCCCTATGCCTTAAAACTTTAGTTTCCATAAATGACAGCCATTTGGAAAAGCAAAGCGCCACCCCTCTCTTTTTTTCAGAGGCGTTGGCAAAAAACAAACTGGAAAATCCCTATGAATATATCTGGGAGTAAAAGAAGGGGCAAAATGTGTTTCCTGTAAAGCCCTGAGGGATGTCCAGCCTGATGATCAGGAGCAGAAGAGGGAGGCACTGTCCTCTGTTGCCACAGCTGCGACCCCTCTTTAGCCTATGAGGTCCTGGAGCCGGCACCTGGTGCCATCTTGTTTCCCCTGCCTGCCCCCTTCATCACGGCGCGGGGTCCACCCATGGACTTCCATAAAAGGTACTTTAGTAGGGAAACCTATAACCTTATGCAAATATATACTTTCCCAATACAGCACACATTTCCTTCTGTCAAAACATCATAGACAAACTTAAATGGTTCGCCACAGGATGCATAATCCTGGGAGCAGACTTTTTTTTGACCAATGTATTACTTAATCCTTTACAAGATATATAATCTGGTCAAACCTGTGTTGCCTACAAAATTTTGAAGAAAGTGAATTCATTATTACTAGAGATGAGCAAAGTATTCAAAAATTCGATTCGACTGATTCGGCGAATTCGTAGAAAAATTTCGATTCGAGTCGAATATATTCGCTGTGAATTTAACTTAAAAAAGGGTGTTTCTAGGCTTCAGAGAGACTTAATATTAGTGCTGAACACTGTACCTTTAATTTAAATGCCCTTGGAGTCTGCTGGGGAAGAGAAATAATACTGTCAGGCAGTATGACATGCAGATGAGTGCCGTCGATCTTAGAATCACCGCACACTTCACTCATTTGGGCAGTCACGGGGCCAAAACCAGAGTGTGGAGCCACAGTGTGGCGGTGGAGGCAGCAGCAATGGGAGGCCATACAGCACCCTATGACAAAAATGGAAACCACCAGCAGTGTGAGGAGACCTGAAAGTGGCACATGGCAGAGTGTGGCGATAGAGACAGCAGCAATGGGAGGCCGTACAGGGACCCATGACACACTCTGGACCTGGCAGCAGCATGAGGAGGCGGTACAGGGGCCCATGGCAGATTACGGGCCTGGCAGCAGCATGAGGAGTCGGTACGGGGGCCCATGGCAGATTACAGGCCTGGCAGCAGCAATGGGAGGCCGTACAGGGACCCATGACACAATCTGGACGTGGCAGCAGCATGGGGAGGCGGTACAGGGGCCCATGACAGATTACGGGCCTGGCAGCAGCATTTGGAGTCGGTACGGGGGCCCATGACACACTCTGGACCTGGCAGCAGCATGAGGAGGCGGTACAGGGGCGCATGACAGATTACGAGCCTGGCAGCAGCAACTTGGACAGGAGGACGTTCAGTTTCTGCACCGTCTGGTGCGTGCTCGCAAACTGTTGTCTCTTGGAAACGGATTCCAAGAAAGACTGCTGACGGAATCCGTGAAGAGGAGTAGCAGGAGAAGGAGCATCTGAACGAGCGGAATATGCCAACAAGCGACAACAGGGGCCCATGGCAGATTAGGGGCCTGGCAGCAGCTATGGGAGGCCCGTAATCTGCCAGCACCCTATGACAAAAAATGGAACCCACCAGCAGTGTGAGGAGACCTGAAAGTGGCACATGGCAGAGTGTGGCGATGGAGACAGCAGCAATGGGAGGCCGTACAGGGACCCATGACACACTCTGGACCTGGCAGCAGCATGAGGAGGCGGTATATAGGGGCCTATGGCAGATTAGGGGCCTGGCAGCAGCTATGGGAGGCCCGTAATCTGCCAGCACCCTATGTCAAAAAATTCTACACACCAGCAGTGTGTGAGACCTGAAAGTGGCACATGGCAGAGTGTGGCGATGGAGACAGCAGCAATGGGAGGCCGTACAGGGACCCATGAGAGACTCTGGACTTGGCAGCAGCATGAGGAGGCGGTATAGGGGCCCATGGCAGATTAGGGGCCTGGCAGCAGCTATGGGAGGCCCGTAATCTGCCAGCACCCTATGACAAAAAATGGAACACACCAGCAGTGTGAGGAGACCTGAAAGTGGCACATGTTTGGGGCATGATTCATGGCGGATTTAGTCAGTTGTGTCAGGAACTGGTGGTTTGAAATCCAGACTAATCCACGCCTGATTCATTTTCACAAACGTCAGTCTCTCCACACTTTGGGTGGACAGTCGTGTCCTCCGCGGAGTTGCAATACCTCCTGCCGCACTAAACACGCGCTCCGATGCCACGCTACTGGCCGGGCATGACAGCCTTTCAAGGGCAAATTCAGCTAGTTGGGGCCAAAGGTCAAGTTTCGTTGCCCAGTAGTCAAGGGGATTGTCTACCTCGGTTGGCAGGGTGCTGTCCAAGTAGGCCTAAGCCTGTTGTTTGAGGTCCTGCTCCAGGTCCACCTGATGCTGCTGCTGCTGCTGCTGCTGTGGCTGGTTAGTAGTTTCCTCACTGCGCTGGTGAAGAAAGCTACTCATCATCGACTGCAGACTGAGGCAGCCGCTGCTGGTGGAGCTGCCACTGCTCCTACCACCCCACCCCTCCCCTGCTGCCATGGCAGCGGAACGCGAGCGCACAGGGCCCACAGTGTCTGAGGATGGACGTTGGCGCAGACAGGCAGAGACCAGCTGACTACATAGGTGGTTTTTATAGTACGTTATTTTGGCCTCCCTCTCAGCAGGTGTGAAAAAGGCCACCATTTTTGAACGGTAGCGAGGGTCCAACAAGGTGGACAGCCAAAAGTCATCCCTCTGTCTGATGGTTATTATTCGGCTGTCGCTACGCAAGCAAGCGAGCATGCTATGGGCCATTTGTGCCAAGGAATGCGAGGGACTCCCTGCCTCCATCTCCACAGCATACTGCCACGGTGCGTCTGGGTCCTCTGTCTCCTCCTCCTCCTCCTCCTCTACCAGATGCTCCTGCTCCTCCACTCCTGTCCGCTGAGTGGAAAAACCACCCATTTCACTCAATAATTCCTGAGCACCAATGTCCTCCTCTACCTCCTCCTCTTCTTCCTGTCCTGCCCCCACAGGGGTCATGTGGCGTTGAGATCTGTGCGCCACGTCTACCGCACCCTGACCAGCCATTGTTAACAGCATTTGTTCCAGGACGTGCAACAGAGGAATGACGTCGTTCATCCCATAGTCCTGCCGACTCACGAATAGCGTGGCCTCCTCAAAGGGCCTGAGCAAGCGCAGGTGTCACGCATGAGCTGCCAATGGCTGACATCTAAGTTACACAGGGAATACCTTTATCCGCTTTTAACATCAGGAAATCTGTGATGGCCTTTTGCTGTTCGTAAAGGCGGTCTAACATATGTAGGGTTGAATTCCACCTTGTTGCAACGTCACAGCATGAGGAGTCGGTATAGGGGCCCATGGCAGATTAGGGGCCTGGCAGCAGCTATGGGAGGCCCGTAATCTGCCAGCACCCTATGTCAAAAAATTCTACACACCAGCAGTGTGTGAGGAGACCTGAAAGTGGCACATGGCAGAGTGTGGCGATGGAGACAGCAGCAATGGGAGGCCGTACAGGGACCCATGAGAGACTCTGGACCTGGCAGCAGCATGAGGAGGCGGTATATAGGGGCCTATGGCAGATTAGGGGCCTGGCAGCAGCTATGGGAGGCCCTTAATCTGCCAGCACCCTATGTCAAAAAATTCTACACACCAGCAGTGTGAGGAGACCTGAAAGTGGCACATGGCAGAGTGTGGCGATGGAGACAGCAGCAATGGGAGGCCGTACAGGGACCCATGAGAGACTCTGGACCTGGCAGCAGCATGAGGAGGCGGTATAAAGGGGCCTATGGCAGATTAGGGGCCTGGCAGCAGCTATGGGAGGCCCGTAATCTGCCAGCACCCTATGTCAAAAAATTCTACACACCAGCAGTGTGTGAGGAGACCTGAAAGTGGCACATGGCAGAGTGTGGCGATGGAGACAGCAGCAATGGGAGGCCGTACAGGGACCCATGACAGACTCTGGACCTGGCAGCAGCATGAGGAGGCGGTATATAGGGGCCCATGGCAGATTAGGGGCCTGGCAGCAGCAATGGGAGGCCCGTAATCTGCCAGCACCCTATGTCAAAAAATTCTACACACCAGCAGTGTGAGGAGACCTGAAAGTGGCACATGGCAGAGTGTGGCGATGGAGACAGCAGCAATGGGAGGCCGTACAGGGACCCATGACAGACTCTGGACCTGGCAGCAGCATGAGGAGGCGGTATATAGGGGCCTGTGGCAGATTAGGGGCCTGGCAGCAGCTATGGGAGGCCCATAATCTGCCAGCACCCTATGTCAAAAAATTCTACACACCAGCAGTGTGTGAGGAGACCTGAAAGTGGCACATGGCAGAGTGTGGCAATGGAGACAGCAGCAATGGGAGGCCGTACAGGGACCCATGACAGACTCTGGACCTGGCAGCAGCATGAGGAGGCGGTATATAGGGGCCTATGGCAGATTAGGGGCCTGGCAGCAGCTATGGGAGGCCCATAATCTGCCAGCACCCTATGTCAAAAAATTCTACACACCAGCAGTGTGTGAGGAGACCTGAAAGTGGCACATGGCAGAGTGTGGCGATGGAGACAGCAGCAATGGGAGGCCGTACAGGGACCCATGACAGACTCTGGACCTGGCAGCAGCATGAGGAAGCGGTATATAGGGGCCTATGGCAGATTAGGGGCCTGGCAGCAGCTATAGGAGGCCCATAATCTGCCAGCACCCTATGTCAAAAAATTCTACACACCAGCAGTGTGTGAGGAGACCTGAAAGTGGCACATGGCAGAGTGTGGCGATGGAGACAGCAGCAATGGGAGGCCGTACAGGGACCCATGAGAGACTCTGGACCTGGCAGCAGCATGAGGAAGCGGTATATAGGGGCCTATGGCAGATTAGGGGCCTGGCAGCAGCAATGGGAGGCCCATAATCTGCCAGCACCCTATGTCAAAAAATTCTACACAACAGCAGTGTGTGAGGAGACCTGAAAGTGGCACATGGCAGAGTGTGGCGATGGAGACAGCAGCAATGGGAGGCCGTACAGGGACCCATGACAGACTCTGGACCTGGCAGCAGCATGAGGAAGCGGTATATAGGGGCCTATGGCAGATTAGGGGCCTGGCAGCAGCTATAGGAGGCCCATAATCTGCCAGCACCCTATGTCAAAAAATTCTACACACCAGCAGTGTGTGAGGAGACCTGAAAGTGGCACATGGCAGAGTGTGGCGATGGAGACAGCAGCAATGGGAGGCCGTACAGGGACCCATGAGAGACTCTGGACCTGGCAGCAGCATGAGGAAGCGGTATATAGGGGCCTATGGCAGATTAGGGGCCTGGCAGCAGCTATAGGAGGCCCATAATCTGCCAGCACCCTATGTCAAAAAATTCTACACACCAGCAGTGTGTGAGGAGACCTGAAAGTGGCACATGGCAGAGTGTGGCGATGGAGACAGCAGCAATGGGAGGCCGTACAGGGACCCATGACAGACTCTGGACCTGGCAGCAGCATGAGGAAGCGGTATATAGGGGCCTATGGCAGATTAGGGGCCTGGCAGCAGCTATAGGAGGCCCATAATCTGCCAGCACCCTATGTCAAAAAATTCTACACACCAGCAGTGTGTGAGGAGACCTGAAAGTGGCACATGGCAGAGTGTGGCGATGGAGACAGCAGCAATGGGAGGCCGTACAGGGACCCATGAGAGACTCTGGACCTGGCAGCAGCATGAGGAAGCGGTATATAGGGGCCTATGGCAGATTAGGGGCCTGGCAGCAGCAATGGGAGGCCCATAATCTGCCAGCACCCTATGTCAAAAAATTCTACACACCAGCAGTGTGTGAGGAGACCTGAAAGTGGCACATGGCAGAGTGTGGCGATGGAGACAGCAGCAATGGGAGGCCGTACAGGGACCCATGACAGACTCTGGACCTGGCAGCAGCATGAGGAGGCGGTATATAGGGGCCTATGGCAGATTAGGGGCCTGGCAGCAGCTATGGGAGGCCCATAATCTGCCAGCACCCTATGTCAAAAAATTCTACACACCAGCAGTGTGTGAGGAGACCTGAAAGTGGCACATGGCAGAGTGTGGCGATGGAGACAGCAGCAATGGGAGGCCGTACAGGGACCCATGACAGACTCTGGACCTGGCAGCAGCATGAGGAGGCGGTATATAGGGGCCTATGGCAGATTAGGGGCCTGGCAGCAGCTATGGGAGGCCCATAATCTGCCAGCACCCTATGTCAAAAAATTCTACACACCAGCAGTGTGTGAGGAGACCTGAAAGTGGCACATGGCAGAGTGTGGCGATGGAGACAGCAGCAATGGGAGGCCGTACAGGGACCCATGACAGACTCTGGACCTGGCAGCAGCATGAGGAGGCGGTATATAGGGGCCTATGGCAGATTAGGGGCCTGGCAGCAGCTATGGGAGGCCCATAATCTGCCAGCACCCTATGTCAAAAAATTCTACACACCAGCAGTGTGTGAGGAGACCTGAAAGTGGCACATGGCAGAGTGTGGCGATGGAGACAGCAGCAATGGGAGGCCGTACAGGGACCCATGACAGACTCTGGACCTGGCAGCAGCATGAGGAGGCGGTATATAGGGGCCTATGGCAGATTAGGGGCCTGGCAGCAGCTATGGGAGGCCCGTAATCTGCCAGCACCCTATGTCAAAAAATTCTACACACCAGCAGTGTGTGAGGAGACCTCAAAGTGGCACATGTTTGAGGCATGATTCATGGCGGATTTAGTCAGTTGTGTCAGGAACTGGTGGTTTGAAATCCAGACTAATCCACGCCTGATTCATTTTCACAAACGTGAGTCTCTCCACACTTTGGGTGGACAGTCGTGTCCTCCGCGGAGTTACAATACCTCCTGCCGCACTAAACACGCGCTCCGATGCCACGCTACTGGCCGGGCATGACAGCCTTTCAAGGGCAAATTCAGCTAGTTGGGGCCAAAGGTCAAGTTTCGTTGCCCAGTAGTCAAGGGGATTGTCTACCTCGGTTGGCAGGGTGCTGTCCAAGTAGGCCCAAGCCTGTTGTTTGAGGTCCTGCTCCAGGTCCACCTGATGCTGCTGCTGCTGCTGCGGCTGGTTAGTAGTTTCCTCACTGCGCTGGTGAAGAAAGCTACTCATCATCGACTGCAGACTGAGGCAGCTGCTGCTGGTGGAGCTGCCACTGCTCCTACCACCCCACCCCTCCCCTGCTGCCATGGCAGCGGAACGCGAGCGCACAGGGCCCACAGTGTCTGAGGATGGACGTTGGCGCACAAAGGCAGAGACCAACTGACTACATAGGTGGTTTTTATAGTACGTTATTTTGGCCTCCCTCTCAGCAGGTGTGAAAAAGGCCACCATTTTGGAACGGTAGCGAGGGTCCAACAAGGTGGACAGCCAAAAGTCATCCCTCTGTCTGATGGTTATTATTCGGCTGTCGCTACGCAAGCAACCGAGCATGCTATGGGCCATTTGTGCCAAGGAATGCGAGGGACTCCCTGCCTCCATCTCCACAGCATACTGCCACGGTGCGTCTGGGTCCTCTGTCTCCTCCTCCTCCTCCTCTACCAGATGCTCCTGCTCCTCCACTCCTGTCCGCTGAGTGGAAAAACCACCCATTTCACTCAATAATTCCTGAGCACAAATGTCCTCCTCTACCTCCTCCTCTTCTTCCTGTCCTGCCCCCACAGGGGTCATGTGGCGTTGAGATCTGTGCGCCACGTCTACCGCACCCTGACCAGCCATTGTTAACAGCATTTGTTCCAGGACGTGCAACAGAGGAATGACGTCGTTCATCCCATAGTCCTGCCGACTCACGAATAGCGTGGCCTCCTCAAAGGGCCTGAGCAAGCGGCAGGTGTCACGCATGAGCTGCCAATGGCTGACATCGAAGTTACACAGGGGAGTACCTTTATCCGCTTGTAACATCAGGAAATCGGTGATGGCCTTTCGCTGTTCGTAAAGGCGGTCTAACATGTGTAGGGTTGAATTCCACCTTGTTGCAACGTCGCAGATCAGGCGATGCTGTGGAATTCCGTTCTGCCGCTGCAGCTCAAGGAGGGTGTGCTTTGCGGTGTAGGAATGGCTGAAATGCATGCAAAGTTTACGTGACATTTTAAGGATGTCTTGCAGTGGGATGGTGGATTTTAAGAACCGCTTGACAACCAGATTGAACACGTGAGCCATGCATGGTGCATGGCACAACCTTCCTTGACGCAGAGCAGACACCATGTTCTTTCCGTTGTCGGTCAACATGGTTCCGATTTTCAGTTTGCGCGGAGACAGCCATCTGTCGATTTCTCTGTTCATTACACTCAGAAGTTCCTCCCCTGTGTGACTACGTTCGCCAAGGCATACCAGGTGCAGAACAGCGTGACACCGTTGCGCCCTGCACATGTGATATGCCGGTCGGGTAATGGGACTTGGCACGGGGGTGGCGGCTGAGGACACGGCGGAAGAAGAGGTGGTAGAGGCGGACATCTTTGCCGGACCAAGGACGTGCAAACGTGGAGGCAAAAGCGGCGTGACCTGTCCAAGTTGCTGGTGCGGCTGTGACGGCACCACGTTCACCCAGTGGGCCGTAAATGACATGTACTGTCCATGACCATAGTTACAGCTCCACACGTCGGCGCTGCCGTGCACTTTGGCAGAGACCGACATGCTCAAAGACTGGCCCACCATGTCTTCTACATGTGAATGCAGGGCTGGCACTGCCTTTTTGGCGAAGAAATGACGGCTTGGCACTCTCCACCGCGGCGCGGCACAAGCCATCATTTCTCTGAAAGGTGCTGAGTCCACCACTTGGAAAGGGAGGGACTGCAGCACCAGCAACTTGGACAGGAGGACGTTCAGCTTTTGCACCGTCGGGTGCGTGCTCGCAAACTGTTGTCTCTTGGAAACGGATTCCAAGAAAGACTGCTGACGGAATCCGTGAAGAGGAGTAGCAGGAGAAGGAGCATCTGAACGAGCGGAAGATGCCAACGAGCGACAACTCCCCTCAGCAGAGGTGTTGGAGCCTTGACTGGCTGATGGAGGGCGATTGACGTCGGGTGACGGAGCAAGTAACGGAGCAGGTGATGGAGCGGGGGCTGGGGCGGGCAGAACCGCCGTATCTTTATCACGGTTTTCCCAGGCCACCAAATGGCGACGCTGCATATGCTGCCGCAACGCTGTAGTCCCAACATGGGCCCCCTGGCCACGCTTGACTTTCTGGCCACATAGTCGACATACGGCTACGTTTACTTCCTCGGGCGGCTTGACGAAAAATTGCCACACCGCCGAGTAGGAAACTTTGCCCCCGATACTCCTCACTGGCTGACTGCTGCTTCCTCCGTGCACACCGGCACCACTACTGGCCGTGGTGGTAGGCTGCAGTGGAGCTGGTGCTCTACTCCGTGGACGTTTGGCTCCACTGACACTGCTGCGACCCTGCTGCTGTCTCCTGGGCAACCCACCGACTGTTTTGCTCGCTGCCAAGCTGCCACCCTCTTCTCCTGATGATGCGGAAGAAATTGCCTGATGACGACGAGGCTGCCAAGTGCGATCAACCTCCTCATCATCAAGTAGGGTCTCCGCCTCACTACTAGCCCCCTCGGCTGCGTCTGGGTCAGGAGACAGACCTGTCTCTAGACCGGCTACCGAGCCACTCTCCTCGCCACTACTTCTTCGCCTGGCTGCTGAAAAGGCGGATGTCTCCCCCCGTTCCTGACCGCCCTCTGTTAGCTCTTCCTCACTGTACAGTGGGGCTGAGCCCACAGCATGCGATACTTCGCTTGGTGAGGGAACACCAAAGGACAGGGGCAGGTAGAGGACACGTGATTTCAGTGGGCTTGGTCCCGGGCCATGCCAACTAACGGTTGTGTCTGACGTACCCACCGACCGTTGGCTGTAGGTGTCAGAGGTGACCTGGGAAGAGGAAGACGACCGAGCCAACCAATCGACGACGGCAGGGTTGTCGGTGGAGACACGACCGCTGGATGACACCGGGAGCACTGGCCTCTGGCTGCGAATAGTGCTGCCTCGACCCCTTCCTCTGCTGCCACGTCTGCTCGCTCCTAAAACATTGCCTCCTCTGCCACTCCTCTGCATGTTGTCTGACATACTCTTTAATTAAACGATTATGTGTCCCTGAGTAACAATTCTGTGTCCCTGAGTAACAATTCTGTGTCTGTGCGAGTAACAATTCTGTGGCCCTAAGTAACAGTTCTGTGGCCCTCAGTAACAATTCTGTGTCCCTGATTAACGTTTCTGTGGCCCCAAGTAACAGTTCTGTGGCCCTCAGTAACAATTCTGTGTCTGTGCGAGTAACAATTCTGTGTCTGTGCGAGTAACAATTCTGTGGCCCTAAGTAAAGTTTCTGTGGCCCTAAGTAACAATTCTCTGGCACTCAGTAACAATTCTGTCTGTCCCTGAGTAACAATTCTCTGGCACTCAGTAACAATTCTGTCTGTCCCTGAGTAAAAATTCTGTGGCCCTAAGTAAAGTTTCTGGGGCCCTGAGTAACAATTATCTGGCACTCAGTAACAATTCTGTCTGTCCCTGAGTAACAATTCTCTGGCACTCCGTAACAATTCTGTCTGTCCCTGAGTAACAATTCTCTGGCACTCAGTAACAATTCTGTCTGTCCCTGAGTAAAAATTCTGTGGCCCTAAGTAAAGTTTCTGTGGCCCTGAGTAACAATTCTCTGGCACTCCGTAACAATTCTGTCTGTCCCTGAGTATGAATTCCGTGGCCCTAACTAGCGTTTCTTTGTCCCTAAGTAAAGTTTCTGTGGCCCTCAGTAACAGTTCTGTGTCTGTGCGAGTAACAATTCTGTGTCTGTGCGAGTAACAATTCTGTGGCCCTAAGTAAAGTTTCTGTGGCCCTAAGTAACAATTCTCTGGCACTCCGTAACAATTCTGTCTGTCCCTGAGTAACAATTCTCTGGCACTCAGTAACAATTCTGTCTGTCCCTGAGTAAAAATTCTGTGGCCCTAAGTAAAGTTTCTGTGGCCCTGAGTAACAATTCTCTGGCACTCCGTAACAATTCTGTCTGTCCCTGAGTAACAATTCTCTGGCACTCAGTAACAATTCTGTCTGTCCCTGAGTAAAAATTCTGTGGCCCTAAGTAAAGTTTCTGTGGCCCAGAGTAACAATTCTCTAGCACTCCGTAACAATTCTGTCTGTCCCTGAGTATGAATTCTGTGGCCCTAACTAGCGTTTCTTTGTCCCTAAGTAACAGTTCTGTGGCCCTGAGTAACAATTCTGTGTCTGTGCGAGTAACAATTCTGTGGCCCTAAGTAACAGTTCTGTGGCCCTCAGTAACAGTTCTGTGTCTGTGCGAGTAACAATTCTGTGTCTGTGCGAGTAACAATTCTGTGGCCCTAAGTAACAGTTCTGTGGCCTTCAGTAACAATTCTGTGTCTGTGCGAGTAACAATTCTGTGTCTGTGCGAGTAACAATTCTGTGGCCCTAAGTAAAGTTTCTGTGGCCCTAAGTAACAATTCTCTGGCACTCAGTAACAATTCTGTCTGTCCCTGAGTAACAATTCTCTGGCACTCAGTAACAATTCTGTCTGTCCCTGAGTAAAAATTCTGTGGCCCTAAGTAAAGTTTCTGTGGCCCTGAGTAACAATTCTCTGGCACTCCGTAACAATTCTGTCTGTCCCTGAGTAACAATTCTCTGGCACTCAGTAACAATTCTGTCTGTCCCTGAGTAAAAATTCTGTGGCCCTAAGTAAAGTTTCTGTGGCCCAGAGTAACAATTCTCTGGCACTCCGTAACAATTCTGTCTGTCCCTGAGTATGAATTCTGTGGCCCTAACTAGCGTTTCTTTGTCCCTAAGTAACAGTTCTGTGGCCCTGAGTAACAATTCTGTGTCTGTGCGAGTAACAATTCTGTGGCCCTAAGTAACAGTTCTGTGGCCCTCAGTAACAGTTCTGTGTCTGTGCGAGTAACAATTCTGTGTCTGTGCGAGTAACAATTCTGTGGCCCTAAGTAACAGTTCTGTGGCCTTCAGTAACAATTCTGTGTCTGTGCGAGTAACAATTCTGTGTCTGTGCGAGTAACAATTCTGTGGCCCTAAGTAAAGTTTCTGTGGCCCTAAGTAACAATTCTCTGGCACTCAGTAACAATTCTGTCTGTCCCTGAGTAACAATTCTCTGGCACTCAGTAACAATTCTGTCTGTCCCTGAGTAAAAATTCTGTGCCCTAAGTAAAGTTTCTGTGGCCCTAAGTAACAATTCTCTGGCACTCAGTAACAATTCTGTCTGTCCCTGAGTAACAATTCTCTGGCACTGAGTAACAATTCTGTCTGTCCCTGAGTAAAAATTCTGTGGCCCTAATTAAAGTTTCTGTGGCCCTAAGTAACAATTCTCTGGCACTCAGTAACAATTCTGTCTGTCCCTGAGTAACAATTCTCTGGCACTCAGTAACAATTCTGTCTGTCCCTGAGTAACAATTCTGTGGCCCTAATAACGTTTCTGTGGCCCTAAGTAACAATTCTCTGGCACTGAGTAACAATTCTGTCTGTCCCTGATTATGAATTCTGTGGCCCTAACTAGCGTTTCTTTGTCCCTAAATAACGATTCTGTGGCCCTCATTAACAAGTCTGTGTCCCTGAGTAATGGTTCTCTGTCCCTAAGTAACTTTTCTCTGTCCCCAATTATCGTTTCTGTGGCCCTAACTCTGTCCCTGTCCCTAGTACAGAGCGGTCTGCCTCTGTTCAATAACTGCAGGCAAATGAAGAATTCCAAAATGGCCGCTATTTATAGCTCGACCATTACACAGTGCTGGCTGGCTGGCTTCTGATAGGCTGATGCGATCACATGTAGTTGAGGAATGCATTATGGGTCAGCGCGCCTTGTCTGCGCGCCTTCCCAGACATCCCCGCTCCGTCGCCGCACATGTCAGCCGCCATTTTCTGAAAAATTTCGATTCGCGCGTCCGAATTAGGCTATTTTTCGGATTCGGCACGAATCGAAATTTTTCCGATATTCGACTCGAATTCCACTTCGGATACTTCGATTCGCTCATCTCTAATTATTACAGTCATTAACCCTAGCCGATACATGGAGGAAAAATTTCCCCTCTGACAGGGACTGTACGTTTTACTCGGCACTACATGACCGTTACTCCAGAATTGACTATTTTTTCCTCACGCAAAGAGACCTGCCTATTTTAAATGATCCAAATATAGGCATTATTTCTTTTTCAGGCGCTGATTTCAAATTCTCTCAATACTACTCAACATACCCCAAAACCATTTAACTGGAGAATGAATGCTTCATTGCTTACTGATTTAAATATACAAAACCACATTAATCTCTCTCCCCAACACAAACAAGCACAATTCAATGGAGATTGGGAACAGATTATTCTAGATTATCTGAAGCAAAGCAATTTACCTACTCTAACAGTGATACTAAAATACCTGAACAACCAATAACAGCAGAAGAACTAACTATAGCCATTAAAGATCTGAAACCTGGTAAGAACCCAACACCAGGTGGCTTAACTACTCAATACTATAAAACATTTGCCCCCTCCGTCATTGAACCACTTCTAAACATTTTAAATCCACATAGTGGACCACAAAACACCTCTAACAACTTCCTCATGGCCTACATTACTGTCATACGAAAACACAGAATGCTCACATTACAGGCATATATCACTATTGAATATTGATGTAAAATTACTGGCTAAAATTTTAGCAAATCGTATTCGACCTCTGCTTCAAAAAAATTATAGGCCCTGAACAAGTAGGCTTTATGCCTGGTCATGAAGCCAGAGACAATATAATAAAAGCTTTACATCTGATACATTTAATTTGATCTACAAATATTGAAAGCCTATTATTATCTACTGGTGCCAAAAAGTAGGGTCCCATGGGACTATATGTTCTCTACTTGTTCCTACATAGGCCTAGGAAATAAACCGGTGAAATGGATAACCTACCTTTATCAGAACCCATGAGCTAAAATTAAAGTCAATGATACCTTCTCTGACCCAATCCTAATCAAAAATGGAACAAGACAGGGATGTCCTTTATCTCCCGTACTTTTTTATTTTAACCTTGGAACCTCTTACCAATTAACTTACAGAATGGTTTCACAATTAAAGAAAGGGGATACAAGTTAGCTACTTATGCTGATGATTTATTTTTTTTTTTATTATCCAACCTCATATTTCTTTATCCAACTTAACAAAAGCCTTTCAGTTATTTGGATATTTATCAAATTTTAAAATAAGTTACAATAAATGTGAAACCCTTAACTTAACTCAATCTAAAGATATAGTAGCCTTCACCCAAAGAAACTGTTCATTTAAATGGGAACAAAAGGCTTTGAAATACCTGGTTATATGGGTAACCCCTAGTCTAGAAACATTATTTGAACACAATTTTCTCCCATTACAGGCAAAACATTTCATGTTTTACCAATCAAACTACCATCAAATTTCTTTATAAAACTATTATTTAGACAAACGCTCCTTTATATGAGTCAATAAGAAGCCACACATTAAATTTAATTCACTAACACTCCCTAAAATAAAAGGCGGTATGGGACTCCGATTTTAAAAAAATATTATTACCGTATATACTCGAGTATAAGCCGAGTTTTTTAGCACATTTTTTTGTGCTGAAAAACGGCCCCCTCGGCTTATACTCGAGTCAACGTCTGCAGGGGGCTGCTGTCTCTTACCTGGCTCCGGTCCCACGACGATCCGGTCCAGGAGGCGCGGCTGCTCCTTCATTCGGTTCGTCCACTGGATGTTCGCGTGGCTGCTCGGCTCCGCCTTCTCACCGGTGATTGGCCGCCAGAACTGTAGCTCAGGAAAGGCACACAGGTGGCCAATCACCGGCGAGGAGGCGGAGCTGAGCGGCCCCGTGAAAATCGAGTGAAGGAGATGCAGGTAAGTGTGCCGTGCTTAGGTGCTGCTGCAACCACATATGCTGGCTGCAGCAGCACCATACTGGAACAGGGGTCAGCAAGTGTCCGTGGGAGGAATAGTGCCCCATCATTGGTGTCACTGATACCAATGATGGGGCATTATTCCTCCCACTGACACCAACGATGGGGCACTTTTCCTCCCCCCCCACTGACACCAACGATTGGGCACTATTCCTCCCCCCCCCCACTGACACCAATGATGGGGCACTATTCCACCCCCCACTGACACCAATCATGGAGCACTATTCCACCCCCCACTGACACCAATCATGGGATACTATTCCTCCCCCCCACTGACACCAACGATGGGGCACTTTTCCTCCCCCCCACTGACACCAACGATGGGGCACTATTCCTCCACCCCCCCACTGACACCAATGATGGGATACTATTCCTCCCACTGACACCAAAGATGAGGCACTATTCCACTGACACCAATAATGGGGTGCTATTCCCCCCACTGATACTAATGATGGGGCACTATTCCTGCCACTGATACCAATGATGGGGCACTATTCCTCCCACTGATACCAATGATGGGGCACTATTCCTCCCACTGACACCAATGATGGGGCACTATTCCTCCCACTGATACCAATGATGGGGCACTATTCCTCCCACTGATACCAATGATGGGGCACTATTCCTCCCACTGATACCAATGATGGGGCACTATTCCTCCCACTGACACCAATGATGGGGCACTATTCCTCCCACTGATACCAATGATGGGGCACTATTCCTCCCACTGACACCAATGATGGGGCACTATTCCTCCCACTGACACCAATGATGGGGCACTATTCCTCCCACTGACACCAATGATGAGGCACGATTCTTCCCACTGGTGTTCCCACCCTCGGCTTATACTCGAGTCAATAGTTTTTCCCAGTTTTTTGTGGTAAAATTAGGTACCTCGGCTTATATTCGGGTCAGCTTATACTCGAGTATATACAGTATACCACACAGATAACAAAGATTGGGTACAATTAGAAAAGCTAAGCACAACCTCACCTCTGCAATATTTACCCTGGATAAAACTGTCCAATTACCCCATATCAGTGAAACAGCACCCCCTTATTAATACTACCTTAGATTGTTTCCACAAAATTTCCACCAGTTGTCAATTGTCTTCAACTCCTAGCCCATTATCACCGATAATAAATAACTCAGATTTCCCTCCAAGAATGAATCACTAAATGATTACACTGCTTCTTGTCAACCATTGCTTTCACAAAGGTACCATGAAAACATTAGACACACTGGAAGCACATTACAAAGACACACCTTTTAACTACTGGTTTATATTCAATTAAGTGACTATCAAAAACAACAAAAATAAGAAACTTTTATCCAGATTACCCACTATCTTTAAAACTAAAAAAAAAAAAAAAGATCGTCAGTAAAACTACATCCATGTCATATACTTGGATTTCACAGAGTGACAATGAGCTTAATGACATAAACAAAAAGAAGTGGGAATCTGATTTACAAAGACCTTTCTCAAATGACCAGGGGAAAAAAGCATGTGTCTTCACACAAATGTTCTCACAAATGAGTACCCGCACACAAGAAACTTCTTATAAAGATCCTAACACAATGGTAAGTTACCCCCGAAAAAATTAATTGGGATTAAATCATACAATGGATCATCACATCACAGATACTAATTTACAACTTGACCCAGCATGTTGTCTTCCACACTTAACTAATTACTCATGCAAAAAATATAAATGTTCTCTCACCAGACATCACCTCGTGGAGGTGGTGGTGGGAAGGGGTTAAATGATTGAGTTTGGTTTCCTTTGAGGGAGTGTTTATATTAGAAGAGTGGATAAATAGATCTGAAGCACGTTTTTTGAACACTAACTGAAGATGGACACATTTGTACTGTGATTGTTACAAGCACTTTACACATTCTGCCAGCATCTTTGTGTCTGGGTAATGGTGTGGACTTTGCTCTAAATTTTATGATATTTTTGCATATAATATAATACAACATTGTGATATGTAGTTGCTATTTAGACACAATCAGTTTATATAGTATTATTTATTGATAATTTCTCTACTATGTATTTTCTGCACAAATGCTTCACTTTGGATAGTTTATAATGCTGTGTTTATATATTTATGAATGTATTGTGGCAGGTATATGTAAATCGCTCAGCTTGTTAAACAGAATTACAAATCCTTTAACAGTTAAATTATTGTTTTAACAGTGCATCTAGCTGTTGTCTGGAAGTCAATGCTTCAATTCAAAGCAGAAGCATAATATACTTTTGCAACTACATTATAAAAAAAAAAAAGTTCAAATATCCTTAGTGTGGCTACTTTTCATACTGGCACTTGATGTGGAAAAAGGATTTGCGTATCTAATAGCTTCCTTAGGATTGTATAATTCAAGCTGTTTTATAACTGAATGCAGCATATTGAGTTTTGATATATGATGTAATATAAAACCAAGATACCTAACAGACTAAAATAAATATATTAAGTATAAAGAATTATGCAGGATATAAAAGTATCCTTTTATATATTAAAAAAAAACTAATATTTTCTGGCAACAGTATTTTCTCCAAAATAATGGCATGCCATCCCAATTTTTTCATCTTAGATCTTAATTTCCCTATAGAACTTCAAGAGAAGTGCAAAGCACCTTTGACTTTTTTGACATAAATTTCTGTCTGTGCTGTGTAATTAAAATGTATTATATGTTCCTACATATGTTCTTGATTCTTTTATAAACAAGTGCTTCTAAATATGGTGAATTAAAGTCTAATGCACAAGTAAATTATTACTTTATGAGAGAAATATCTAATTCCACATAATTAAGTGAAGTATAAATGCATTTTAAAAAACAAGTGAGCATCTGGTTTTACACCAAAATGCATTTTATGATAATTAGATATAATTAGGTTACATTAAAGACATTCTTATAGTCAGTATTTTTCATTTAAGTATAATTTCTGCATGTTTAATGGCATTTCAGGGAAATCAACTGAAGATGCAACAAACACGAATTTAGATCTCTATGTTGTTCATTTATATCAAATTGAGAATTTATGTGTGCAATTTTATAACAATTACAACTGAATGCCTCTATTGCTACTAAAATATGGCTTTATTGTAAAGGGAAAAGGTTATCCTGAAATGGTAATACATAGTCTTTATAAAATAACTTATTTAGGTATTTTCAGTTAAATTTTGTTACATCATGTATTTGATGATGCCTGTAGTCAGAAAGCAAATTTACTACACAAACAAAAATGAATGAAAATCTCTTCAGTGTAGTCAGAGAGAGAAATAAAAGCCAGACTATTCCAACTCTATCCAAAACTAAAAATTGGCTGAATTAAGAATTTAATTCTTATTTCTGGATATCAGTGCAATATGCACAACTGTGATTACTATAGCAAGCAACACGATCATAGAAAAAAAATGGCAGTGAAAGGTGCCACAAATAACAAACAGTTAATGCAATAACAGATTTTGCACTCTCCAGTTTTAGTAAATCAACCCCTCTGTTCTGACTTTGATCCTAGACTATATAGCTTGACCATGAGTCTGACAGATCCATCTGACTCACCTCCAAGGATTTTCTTGAACCACCAACATCACCTTTGAAAAATTCAGTTAAGCTCTAATCACACTGTGTTTTGTGGTAGTTCCCTATAGAACCACATGTGCTTGATTTAGGCAAGCATTTTCACCAGTTTAGGTAGCATTACTGTGTGCCAAATTCTGGTAGTTCTAACTACTGTCACTTTAGAACCTGTCACTAGGATGCCTATCCACCTAACAGTTGAATTTTATTTTTTCCATAATGTCATTATTATTACCTTTTGTACCGCTTGCCCCACCCTATTAGATTGTAAGCTCTTATGAACAGGGCCCTCCTAACCCTCTTGTATTGTATTGTATTGTAACCGCACTGTCTCCCTTTATATTGTAAAGCGACACGCAAACTGTTGGTGCTATACAAATCCTGTATAATAATAATAACAACAACATTACTTAGTTTTATTTTCAGTGTCTCAAACAGAACTATCCACAACAGTTTTGGTGAGCCATCCAGGAGTAGGAAGAGTCTCCAAAGGGAACTGCGCCTTGATTGGGACCATCAGACTACTAAATGCTGACTAGGTAAGCTGACCTTAAGTTTACTTAAATGTCTTTCCTTCCTTTGTATCCTCTTTTTCAGTACCCAAGGAAACCAGAACCACTCTTAGACCTTTATGATTGGGTAACATGTGTGTGTGAATGTGTTTTTTTCCCCCTTCATGGGCTGGAAAAAGTGAGAACAAGGACAGACCCACCTAAACTGACTGTTTGGGGCTGCCTGGGTCAGAGGCACATGGTAGGGTCAGAAAAAAACCCACAGAGCAGAAATGAGTTGGGTATCTTATACAAGTAGTTTTTCTAATTGTCATAAACTCATTCTCTCCACATGAATAAGTGGAGACTATGCTTGTAAATCTACAGGTCTACTGTACTATTTGTTTTAGAGGCAAAAGAGTATAGTCACAAATACAGAAGAGAAAATATTGGCCAGTCATTATAGGCCTTACTTTAAGTAAAGGAATGAACTGTCAATAGGCCCGGACTGGCCATAGGGCATTTGCCTGGTGGGCCAGGGACACCTGGATACGAGAGGCGGCTGGGCAGCGCATAGAGGACTGTGCAATTCCCGGTTCCTCTGTGTGCCCACTTGCCTCTCATATCAAACTCCTGCATGCGGTAGGCTCCTGTATGCTTTCATTGCGGCCGCCCCTCCTCCCTCATCTCCTCCAGCGGCCCCCCTCCTCATCTCCTCCAGTGGCCCCTCTCTCATCTCCTCCAGTGGCCCCCTCCCTCATCTCCTCCAGTGGCTTCCTCCCTCATCTCCTCCAGTGGCCCCCATCTCCTCCAGCGGCCCCCTCCCTCATCTCTCTCTCTGTCTCCTGTTTCTTTTCTCTCTCTTGCTTTCTTTCTCTTTCATGGGCTGGATATCAATACTGATATGAACTGGGTAACGTGTTAGGAACATAAGGATGCACCATCGTTTGATGGAAATGAAAATGATCAACCTACAGGAGGACTGAATTCAAAGACACCCTGAAAATCAAAGTGAAAAAATGATGCATGCTAGTCTGTTTTACAGAAATTTCAACTCAAACTCAAAATGGTACTCAGTAGTTTGTATGGCTCCACGTGCTTATATGCACGCCTGACAGCATCTGGGCATGCTGCTAATGAGATAACAGATGGTGTCCTGGGATATTTCCTCCCAGATCTGGGCCAGAGAATCACTGAGCTCCTGGGCAGTCTGAGGTGCAACCTGGTGGTGTCAGATGGACCGAAACAGGATATCCCAGAGGTCTTCTATTGGATTTAGTTCAGGGGAGCTTGGGGGCAATGGTATCAATTCCTTCATCATTCAGGAACTGCCTGCATACTCTCACCACATAGGGCCGGGCATTGTCGTGCACCAGGAGGAACCCAGGACCCACTGCACCAGTGTAGGGTCTGACAATGAGTCCAAGGATTTCATTCTGATACCTAATGGCAGTCATGGTGCCATTGTCTAGCCTGTAGAGGTATGTGCATCCCTTCATGGATGTGCCTTCTCAGACCATCACTAAAACAGTCATGCTGTACAATGTTACAAGCAGCATAACATTCTCCAGGGCTTCTCCAGACCCTTTCATGTCTGTCACATGTGCTCAGGGTGAATGTGCTCTCATCTGTGAAAAGCACAGGGCACCAGTGGCGGACTTGCCAATTCTGGTGTTCAATGGCAAATGCCAATCAAGCTCTATGGTGTCGGGCAGTGAGCACAGGGCCCACTAGAGGATGTCTGGCCCTCAGGCCACCCTCATGAAGTTTGTTTCTGATTGTTTGGTCAGAGACATTCACACCAGTGGCCTGCTGGAGGTCATTTTGTAGTGCTCTGGCAGTGCTCGTCTTGTTCCATCTTGCACAAAGGAGCAGATACCGGTCCTGCTGATGGGTTAAAGGCCTTCTACAGCCCTCTTTAGCTCTCTTAGAGTAACTGCCTGTCTCCTGGAATCTCCTCCATGCTCTTTAGGACTGCTGGGAGAAACAGTAAACCTTCTGGCAATGGCACGTATTGACGATGACTACCTGTTCAACCTCTGTAGGGTCCTCATGCTACCAGTAGTGACACTGATCCTAGCCAAATGAAAAACTAGTGAAAAACAGTCAGAAAAGATGAGTAGGAAAAAATGTTAGTGGCCTCCTCCTGTAAAACCATTCCTGTTTTGGGGGTCATCTCATTGTTGCCCATCCAGTGCACCTGTTGTTAATTTCATTAACACCAAACCAGCTGAAACTGATTAGCAACCCCCTCTGCAACTTACCTGACCAGATCGATATCCCAGGAGTTTAATTGACTTCACACTATACTCTGATTAAAATGTGTTCCTTTCGTTTTTTTAGCATTGTATGTGTTGACATGTTCTCAGGTTGTCCTGAGGCCTGTCCAGTGGCTAAGACAAATATAAAACAACAGCAAAGAACATTCTGAATGATGTAGTCTGCAGTTATAGAGTTCATCTCCTATTAAGAGTGACAGGGGAATCCACTTTACAGGAGAAGTGATGAAAGAGGTAATCAAAGCAATTACCATACAGAATGCATTCCATACTTCTTATCCCCCACAAATTAGTAGCAAAGTTGTGAAACATAATGGAATTTTGAAAAACAAATGTGCACAAATTTAAGCAGAAATAGAGAAAGGACGGCCACCTCTATTAAGATGGAAGTAAAAACAATCTGGATTCATGCTAGTCACTGCAAGAAGATATTGAAATAATGATGGTATCCCTTGCAATAACACTATTTCTCTGTTTTGGGGATTCTGAGCATTGAGGCTTGGGAAAATAAACTATTCATCCTAAAACCAAAATCCAATAACAATTTAGCAACTGTTGGGTATGTTCTCACTTACATCCCTAATTGAAAATTCATATGATAGTAGCTCCTCTTAACTTGACAAATCTAAACAAGATTTACAGTTTCTATAACAAATGTACAGTAACTCTGAGTGTTTCAAAACATATAGATACCCCTAGTTTGTCTGAGCATTACATGCCCATTTAACACTAAATATACAAATTTGGGCAATTCAACTGACAGTTGTATATATTTCTCTGATAATGAAGACATTGTTAAGGGACATCTTGATAATATAAAAGATTTACAAAATGAGGTTAGAGAGGTAAAGATTAATGGAACTCCTTTAAGGGATTAGGAGGTTTCAGTGACTTCTTGTATGGATAGCAACATGATTATAGAACATTGGCGTTTATACAGTATTATAATTAGAGATGAGCGAATCGAACCAGGCGAACCGGAATTCGAGTCGAATTTCAGGAAATATTCGATTCGCGGCGAAACCGAAATTTTGCCTACTTCGGGTGCGCGAATCGAACATTTCCCGATCAGCCGGCAAAAGTGTCCCTGCAGTGAGCTCCGCTATTTCTGACAGTTCTCTGACAGAAGGAACACATGTTTAGCGGTTGAAACATTGTATCTATTAGTTTACATTTAGGATACAGATGTTTCAACCACTGTTCATGTGAAGAAGCTGTGAGAGAACTGTCAGAAATAGAGGAACTCTGCACATACACTTTTTGCCGGCTTGGAATTATTCTTCTTTTCATCCTACTTCTTCTTCTTCTTCATCTTCATCCTCAGAAGAAGAGGATGAGGATGAGGATGAAGAAGAAGAAGAAGAAGTAGGATGAAAAGAAGAATAATTCCAAGCCGGCAAAAAGTGTATGTGCAGAGTTCCTCTATTTCTGACAGTTCTCTCACAGCTTCTTCACATGTACAGCGGTTGAAACATCTGTATCCTAAATGGAAACTAATAGATACAATTTGTATCTATTAGTTTCCATTTAGGATACAGATGTTTCAACCGCTGTACATGTGAAGAAGCTGTGAGAGAACTGTCAGAAATAGAGGAACTCTGCACATACACTTTTTGCCGGCTTGGAATTATTCTTCTTTTCATCCTACTTCTTCTTCTTCTTCTTCATCCTCATCCTCATCCTCTTCTTCTGAGGATGAGGATGAGGATGAAGAAGAAGAAGAAGCAGTAGGATGAAAATAAGAATAATTCCAAGCCGGCAAAAAGTGTATGTGCAGAGTTCCTCTATTCTGCAGATACACTTAGAGGAGCTCTGCACATACACTTTTTGCCTGTTTGGAATTAATCTTATTTTCATCCTACTTCTTCTTCTTCTTCTTCTTCTTTATCCTCATCCTCAGAAGAAGAAGAAGAGGATGAAGAAGAAGAAGAAGAAGAAGTAGGATGAAAATAAGAATAATTGCAAGCCGGCAAAAAGTGTATGTGCAGAGTTCCTCTATTCTGCAGATACACTTAGAGGAGCTCTGCAGATACACTTAGAGGAGCTCTGCACATACACTTTTTGCCGGCTTGGAATTAATCTTATTTTCATCCTACTTCTTCTTCTTCTTCTTCTTCTTCATCCTCATCCTCATCCTCAGAAGAAGAAGAAGAGGATGAGGATGAGGATGAAGAAGAAGAAGAAGAAGAAGAAGTAGGATGAAAATAAGAATAATTCCAAGCCGGCAAAAAGTGTATGTGCAGAGCTCCTCTAAGTGTATCTGCAGAGCTCCTCTAAGTGTATCTGCAGAATAGAGGAACTCTGCACATACACTTTTTGCCGGAAACCGCTGTATGGAGGGAATGTCCCAGAACTGTCAGAAATAGTCTATTTCTGACAGTTCTGGGACATTCACTCCATACAGCTGTTTCAACCGCTGTATGGAGGGAATGTCATAGAACTGTCAGAAATAGACTATTTATGGCAGTTCTGGGACATTCACTCCATACAGCGGTTGAAACATTGTATCTATTTTTTTCCATAAATGACATTCTGCAAATACACTTAGAGGAGCGCTGCAGATACACTTTTTGCCGGCTTGGAATTATTCTTATTTTCATCCTACTTCTTCTTTTTCTTCTTATGAGGATGAGGATGAAGAAGAAGAAGTAGGATGAAAATAAGATTAATTCCAAGCCGGCAAAAAGTGTATCTGCAGCGCTCCTCTAAGTGTATTTGCAGAATGTCATTTATGGAAAAAAATAGATACAATGTTTCAACCGCTGTATGGAAGGACAGTCCCAGAACTGTCATAAATAGTCTATTTCTGACAGTTCTATGACATTCCCTCCATACAGCGGTTGAAACAGCTGTATGGAGTGAATGTCCCAGAACTGTCAGAAATAGACTATTTCTGACAGTTCTGGGACAATCACTCCATACAGCTGTTTCAACCGCTGTATGGAGGGAATGTCATGGAACTGTCAGAAATAGACTATTAATGACAGTTCTGGGACTGTCCTTCCATACAGCGGTTGAAACATTGCATGTATTTGTTTCCATAAATGGATCCATTTATGGAAACAAATACATACAATGTTTCAACCGCTGTATGGAAGGACAGTCCCAGAACTGCCATAAATAGTCTATTTCTGACAGTTCTGGGACATTCACTCCATACAGCTGTTTCAACCGCTGTATGGAGGGAATGTCATAGAACTGTCAGAAATAGACTATTAATGACAGTTCTGGGACTGTCCTTCCATACAGCGGTTGAAACATTGTATCTATTTGTTTCCATAAATGGATCCATTTATGGAAACAAATAGATACAATGTTTCAACCGCTGTATGGAAGGACAGTCCCAGAACTGTCATTAATAGTCTATTTCTGACAGTTCTATGACATTCCCTCCATACAGCGGTTGAAACAGCTGTATGGAGTGAATGTCCCAGAACTGTCAGAAATAGACTATTTATGGCAGTTCTGGGACATTCACTCCATACAGCGGTTGAAACATTGTATCTATTTTTTTCCATAAATGACATTCTGCAAATACACTTAGAGGAGCGCTGCAGATACACTTTTTGCCGGCTTGGAATTAATCTTATTTTCATCCTACTTCTTCTTCTTCATCCTCATCCTCATCCTCATAAGAAGAAAAAGAAGAAGTAGGATGAAAATAAGAATAATTCCAAGCCGGCAAAAAGTGTATCTGCAGCGCTCCTCTAAGTGTATCTGCAGAATGTCATTTATGGAAAAAAATAGATACAATGTTTCAACCGCTGTATGGAGTGAATGTCCCAGAACTGTCATAAATAGTCTATTTCTGACAGTTCTGGGACATTCACTCCATACAGCTGTTTCAACCGCTGTATGGAGGGAATGTCATGGAACTGTCAGAAATAGACTATTAATGACAGTTCTGGGACTCTGACAGTTCCATGACATTCCCTCCATACAGCGGTTGAAACAGCTGTATGGAGTGAATGTCCCAGAACTGTCAGAAATAGACTATTTCTGACAGTTCTGGGACAATCACTCCATACAGCTGTTTCAACCGCTGTATGGAGGGAATGTCATGGAACTGTCAGAAATAGACTATTAATGACAGTTCTGGGACTCTGACAGTTCCATGACACTCCCTCCATACAGCGGTTGAAACAGCTGTATGGAGTGAATGTCCCAGAACTGTCAGAAATAGACAGAAACTGTCACAGAACTGTCCTTCTTCTCATCCTTCTCCTTCTTCTCATCCTTCTTCTCATCCTTCTTCTCATCCTTCTTCTCATCCTTCTCCTTCTTCTCATCCTTCTCCTTCTTCTCATCCTTCTCCTTCTCCTTCTTCTCATCCTTCTCCTTCTCCTTCTTCTCATCCTTCTCCTTCTTCTCATCCTTCTCCTTCTCCTTCTTCTCATCCTTCTCCTTCTCCTTCTTCTCATCCTTCTCCTTCTCCTTCTTCTCATCCTTCTCCTTCTCCTTCTTCTCATCCTTCTCCTTCTCCATCTTCTCATCCTTCTCCTTCTCCTTCTTCTCATCCTTCTCCTTCTCCTTCTTCTCATCCTTCTCCTTCTCCATCTTCTCATCCTTCTCCTTTTCCTTCTTCTCATCCTTCTCCTTCTGCTTCTCCTTCTTCTCATCCTTCTCCTTCTTCTCATCCTTCTCCTTCTTCTCATCCTTCTCCTTCTTCTCATCCTTCTCCTTCTCCTCATCCTTCTCCTTCTTCTCATCCTTCTCCTTCTCCTTCTTCTCATCCTTCTCCTTCTCCTTCTTCTCATCCTTCTCCTTCTTCTCATCCTTCTCCTTCTCCTTCTTCTCATCCTTCTCCTTCTTCTCATCCTTCTCCTTCTCCTCATCCTTCTCCTTCTTCTCATCCTTCTCCTTCTCCATCTTCTCATCCTTCTCCTTCTCCTTCTTCTCATCCTTCTCCTTCTTCTCATCCTTCTCCTTCTCCTTCTTCTCATCCTTCTCCTTCTTCTCATCCTTCTCCTTCTCCTCATCCTTCTCCTTCTCCTTCTTCTCATCCTTCTCCTTCTCCTTCTTCTCATCCTTCTCCTTCTCCTTCTTCTCATCCTTCTCCTTCTCCTTCTTCTCATCCTTCTCCTTCTCCTTCTTCTCATCCTTCTCCTTCTCCTTCTTCTCATCCTTCTCCTTCTCCATCTTCTCATCCTTCTCCTTCTCCTTCTTCTCATCCTTCTCCTTCTCCTTCTTCTCATCCTTCTCCTTCTCCATCTTCTCATCCTTCTCCTTTTCCTTCTTCTCATCCTTCTCCTTCTGCTTCTCCTTCTCCTTCTCCTTCTTCTCATCCTTCTCCTTCTTCTCATCCTTCTCCTTCTTCTCATCCTTCTCCTTCTCCTTCTTCTCATCCTTCTCCTTCTTCTCATCCTTCTCCTTCTTCTCATCCTTCTCCTTCTTCTCATCCTTCTCCTTCTCCTCATCCTTCTCCTTCTTCTCATCCTTCTCCTTCTCCTTCTTCTCATCCTTCTCCTTCTCCATCTTCTCATCCTTCTCCTTCTCCTTCTTCTCATCCTTCTCCTTCTTCTCATCCTTCTCCTTCTCCTTCTTCTCATCCTTCTCCTTCTTCTCATCCTTCTCCTTCTCCTCATCCTTCTCCTTCTTCTCATCCTTCTCCTTCTCCTTCTTCTCATCCTTCTCCTTCTCCTTCTTCTCATCCTTCTCCTTCTCCTTCTTCTCATCCTTCTCCTTCTCCTTCTTCTCATCCTTCTCCTTCTCCTTCTTCTCATCCTTCTCCTTCTCCTTCTCCTTCTCTTTCCTCATCTCCAAGGGCATTTAAATTAAAGGTACAGTGTTCTGCACTAATTTAAAGGCTCTCTGAAGCCTAGAAACCCTTTTTATAAGTCATCTTCGTAGCGAAGAAATTCGCATCGAATCGAATTTCACACTGGAATTCGCCGAATCAGCCGAATCGAATTTTTGAGAAATTCGCTCATCTCTAATTATAATGTTTTGTTTCTCATACTTGTTTACTTTTTCATTAGATTACACCTATGTGAAATTACTGGCTGCATCAACGGATGGTCCACATTCCCAGATGACATGGTCATTTTGATAAAGTTAGGGGAGAGTAAAATAAAGCACTGCCGTCTCTCTGCCAACGCAGGAGGAGCTGCCAGCAGTCAGGTGAATGTAATGCCAAGAAGAATGGTGTTAAATAAACAAAAGGAGGGAAATGACAACAAAATTCACTTTACTATTAATATAAACAAAAAAGCATCCATTTTGTATAATGATTTTATAATATCCATTTTGCACATAGACTGGATTGTGAGCAGGAAAGCACCCCACTCCCTTCTGAAGATTTTTCTTTCTCATGTTTGTTGAAAAATTACATTATTCTATGCACTAATTTTTAATGATATTTCATGCAACCATTTTATTATCTCATGTATAAAAAGAATGTAATAATAAAGCTGTTAGAATGGATGACTTCACAGAGCTTTGAGTCCTGTTTATATGTTCCATGCAATTGCATTACTTTTTTTTTTTTTTTTCAGTGACTCAACCAGAAATATCCACAACAACTCAATGTCAGTTGAAGATCTTAAAGTGATATTAAACTCTCACATATTACTGTAATTTTATGCTCCTCAACACTAACCTTAATCAAGAAGCCTAATCTGTTGTTTCAAAGATTTTTTTATATTCTTTGTCTCGCTTTAAATATGGCACTTCAGTTTGTCGTCTCTTGTGAGTGCCACCTTACCCAGTGCTGATCCCATGGG
The DNA here is from genome assembly GCF_062004578.1 of Staurois parvus. Taxonomy (NCBI): domain Eukaryota; kingdom Metazoa; phylum Chordata; class Amphibia; order Anura; family Ranidae; genus Staurois; species Staurois parvus. The sequence continues at coordinate 6,942,093 of NW_028317818.1, forward strand.
GAGCACCTGTCTGTGTGTGCTTCCAGTGGTAGCTTACATGCACAGGGACTCCGGCATTGCAGGATGTAACAGCTCTGTACCCAATACTGGCTTTATATACAACAGTTCTGAAGCTCAAAGAAATAGCCTCGTCTCTGCCCCACCTCATGTATTCTTTGATGGACAGTTCCTGTGATCCTCTGTTCAGGCCCTTCTTTGCATGAGCTCCTTGCAGCTTTAAGATAGCAGCACATGGCACATGCGCAACCAGGGAAGGTGATGGTCACATTCCTCTGAGGCTCCCTGCTTCCCTGGCCTTAGCAACTCACCCACGGTGGAGCGTCCGTCTCCGGGCGTCCCTAGGTGAGTCACATCAGCTCTGCACCCAGCCCACACGATAAGGGAAGAGATAATGGGGAAGATCGGGCGCTGGAAGCCCCCCTCCCCACCGCCGCGTGACCCGCGGCCATCCCCGCTGCAGCGGTTCCTCAACAGGCCTCAATCCCCGGCCTCAATTACAGCTGAGACCCGGAGAATGAGCTCCTGTCCCCCAGTGGCGGCCGGAGGTACTTCAGCCACCAACTCTACAGTGCAGCCAGCATCTCCTGTATCCCCACAGTCTCCTATCCCCCAGATGAAGGATCCCGAGCCCCTGACACTGGTAGGGGGGCAATAGAACACCCTTCGCTGAGCCATCCTCCCTCTGTTCCTTCCGCTCCTCACACCTCATCTTCTCTCACTGTGTCTGCGTTGGAGGAAAAACTTCAAGTTTTTTTTACGCAACATTACCGCCTCTATATCTGCTGAAGTGGGCAAATTGGCTTTGGATCTTAGAGGAGAAATAGCCCAGATTGGTGAGCATGTGGATCAATTGGAGAACAAATTTGACGAATTGGTGCAATACGTCTATGTCTTAGAAGAAGATAACGCGTATCTGAAACACACCATGTCACAAATCCAGCTCCAACAAAAAGATTTGGAAAACCGGGAACACCGGCAGAACATCCGTATTCCCGGTATGTCTGAATCTATTGCCGATTCCCATCTCTTATCCTTCTTCACCACAACCACCCCCATGGTTCCAGAATCAGATTGGCGCATGGACAGTGCCCAACGATCAGTAGGCCCTAGACCTGCTGATGGCACCAGACCTTGTGACGTCATTGTCCACTTTCATTTTTTTCAAAGCAAAGAAGCCTTGCTAGCCTCCGTACGCAACAAGCCTTCCTTGGAATTTAAAGGGGCCAGGCTCCAGCTCTTTTTTGATCTTTCTCTGATTACCCTGGCCAAACTGTGTCCCTTATCGCTGGGGATTTCCCTTTAAGCTGGTTGTCTCCAAAGACAATTCCCAAGTTATTCTACGTGATCTTTTAGAGGTGGACTCCTTTCTGAAGCAATTGGAACTACCTCCTCTACCGGAAGACGCCTCCTCATCGCCGCCTACTCCATCTCGCCCTTCCGTTACTCCCAACAAGATTTGGACACCGGTTCCTGGGGGCCGAAAGCGTTTTTCACGTACTCCACAACGTCCTTGTCCTCATTCCAGCGATGAGCCTACCTGATGCTGTTCTAGAGTGTTCTCCTGCGGATACTTTGGGGTTGTCCCTTATTCCCTTCCCTTTTCCCTCCGCTCCCCCCCCCCCTTTTTTTTTTCTGGCTGAGCCCTTGCTGGGTGCTTTCATTTGTTCTGATTTTCTAGCCGGGTTTAACGACTTTTATGTTTCAGTTGTTGTGTTGCCCCCGATCCCATCCAGCCATTGGCCTGGACGACTTGGGTATAGTTATTTTTTCCAAGTGTATATCCTCACGGATATCTATGTTTTTTACTGTAATGTTTCCGGTCTATCTATTAATGTCATTTGTTTTTTGTTTATTTTCATCGATGGTTTTCCATTTACCTTTCCTGCTGGTACACATGCTATATCTATTGTTATTTTGTGATGGCTTTGCGACTTTTGTCATATAATGTCAAGGGCCTTAATTCCGTTCAGAAACGGTGGATGGCTTTGAAGGAATTCCAATCTTCAGGAGCAGACATTATTTTTGTCCAGGAGACCCATTTTAAATCAACAGGCTCCTTTCGTTTTGCCTCAAGGTTTTTTTCCCAATCCTATTCGGCCTTTGACCCATCTGGGAAGGCTGGAGTGGCAATATTGATTCAGACACATTGCTCCCTTCGGGTCATTTCCTCCAGGGTCGACCACCATGGTCGCTTCATTATTTTAGAATGTACGCTTGGTGACACTCCTCTTATCTTAATGAATTTATATGCCCCGAACTCAGGTCAGTTATAGTTTCTTACACAAACACTCGCCAAATTAGGTTCCTTCCCTACTCCACACATGATTATATAGGGTGATTTTAACTTAATCCTCTCACCACATAAAGATAGGAAGACTCTTTTTGAGTCTACTCCTTCGAAGCGGCAATGTTACTCCTCGAAATCCTTTCGTTAATTGATCAGGGAACATCGTCTCTTTGATGCATGGCGGATTCGGCACCCCCTCCATAAACAATTCACCTTGTACTCCACTCATCGTAGTTATTCACGCCTAGATCATTTTTTTATTTCAGCTCCTCTGCTCCCCCTTCTGGTTTCCTCTGATATCAACCCCATCACATGGTCCGATCATGCCTCCTTGACCTTAAACCTCTTTTTCTCTACTGTTATGCCAAAGGTAGGTCATTGGCGCCTTAATGAAACCTTTTTAACCACGGAACATCTCCGTGCTGAGCTTTCACAGGGACTTGACATGGATTTCCGCTACAATGTAGGCTCTGTACCATCCAACTCAACCGTATGGGAAGCCCACAAGGCGGTATTTCGAGGTCTGTGTATCTCCATGGGTTCTCGCCTGAAGAAATCCTCAGAGAGTGCCAGGATTACCCTAGTCCGCCAGTTAACTTTGGCTGAACGTAGACTTCTCGCAAATTTCTGGGCTGCATAAAGTGACCTCTCTCTGTGACCGAATCAAGGCTCTTGATGCCTGTAAGTTCACTAAATCTCTTCTCTGGGTCAAGCAGAAATTCTACGAATTTTCCAATAAACCTCACCGTATGCTCGTCAATAGACTCAAAGCCCAAACTCCCTCTATATTGCCAGACCATCTCATCCAGCCGAATGGAGACCCTACTTATGACCCCCATGTAATGGTCTCCCTTTTTGGCTCCTATTACGAGTCCCTTTACAACTGTTTGACCCCAGATCTCCATCCTCCCCTCACAGAGACTTCTTTTGCTAGGTTTTTTAATCCTCTACTATTACTGAAGCTATCGCCTTCTGACGTCTCGGCCCTTAACGCTGACATTTCCTCTGAAGAACTATTTGATACAGTCAAACATCTCCCCTCACGTAAATCCCCGGGACCAGATGGACTTCCCTACTCTTACTACAAGACTTTCATTGGTATCCTGGCTCCCCATCTTCTCTCTCTCTATCAGGATTTTTTCAAGGGTATTACTCCCCAGGCTGACTTTTCCCGTGCGTACATTTCTGTAATTCCCAAACCGGACAAAGATCACTCTATTTTAGATAACTACCGTCCTATTGCCCTACTTAACTCTGATTACAAGATTTTTACTAAAATCCTAGCCAATAGGCTGTCCAGGCTCATCTCCAAACTCATACACAGAGATCAAGTAGGCTTTGTTCCTGCCAGACATGCAGCGGACAATACTAGGAGATCCATCAATCTGGTTGACCTGGTTAACCGGTCTTCTACGCCCACCATTTTATTGAGCTTAGATGCCCAAAAAGCTTTTGACTGCCTCAGCTGGCCTTATATGTTTATGGTCTTGGAGAAGTTTGGCTTCCGCGGCCCTTTCGTAGCAGCTTTAAAAGCTCTTTATTCTTATCTTTCCTTACAGGTCAGATGGGCCTCCTTTCTCTCACCTCCTTTCCAGATGTCGATTGGTAAGCAACAGGGATGCCCACTCTCCCCTCTATTGTTTATCCTCTGCTTGGAACCTTTGGCTATTGCAATTCGGTCTCACCCTGACATACAAGGCATATTATATCATGGCCATGAATACAAACTATCTATTTGCGGATGATATCCTCCTTACACTCTCGAATCACCAAATCTCTCTTCCAGTATTGCATAAAATTTTTACGTCAGTTTGGGACTCTCTCGGGTTACAAGGTTAATACTTCCAAAACTGAGGCACTCCCACTCCACATCCAGCCAGCTGTTCTCATGTCTCTCCAGGAATCCTTTCCTTATCGATGGTGCACTCATTCTCTAAAATATTTGGGTACTAGTCTCACCTCCTCCTATGGTTCTATATATGACGCCAATTTGCCCCCTTATTTACAGCTATTTCTTGCTCCTTAAAATTTTGGGATACCCTACCCATATCCTTCCTGGGACGCATCAATGTCAGAAAAATGACTGTACTGCCAAAACTTCTGTATCTATTTGCGACTCTCCCCATTCCTGTTCCTATGTCCAGATTACACTCCCTCCAGAAATACCTTCTACATTTCATCTGGCATAATAAGCGACATAGAATTGCACGTAGTGTACTACTCTCTCTGCGTTCTAGGGGAGGCCTAGGGGCACCGGATATCGTGACCTATTACTATGCTACTCATCTCCGCTTCCTCGCATCGTGGTCCTCTTATAACCCTCCCAACCTGTGGACTGAGATCGAGTCCTTACATTTGACTCCGACTCATCCTTGCTCTCTCCTCTGGTCGACCTTGGCAGTGGACCTTGTCCCTATCCGCCATTTTTTCCTTGGCCCCATGCAATTCTCCATGAGTATCTGGCAGAAATGTAAGACTAGGTTTGCATTGACATCAGATTGCTCCCCACTGACTAATATCCTCTTTAACCCCAACCTTCCAGACAGTTTGGCCGTGTCACGGGTGCTCCCTTGGGTCACAGCTAACCTCTTCCAACTACGTCATTTAGTGCACCCTGTGACTCGGAAGCTGCAACCATTCACATACCTCCAGAAAAAGGATCTACCTTTCCAACATTTATATATCTACCTCCAGATATGCCACTTTTTCTCTACCATGTCCCCCACATTGATTCTTGGGAAACCCACTCCCTTTGAGCGTCTGTGCATACAGGGTCCATATCAAAGGGGCTTAATTTCTAATACATATAAAATTCTTATGGATGCCTCCACCCTCTCTAATGACACTCACCACTACATGCGCAAGTGGTCCCAGTTTTTACAATGTGACATCGTTCTGATGCAGTGAAGGAGAATTTGGGAAAACACATCTAAATCTTCTGTCTGTGTGGTTTGTAAGGAAAATACATACAAAATTATGATGCTGTGGTACAAAACTTCCGATGTAATTCATGCCTTTAATCCGAATGCGTCTTCCGCTTGCTGGCGTTGCGGGAAAGACCTTGACTCCCTCTTCCACATTTTTTGGACTTGTGGATCCATCGTTCCCTTTTGGGAAGAAGTTTTGTCCTTTTTACAATTGCTATTGCATACCTCCCTTCCCTTTGAACCTCTGTACTTTTTATTGAGCCTGCCATTCCCAGGTCTTCTCAAAATGGCCAGGAAACTCACCACACATATCCTGACAGTGGCTAGAAGAAGCATTCCTATATGTTGGCTATCCTCTATACCTCCTTCGATGCCAACTCTGTTTAAAATTATTGCTGATGCGAGACAGATGGAGTACCTGACTGCTCTACATGCCTGTTCGATTGCTGTGTTCTAAGCAGTGTGGCACCCATGGGATAATTTCACCTCCTCCCACCTTTCTCCAAATGTACAGTTTTGATGGCCTCCTCACTGTTGCTATGTGGCACTATATCTGTAACATGCAGATTTCACCATCGATGTGCTACCTTTTTTTCCCTGTGTTCCTTTTTTTTTAAATTTACTGCTTGTGTATATATATATATATATATATATATATATATATATATATATGAAGACTAATAAAAATTGTTAATACAAAAGATAGCAGCAAATGGAGAATATATTATTTACAGACTTCTTACGCTAAAGTGTTATATTTTTCTTACATTTCCAAAAAATATTTATATATATCAATTCACAAGAATTTATATGTCCCATATACAGGAATAACGTGGTAATAAAAATGAAAAAAAAGAAAATATGGATTTTTATTTTATATATTTATATTACTGGTGACCCCCAGAACAGACATTGTGACCCCAGAAAGAATGTGTCATTCAGTGAACCCAGAGCATTATGTGCCACCCAATGACCCCAGAGTGACTGATGACATCTAGTGACCTTAGAGCAGCCGGTGTCACCCAGTGACCTCAGAGTGTTATGTGTTACCCAGTGACTTTCAGAAAGACAGTTATTACCCAGTGATAACTAGACAAACAAGAAAAACACCTTCTGCACTCAAGAGCAATGCATTTGCACCATGTGACTGTTGAATACCCTTTGAGTAGGTCAAAGATGGTACCAGCTGTGCCCTGAGACAGGTCAGGGGAGACCAGAGATGCAACTATAAAAACAAAAAAAACAGAAGGCTCACCAGCCTAGTGTATTACCTCAATATTAACTTTATTGGAGTAAAAAGTAAATGCATACTCACAAAGGACATGAAATAAATGGCATGTTAATCAGACAATACATGGGAGCGACCTCATCCACTGGACAAGTCCTTTTTGGAAATAGATGATCCAAACGGCTGACACATTTTGAGAGGTGATCCCCTCTTCCTCAGAGCCAATCCAAAATGCCACTTAGCTCAAGCATTTATAAAGGGCTTGGTAAGGTCACATGGTGCCTGATGTCAGCTCCTCCCACCAGTAGGTGGGCCATAGACCAGCGTAAATAAGTAAATAAAAGCACAATTAAACAGATGATAATAGATATTTCATACAGGACACTTTTCAGATATTATTTTGGACACACCCACACAATATTCAGATGATAATAATATATCAATAATGTGTAATATCCCACAACACACATAAACACTCTTTTACCATGTGTAGGTTCCAATTATAGTTATAACACAAGAGAAGGGAGGGGGTATGAAAAATTTCACTATTGCAGGTTGAATATAAAATAACATAATATATTATATTTTTTCATTCATCCTAACATACCCTTCTGTTAGTAATTCTCCTTGGGTACGGGGGGAAGGGGGGGGGGCGGGTGTAGGTATATCGATCATGTTGGCTTAAAAGTCCCTTAAGAGTGGTTTACTGTCGGTATTCGGTTACAGATGGCAAAACCATAATGGTAGTGAAGATAATGGAATTGTATTCAATTAGATGTCACAAAACTATTACTATTGATAGAGTGCAATGGAAAAAAGAACATGACTGATACTATGAAACAGGTGGGAAAGGGTAAACTAAATAAATAAAAAAATATGTATAATATATACAAAATATATATACTAAATATATAGAAACTATGCATAAAAAAAAAAAAATATATATATATACACACACACACACACACATATATATATATATATATATATATATATATATATATACATACATACATACATACATACATACACACAGTTAGGTCCATATATATTTGGACACAGGCACAATTTTAGTTTTTTTTCAGATATTTACCCGAACATATTAATGATATAGTTATATAATGGATATGGGCTGAAGGTGCACACTCTCAGGTTTAATTTGAGGGTATGGACATCCAAATTGGAGAAAGGGTTTAGGGATTACAGCTCTTAAGAGTAGCCATCCCCCCTTTTACAAGGGACCAAAAGTAATTGGACAGTTGAATCAAAAAGGTGTTTCATGGCCAGGTGTGGGCTACTCCTTCATTATTTCTTCATCAGTTAAGCAGGTAAAAGGTCTGGAGTTGATTCTAAGTGTGGTATTTTCATTTGGAATCTATTGCTGTGAACCTACATTATGTGTTCAAAGGAGCTGTCCATGCAAGTGAAACAGGCCATTGTAAGGATTCAAAAACAAAACAAATCCATCAGAAAGCAGCAACATTAGGAGTGGCCAAGTCAACAGTTTGGTACATTCTGAGGAAAGAAGAACACAAGGGTGAGCTTAGCAACATAAAAAGGCATGGACGTCCACGGAAGACAACAGTGGTGGATGATCACAGGATCCTCTCTATGGTAAATAAAAACCCATTCACAACATCCAGACAAGTAAAGGACACTCTCCAGGATGTGGGTGTATCATTGTCAAAGTCTACAATCATGAGAAAACTTCAGGAGAGCAAATACAGAGGGTTCACCACAAGGTGCACACCATTCATAAGCCTGAAGAATAGAAAAACCAGATTAGGCTTTGCCAAAAAACAACTAAAAAAGCCAGACTAGTTCTGGAAAAGCATTCTTTGGATGGATGAAACTAAGATTAATTTGTACCAGAATGAAGGACAGAAAAAAGTGTGGAGAAGGCTTGGAACAGCTCATGATTCAAAGCACACAATGTCATTTGTAAAACATGGTGGAGGCAGTGTGATGGCATGGGCATGCATGGCTTCCAGTGGCACTGGGTCATTGGTGTTTATTGATGATGTGAGAGAAGACAGAAGCAGCCGGATGAATTCTGCAGTGTTTAGAGATATACTGTCAGCCCAGATTCAGCCAAATTTGATTCAGCCAAAGTTGATTGGACGGCGCTTCCCAGTACACGTGAACAATGGTCCAAAACACACTGCAAAAGCAACCCAAGAGCTTTTGAAGGAAAAGAAGTGGAGTCATTGTCAGTAAAGGATTCTCAACAAAATATTACAAATGAACATTTTATTTATGATTATATTAATTTACCCGATTGCTTTTGGTCCTTTGAAAAAAGGGGGGATGGGTACTCTTAAGAGCTGTAATTCCTAAACCCTTCCTCCAATTTGGATGTACATACCCTCAAATTAAACCTGAGAGTGGTTTCAGCCCATGTCCATTGTATAGCTTAAATATGTTTTGGTAAATACCTGAAAAAAACTAAAATTGTGCCCGTGTCCAAATACATATTGATCTAACTGTATATATATATATTTATATATATATATATATATATATATATATATAGTAATAATAATAATATAGGGACAGACATAATTCTAAAATATATGAACAGATGAACAAAGCACACTTGGACACCCTTGCAGGTGTTTTAAAAAGGAAAAAGGCAATAATATCCTAATGGATTATGTTATTGACTACAATAGCTCATTGAACTTGCATTGGGAAAGCATATATATGAATAGAAACAAGGAGAGCAACCACTGAAAAGAAAACCAATCACTAAAAAAGTGGGGTGCATCTATCTGCAAATCCTGATGAAAAAAAAGGGGGGGGGGACTGAGTGAGCAAGAATACAGGCCTAACAAATCAAATTGTGAGTCTCAATATCTTCATTTAGACCTTTTGGGGTAAGGCATCCCAGAGTAAAAATCCAGAAACGTTCTCTTTTGCACTATTTCTGGAATCACCTGCTTCTGTATAGCTCATTGGAGATGGCCTCAATCCCAAACACCCTCATGCCTGCATAGTCCCCTCCATGTGTTTCTCTAAAATGTTGTGGCACTGAGTATTTTTCTCTTCCATTGTGGATGCTACACTTACGTTCTCCAATACGGATTTTAGGTGGACATGAAGTGAGGCCCACATATAGCAAGCCACAAGGGCAGAGGACACCATGAACCACACATGGAGTGCCACAATTAATAAACTGTTGAATACAATGTATTCTGCCATCAGTTCCAGTTACCTCACATTTCCGTTGCCACATAAGGCTGCACGTGCAACAATTTTTGACCCCACATTTTAAAACTCCCCTTCTGATCAAAAATAGATGACCATAGGTGATTGGTAGGGGATGTCTTGGTTTTTTGGATTCTGCTAGGAGCAATCATACTCCTGAAATACAGAGGTTTCTGAAGACAAATTTTGGCCTGTTGGTTAGTATACTCCCTAATACCGGTTATTTGCTTACGATTTTCCAGTTCCTTGCAAAGATCTGTTGAATTTCCCAAGCCCTGTTGTTATACCTGGTGCAGAAGTTAACTTGTGTACTGCTACTGTCTCGGGTCCCTTGTTTTTTTTCATATATATGCTTTCCCAATGCAAGTTCAATGAGCTATACTAGTCCACATAATCCATTAGGATATTATTGTTTTTTTCCTTTTTAAAACACCTGCTAGGGTGTCCAAGTGTGCCTTGTTCATTTGTTCGTCTGTTCATATATTTTAGAATTATGCTCCATCCCTATCTTAATATATATATATATATATATATATATATATACAGTCAGGTCCATAAATATTGGGACATCGACACAATTCTAACATTTTTGGCTCTTTACACCACCACAATGGATTTGAAATGAAACGAACAAGATGTGCTTTAACTGCAGACTGTCAGTTTTAATTTGAGGGTATTTACATCCAAATCAGGTGAAAGGTGTAGGAATTACAACAGTTTGCATATGTGCCTCCCACTTGTTAAGGGACCAAAAGTAATGGGACAATTGGATTCTCAGCTGTTCCATGGCCAGGTGTGTGTTATTCCCTCATTATCCCAATTAAAATGAGCAGATAAAAGGTCCAGAGTTCATTTCAAGTGTGCATTTGAAATCTGTCGCTGTCAACTCTCAAGATGAGATCCAAAGAGCTGTCACTATCAGTGAAGCAAGCCATCATTAGGCTGAAAAAACAAAACAAACCCATCAGAGAGACAGCAAAAAATATTAGGCGTGGCCAAAACAACTGTTTGGAACATTCTTAAAAAGAAGGAACGCACCGGTGAGCTCAGCAACACCAAAAGACCTGGAAGACCACGGAAAACAACTGTGGTGGATGACCGAAGAATTCTTTCCCTGGTGAAGAAAACACCCTTCACAACAGTTGGCCAGATCAAGAACACTCTCCAGGAGGTAGGTGTATGTGTGTCAAAGTCAACAATCAAGAGAAGACTTCACCAGAGTGAATACAGAGGGTTCACCACAAGATGTAAACCATTGGTGAGCCTCAAAAACAGGAAGGCCAGATTAGAGTTTGCCAAACGACATCTAAAAAAGCCTTCACAGTTCTGGAACAACATCCTATGGACAGATGAGACCAAGATCAACTTGTACCAGAGTGTTGGGAAGAGAAGAGTATGGAGAAGGAAAGGAACTGCTCATGATCCTAAGCATACCACCTCATCAGTGAAGCATGGTGGTGGTAGTGTCATGGTGTGAGCATGTATGGCTGCCAATGGAACTGGTTCTCTTGTATTTATTGATTATGTGACTGCTGACAAAAGCAGCAGGATGAATTCTGAAGTGTTTCGGGCAATATTATCTGCTCATATTCAGCCAAATGCTTCAGAACTCATTGGATGTCGCTTCACAGTGCAGATGGATAATGACCCAAAGCATACTGCAAAAGCAACCAAAGAGTTTTTTAAGGGAAAGAAGTGGAATGTTATGTAATGGCCAAGTCAATCACCTGACCTGAATTCGATTGAGTATGCATTTCACTTGCTGAAGACAAAACTGAAGGGAAAATGCCCCAAGAACAAGCAGGAACTGAAGACAGTTGCAGTAGAGGCCTGGCAGAGCATCACCAAGGATGAAACCCAGCGTCTGGTGATGTCTATGCGTTCCAGACTTCAGGCCGTAATTGACTGCAAAGGATTTGCAACCAAGTATTAAAAAGTGAAAGTTTTATTTATGATTATTATTCTGTCCCATTACTTTTGGTCCCTTAACAAGTGGGAGGCACATATGCAAACTGTTGTAATTCCTACACCAATCACCTGATTTGGATGTAAATACCCTCAAATTAAAGCTGACAGTCTGCAGTTAAAGCAGAGCTTGTTTGTTTCATTTCAAATCCATTGTGGTGGTGTATAGAGCCAAAAATGTTAGAATTGTGTCGATGTCCCAAAATTTATGGACCTGACTGTATTTCTCTCCTTTGCTTACAGACCATGCTTCCCCAGTGTAGCCAGCACCTTCCTGACATGGTCCTGATAAAGTTCCAGTGAAGCTGAAAAATATTAAGATGTCATCCAAGCATACATTCAGGAAGAGATTGGCACATACACTTTTATTCTGAACAGCATCCTGACAACATTTGCAATTTTAAATGTAGGGCAGAAAATGTATGTTTTGTAATTTTAAATGTAGAAATATTTTTCTTTCAAATTCTTTATTTAAAGGATACATTCACTTTTTGAAACATGTAAAGGGGTAACATGTAACGTATTAGAGATGCACCATCCTACACACCCCCAGATCCCCCATTTTGACAGTGAGGGGGGATCTTCGCGTGCCTGGCTACGTCATTCATTCACAGAGTTATGTGAATGTGAAAATTACAAGTACCGACACACTTTGTGGCTGTCATGTAGTTCTCAATGAACTATCAGGGAGCTGTTGAGCACTCTAGGTAGTTCATTTAGCTTCCTGTCAGAGTGTTTGCCTGCAGACATCAGAGGTAACAGCTACACAAACGATCTGCAGGACAGTGGCATTACACCCATGATCTGCTGATCAAGGGTGCATTGCTTTACAGGCTCATAACAAAAATAATAATAAATGCATATTACACTGTTCAACAGGTAAAACGTTTTGGGCATAAAATTAGCTAATCTTACATAATTTTGGGGTGCTGAAAACGAAAATGACCCTAAAAAATGTTGATTGGCTCTAGTTTCCATGATATATTCACCCATCTAATGACGTAAGCCATTCAAAATTATGATGCAACGTCAGCTGCATATTGCGCAATTGATACTGGTGACCAATAGAAAATTGCATGTATACTGAGATGATGCAATATTAGCCTTTAATTGCATCACTTCACTGCATAAAAGCTGCAGTATCTGTAGCTGATTGTAGTTCGACAGCGTCTTTACATTTCGTTTTATGCTTATATAGGGTACTCAGTAATGCCTCGAACTTGTGTGAATAAAGCAGATAATTTCTGCTATATCTGCGGTGAAATAACTTTTATCTCACAAAGAAGGAGGATAACAGGAATGATTAAGAAAGCCTACAACTTGTATTTTGGCTGCAAGATAGGAGACCAGGACAAGAGCTGGGCACCACATATATGCTGCAATTCTTGTGGGACGGCACTGGAGCAATGGTTGAATGGAAAAAAGGCATCTATGCCTTTCGCTGTGCCAATGATTTGGAGAGAGCCAACAGATCATGTTAGTAATTGTTACTTTTGTATGGTGCCTCCAATTGTAAAATGGCTAAATAAGAAGAAAAAGTTATCTGTGCACTATCCAAATATTCCATCGGCAATACGTCCAGTTCCTCATGGAGAGGGGCTACCAATTCCTAAAGCACCAGAATCCTTCGTGGTTGAGTCAAGTGAGGAAGAACCTGAAGCGTGTAGTCACGTGCAGTTGTAAGAGATAGCCCTTTCCTCGAATACAAGAGAAAAGCCAAGAGAAGCAAAACCGACACAAACTGAAGACAAAACTAGTGAGAATCCTAAGTATTAAAATGATTCAACTTAGCTTATGGCTATAATTTTTCTTGGTAATCCTATGCAATATATTATGCCATTTAGGCTTTGTTATGTAGTCAATATCACTTGCTTTATATTTGTGGAAAGACATCTATCTATATAATTATTGTGCATTATGTAGTCATTACGCCTATAGTAGAAAACTTTCCGTTTACAGAAAAACTAGAGCCAATTGAAAAATTTCATTGTTATATTTGAACTCAGAATGTGAAATTCATTAAGAAATGGATCCTTTTGTTTCCAAAACTGGCAAAAAATAAAAATTTGTTGAACAGTGTTACCTGCAAAAGAATGGGCTTTTAATATTTTTTTAACTTTACGTTTTGCAAAAGGACAGAATGGAAAATAGTGGACCACAAGCAAACACGTATACAGTATCAAAGCATCATGTACAGCAAAGCTCATATCAAGGTGTAATAAAACAATAAAACTATTAAGTTTGAGGATCATTAGTAATAGAGGAAAAATGAAGGCAGAAAACATACTACATGCTAAATAGGGATATCAGGATGCACGTGGTCTTCGATCAGATAAGGCTTTTATTGTGCCATAGAATATAATCTTTGGGGAGGTCAGGAATGAAATAATCTGATCTCCCCTTACAGTTTATATAATGTAGGTTCATCAAGATAAGAAATTAGACTTTAATTACCATTGGTCAACCCAATCCAACTCCCACCTTGCAATGTAACGGGGAGTAAAATCATCAGGGGGGGTTAGCAAGCATAGCATAGGACTTGGATAGCCCATGATGGATGGGGCTGGGAGTATTGTATGATTTTTCAAATGTAGTTAGACCAGAGAAGGATCTATGGTTACCCCACATTTGGAACATGATGAATTTGAAAAGCACTGCATTGGGAGACAGGGGGACCTACCATCCTTTGAATCTCTGAGAGAGATGTAAACTCATTGTTAGAGAGGAAACGTTCTAAACAGAACCTACATTGTTCAAAAAAGGGCCAAAAGACTGCCAGAGTTTCCTGGCAGAGTTTCATTAGACCATCAGGTAGGACCCCAGCAAAGATTCCCTTTAAATGAATCCACCTCTTAGTGCATCTATGTGTACACCATTCCAGGACTCTTGTCATGTGGACTTAATGATATTTGACGGCATCCAGGAGACCCAGCCCTTATCTTTCGGGTGCAACAGAAAAAAATTACCAAGCCTATGAGATTTCCTTGCCCACAACAAGTTACAAACCTTTCTGTAGATTTGTTTAAAGAATTTTATTGGTGTCCAGACTGGCAAGGTTTGTAGGAGGTATAAGACTCTGGGGAGGATATTCAATTTCAGTAAGCTATTTGTCACAATCAAGGGTCAGGCTCAAAAGCCAGTTGCTATAGCAGTGGAAAGGCTCACCTGAAACCAGCAGGATAGGTACACAGGCAGGTCACCGTGGCAGAGGAGTGGGATCACCCTAGGCGCTGAATCTAAGTACCAACCGGTGTTCACCAGACCTCCTAATGGTGGCGATGGATTTGGCTGCTTGTTAGCATCAGGATCACCCCCCCAGGAGGTGAGCAAGCGGAGGTCCAGTAGCGTATAAGCAGGTAAGGATCAAATGGAAACGTGGTCAGTAAACAAGCCAAGGTCGGTAAGAAGCAGTCACAGGTTGGGATCAGGCAGAAGCATAGTCGAGATCAAGCCAAGGGTCAATAATGAGTGAAAGCAAAATACGGATAACAGCAGAGATGATAACGAGCACGATACTGACTGAAGAGCACAACAATCTGGCAAACAGGAATTGCAGAGACATGGCATATATCAGGAAGTTCATGGGAGGAGCAAGGGGTTCAAGGTTCAACAAAGTCAAAGTAGGATCATCCAAATAATTGTCAAGGGAGCTGTCTAGCATTCCAGGTGGCTCAGCAAGAAGAAACATTGCCACTCACCGCAGAAGGCCCAGGCTCTGAAACTATTTCTCTCAAACCAGGAGAAGTAGCCTGAAGATCATTTCTAGAGGTTCTGCCTAAGTTGAGTTAGAAGCGGTGGAAAGTTTTAGGTGAAAATGTCTTTCGTGCAACTAGTTAGGCTATTTCCCATATATGTTATATAATGTGGGGCCCAACGGAAAAGAAAGTGTGATTCGATACCATGTAGCACATTAAAGGATAAGTTCACCTTTTAACAAAGAAGAATAAATTCACATTTTTATGCAGGTAAAACACTGTGAGTGAGTGATGTGGCCAGGCAGCAGAGCCCTGCATGGCCACGTTTTTTTTTTTTTTTTGTGACAGCTAGAGGGGAGGAGAAGGTCTCCCGCTAGCTGATACAATGGGGATCGGGGGGTGTGGGGGCCGGTCTGATCGTAACATGTTACATGTTACACCCTGAATATGGGTGTAACATGTAACATGTTACGAAAGGTGAATTTATCCTTTAAGATTTGGAGTCTCTGGGGGCGTGACCAGAAGCTGACCTGCATGGCCGCTTAAGTGAGAAGCTGTCCTCGAGCCTGCTGCTTTACCACTTATTTGGGTAAAGCACGGAGCATCCACTCTAAAAATAAAGGTGAAACCTCTTAACCTCCTCAGGCCTCTGCCATGACTATCAGCTTGCCATGGGTAAAATTGAAAAGACCTTGGTTTGGCTGAAACAGCTTTACTATGATAAGGGTAATAAAGCCCATTCCCTACTGGCTAGGAAATTAAGAGACAAGACCCACTTGGTGGCCCTGCATTAGATTATGAACAATCGTGGAACTCTTCCCTCCAATCCCTTGGAGGTTGTTCTGACATTTGAGAAAATGTACTCTTCATTGTACAATTATCCCAAATATGAACCTCCGCCCTTAAGCTTTCATGATCATATAGGCCAATATCTTCAACAGAGTGGAATCCCTAAACTTCATGCCTCAAACCTCCACTCTCCTAATGCATCCATCACAGAAGAGGAAGTTGAATTTATACTTAAAACCTAGCATTCTCATAAAGCTCCGGGCAAGATGGGTTACCTTATGAATACTATAAAGCCTTTCTGCTACTTCTTGTGCCCCACATATGTCGGCTCTTTAATGGTTTTCTCCATGATGTCCCTACTCCTACTGATTTGCAACGGTCTTTGCTTACACTAGCTCCCAAGCTCGGCAAAGATTCTACCCACTGCACTAACTATAGGTCTATTGCTCTAGTGAACTCGGACTTAAAAAACTTTACTAGACTCCTTTCCTTACCTCTGAATGCTATTCTTTCTTAATACATAAGGAGCAGGTTGGTTTTGTCCCCTTTCGTCAGGCAGGAGATAATACTAGAAAGGTCATTGATCCTATAGATATAGCTAATAGAGAAGGAATGGTGTCTCTCATTCTCAGTTGATGCCAAAAAGGCCTTTGATCGCCTAAGTTGGCCTTTCCTTTTTGATACACTTCAGTATATGGGCTTTAATGGACTGTTTCTACGGACCGTTAAGCATTTATACTGTAACCCTACATTACAGGTCAAAACACCTTTTGCACTGTCTTTCTCATTTAATGTGACCAATGGTACGTGGATGCCCGCTATCCCCCCTGCTATTTGCCCTATGTGTTGAACCCCTTGCTGCATCCATTCGTAACAATCCTGACATCTGTGGCATACCAGTTAGAGGAAAAGAATTTAAAATATCACTTTTTTGCAACTGACATTGTTTTGAATTTAACCCTGGCTAGACTCTCTTTACCTAACTTGCATGCTGAATTGGAGTGTTACAGTGCCCTATCCAAATTTAAAATATACTCATTTGAAGCTCTCCCTGTCAACATCCCAGACTCGGAGCTGCAACACTTATCTCGTTCCCTTATGCTTGGAAGTCTGAAGCTTTTAAGTATCTTGGGGTTTACATTACCACTTCCTTTGGTAGGCTTTACAAAGAAAATGTCCCCTCTATGTTTCATCACATTAGAATATTGCTGCACAAGTGGAAGAAACACTGCATTTCTTTATTTGGCCAAATTGCATCTATCAAAATGTCCATACTTCCTAAACTCTGATATTTATTTGAACCATTGCCTATTCCTGTTCCTTCCTCTGCAGGTAAATCTATAAATGGGGCATAGAATTCCCCACAGAGTCCTTTTGACTTCTCGAAGTGATGGTGGCCTTGCATTTCCAGTTACCTTATTGTACTATTCAGCTAATTGGGTCCCTAATGCTTCCCTAATTACTGCTTTTCTATACAATCCCAAAGTGGTAAAAACCCCGGGGGGAGGAGCTTTCCCCAGAGACATGGCAGGTGATCTAGTCCCAGGCAGCCAAGAGCTCTCTTTGTACCCTCTATGAAGAAAACTACAAAATACTCTGCTTCTGGTACCTGACTCCAGCTAGTATGGACCACTGTTGGAGGTGTCATCGAGATAGGGATATGCTATACCACATCTACTGGACCTGCCCAAGATTTAAATATTTTTGGACATCAGTTTAACATCTTTTACAACTTCTTTTTGATATGATTATTCCTTTCACCCCAAACTTTCAAGCCACGTATTAATGGCAGCGAGCTGCCTTAAAGTGCTTGGTAGAAATTGGTAGAAACCTTCTCCACACTCACCTGCTGCCTTATATGCCAGGATAAAAGATGTTGAACTCATGGAATAATTAACAGCAGGCTTCACAACACCTTGGAGTCTCACAATAAGACATGGGAATTGTGGCATCTTAAAGAAGACCCACCCTAATTAACCCGGGAGCTGTGGTTGGTGGAGAGATACAGTGCGACATTCCTTCTCTCCTCTCTTTCTTTCTCTCTATTCCTTTCTCTCTTTACATTTCTTTTTTTTTTTAAATTTAATCCTCATTTCATACTATTTATCCGGCTCTAAAGATCTAATGTTTGTATTTTACTGTATACACTCATGACTCTTGGAATTTTGCACATTTTTCTCTTTATCTTTGCTGTTGTACTATGTTTATTTACCTCATATGTGACCATTGTTGGAGAATACTTCTCTTCAGTGTTGATGAGCTTTTCTTCCTGCTTTGATTATACAGGTTTTTTTTTTCCTTTTTCTACTACTGTATGCTTGCACTGGAGGCTGTGAGCTTTGTATACAATGATTGTAATTTTTATTAAAAACCCTTTATTATAATTAATTATAAAGATTTAGAGTCTATGATTTTTTAAAATATATTTTGAAATTCGAAAGTTCCCTATAGTTCCTAAGTTCCATAAGGAGGCTATGTATGCTCCATATGGAGGTCATGTAATAAAGAATAAAAAATCGTTGGCTCAGCATGCCACCGTGTGCTCCCCAGAACCCGAGAGCATGCCAGCTATAATAAAGGTGGCACTGATATGGCAAAGTAGGGGCTTTGGTGTGAATATGAAGATGCGTGGTGACAAAAGACACCCTGTCTTGTCCCATATTGGAGGGTAAAGCAGCCAAAGTAGACATTGTTAATTTTTAAAGAAGCAGAAAGATGAGGGTATAATTCCACTAACCAGCTTCTCCATCTACCACCTGTATTAAGATGTTGCATTATCGCTTTCATAAAGGTCCAGTCCACGTGGTAAAACACTTTCTTAGAGTCAGTTGAAAGGAGGATAGTGAGGGTAGCAGACGTGTGGACCATGTTGATAATGTTAAGGGCTCTAGTCATGTTGTCCTTGGCATTTCTGTTAGGTATAAAACCTACCTGGTGTTTGTGTATTATTCTGTGGACCATTGAAAGCAACCTGTACACTAAAATTTATTTTAAAAATATAAAGGTCTTCATTCAAGAGTGAGAGGTGATGTGTGCATGCATTGGATCTCTTCCTTCCTTAAGAAGGACTGTGACAGTAGCTTTTAGAGAGTTTGAGGCAGATGGGGCCATCCTGGGTTAAGTTAAAAGCAGTGTCAAAGGGTCCAATACGCAGATGGGAGAAAGTCTTATAGTAAAACAGAGTAAAGCCAATCAGGCTGGGGGCCTTATTTGTCTTGGATTCTTTCAGAACCCTCTCTAACTCTTCAGTCAAGATTGGTTTATCCGGTGCATGGTGCTCTGCTGAAGTCATAGTTATAGTTACATAGTTAATCTTGTTCAAAAAAGACCATCCAGTTCAACCAACATAAAAAATAAGCAAACACACACACTTAGAAAACCTTATTATACACTATCGTATTCTCATATTCTGACCCCCAAGAGGCAATTACATATTCAACTTTACTTATAAATATTAGTATCCAGTTATATTATCTGTATTTAGGAAATAATCCAGGCCTTTTTTAAAGCAATCTACTGAGCTGTCCAGAACAGGTTCTTGAGGGAGTCTATTCCACATTTTTACAACTGTTACTGTGAAGAAGCCTTTCTGTATTTGGAAATGAAATATATTTTCCTCCAGACGTAGAGAGTGCCCCCTTGTCCTCTGTGATGACCTTAAAGTGAATAACTCAACACCAAGGTCACAATATAGACCACTTATGTTTTTATACATGTTGATCATATCCCCCCCCCCCCAATTGCCTCTTTTTAAGAGAGAATAAATTCAGTTCAGCTAATTGTTCATCAATGCCAATATTTCCTCCCAGTCTAAGTCTTGGAGAGCAGCCCTCAGCCTTGGAAAATGTTTCAGAAAGAATCTCACAAAATATCTTACAAAAGGAGAAAAGTTTTGGCGAGACAAATTGGTGTTTGATTCAGGAAGGGCTTATGAGTGGTCTAATCCACAAGAAAACGTTTCAAACAGATTGAGTAAGCATACATATTATGGAACTAATTCTTCTTCTTTTTCTGGTTCTTCTCCCTCTTTTATACAGATGTTTCAATGGTGATGAGGCATTGAAACAAGAACACAAAAAATGAACTGTCACATTTCAAATGAGCAACATATAGTACATACTGCATGTGGTGATCCTCAATTTTAGCTTTCCTTTCACCAAACAGGTTATGCACAAGGTGAGGTGACAGGTCACTCTAATTCTTGGACCTCTGACACATCCAGAATCATTACACAAGATACCTTTAGGCCGTCTGTTTTTTTAGTTCCTATTGACACAGAGACCCCTCTACTTCAAAGGTCAGGTAGAGGGTTCCCACATGGAAGAAAAATATATTTGAAATATATTTTAAAAATATTCTTCCCAAATACATTGACACATAATTTAAATACTCCAATTTTGGCCATAGTCAATAGATTTTAATATATATATATATTTTGCAATATATAAAAATGCATTTCAACATGCAGTATATATATATATTATTGAATTTATAGAGACATTCAATCATTCATTAGAAAAATTCTGCTATAATGTCTATATTCTAAATTGATCATAAATGTAGCATCTAGTGAGCACTCAGATCTTACAGTAAATGACACTGAGGCACTTGAAGAACTAGTTTCCCTCTTACAATAGAATGAACTACTTGATCTTATAGATCAAATTGATTTAGAATCTATTCTTAATGATATTGAAGACACAGATACCAAGGTCCCCCTCAAATTCAAAAAACCTTCCTGTAACTTTCCTCCACCAAACACTAACCCTAACGCCTCTCTGTTTGTAAAACATGTAACTCAGGATATTGAAAAATTACCTTTAACAACTCCTTCACATACCAACTTGTCTAATACTGAGAAACAAGCTCTACTCTCCCTTCAAAACAATAAGTCTATAACAATAAAATGTAGCTATCATGGATAATTCCCAGTACAAAACCATGTGTTATAATATCCTTAAGAATATAGAATGGTATCGACCCATACCTTCTTCTGTAGTGGAACATTTCAATCCAAAGTTTTACAAAGTAGTTGACAAGGCATTGGAAGTTGGATCTATCCCTAAAGATCTTTGGAAATACATTAGAACCCCTCATCCAAAAAAACGCTACCTTTTACAGTCTGCCTAAGCTACATAAGAATTCTACCAATATCACTAGCAGACCCATTGCATCAGGCAGACGTACCTTAACAGAACATCTCAGACATCTTATTGATGCCTACCTTCAACCAGAGGCAGACTGACAACTCATGGGGCCCCTGGGCAATAGGGGATCATGGGGCCTTGTGTCCTTGCCCAAACTCAAAAAAGCCTATGAAAAAGGTACCAGGGGCATCTCATGGGGCCCCCTACTGACCCCGGGCCCTCGGGCAGTGCCATTATTTGTGAAAGACACAATCTATTTCCTTACTTACAATTAGCCAATTGCCCTCCAGAGGATTTACTCCCCTTCCTGACCAAGCCATTTTTTTGTGATATGGTGCTGCGTTATTTTAACTGAAAATTGCAAGGTCATGCATTGCTGTACATAAATAAAATTTATAAAATTTGTTTCCCACAAACAGCTTTCTTTTGGTTGTATTTGATCATCTCTGATGATCTTTTTATTTTTTTGCACTATATAGGAATAGGAACTGATGCCTGTCTGACATGTATGCCCCATTATGATCTAATTCACCCTACCACCTCAATTCTAGTTTAAATAATCCAACAGCCTTCCCATAAACATCTCTCCCAGCATAGCAGACCCCCTTCCATTTAAGTGCAAACCAACTTTAGCATATAAGTTGTACCCCAATGAAAATTCAGCCCAGTGCTCTAGAAACCCAAATCCTTCCCTCTTACACCAGGTCTTTAGCCATGCATGCAGTTCTCTAAGCTTCCCCTGTCTTTCCTGTGTTGTGTTGTGCATGGCACAGGTAATAATTCAGAGAATATCACCTTGGAGGTCCTTCTCTTCAACTTACAGCCTAGTTTTTTAAATTGATTACTAACTTCCCTTGAGGTATTCCCGAGTGTAGCTCGGGGTAAAGTTTCAGCACCACAAGCGGTAACCCCGAGCTAAACTCGGGAATACCCTGCAGCGTTGCTTCGGGATCCCTTCTGCACTTACCTTGTCATTCGCTCACGCGATGTCCCCCCTGCAGCGTCCCTGGCCATCTCCTCCTGCCGATGCCAGCATCCGTCTTCCGTGTTCCATTCCCTGCGACGTTGGGATGTACGGGGACATTACCGGCGGGAAATTAAAAAATTTTAAAAAGTGACGTTCACTAAATACACTAAAATCACATAGTAAAACATTACTGTGTCAAACCATTTCACATACATTTTATCCTTAGTGCTTTTCCTGTGCCCTGCCTGCATTTTTACTGTTCTTTCTGCCTGAAAACTGAGAAAAGTCCATGGCGTCCAAAAATCGTCCCTTTAGGTCAAAAGCGGTTTTAGAACAACGATAGTAAATTAGAATCACTTGCAGAATTGAGTGACAATGATCCTCCATCAAACACTGAAAACGATTTTGCGACTAAGCTCAGTGATGTGCAAACTTGGTGCTCTATTTCAAATTTCAGTCTTTTTGGTTTGATTACATTATTGAATTAAATTTATTATTATTATATTATTATTTTTTATAAATATTTATCAAATTATAATTTATGATTTCGTGTTTCAAATTTTAACATACCCGGGATGTTTACTAGACTCTTGTTCAGACAGATTTCAGTGAGTTATGCCTAAGAAATACAGGCCTACAATAAAAAAAGACATATTTCCATGCAAAAAAAGGTACCGCTTTGAGCACAGTGGCCCCTTCTATATTTGCTTTCTATGCTATCTCCTAGACTTTAAACCTGGGCATACGGGGCGCATGCGTGGCTGGCTCGGTGATGGACGTGCAGTAGTGACAGCTCCGTCCACCCGCCAGCGATAACTCGGCACTCACCGACTCCGGGGGAAACGAACGGCACACACTGATAGCCGCAGTGTGCCCGCAGCCCACTAGACATGCCCCGCAGGAAAAAGAGCCCGGGGCAACCAGGGAAGTTAACTAACTTCTTCCCGGCCGTCATGCCGGGAATCCAAGATGGCGCCCGCATCACAGGAGTGCAGGGAGGCAGCAGCCCATCTGAGGAGGACTACAGAGCCCAGTGTGCGGATCCTAGGCTGCAGCAACAGCTTTACCCAGGGGACTCTGGTGAGTTGTCGCCTCCCTTATCTCCCACGACCAGCAGCCCGGCCAAATCCAGGCCATGACTGGACTGTGACGACGATACTATATTGCAGGCCCCAAACCTCCCTGATCAGCTACCGCACATGGCTATGCCTAAAATAGATGCATTCCCTGCGTCCGATCAACCACTCACAGAGATAAGCATGAAAAATATGCTTGCGTCTTTGCAGCAAACATTACACAACGACATATCTGCTCTACTTAATCAGCTTACCACCCTAGTGCAACGGCAGGAACGTAGAATTCGCCACATTGAAACCAACATGGGAGACATAGTCGCAGCACACAATGATTTGATTGTGCCCATGCGGATCATGTGTCCGACATCGAACAAATTCAACTAAAATTAGCCGACCTGGAAGATAGATCACGCCGTAATAATATAAAAATTAGAGGGATCCCTGAAACAATTACCAGTGAGGCACTGCTGCCATATTTACAACAATTCCTCAAATTGCTGATACCAACACTCTCCGAAGTAGAGGTCACGATCGATCGAGCACATCGACTTCCTAAGCCCTCATTTTTACCGGCCTCTATCCCTAGAGACGTGCTTATCCGCATTCATTTCTATCATATCAAAGAGAAAATTATGTTAGCGGCTAGAAACCCGCCACCGCTCCCACAGTCTCATGCGAATCTACGCTTATATGCTGACCTATCCAAAGCCACACTTTCAAACAGGAAAAGAATGATATCAATCACTAAAGCTTTGAGAAATCATGGCATTGCCTATCAATGGGGCTTCCCCACTAAGCTATTAGTACGGAACCAAGGTAGAACCTATACTATCCGGAACCTAGAGGCCGGCCTAGATCTCCTTAAAGCTTGGAGCATTTTGCCCACTGACTCACGGGAAAATACGTCTAGTTCCATCCAAAATATGGAGGCGACCTGAAGGGCGCGAAGGCACACACCGCACCTATACTCTACTATACCTTCCCCCGGAGGTAATATACAGATTCTACAACCTCTGACGATCGGCCTACATTCAAGTTTGTCTGTTTTTCAAGTTTGCTACAGACATGACCCCCCTGGAGGTCAGAACTTGTTCATACCCCTCCTTTTTGACGTAGCGATCATAGCTACATTGGTTACTTGCGTTACATGCAAGTGTTTTTTTACTGTCGTTTCTCCCTCTCCCATCCTCCCTCTCTGTCAGGAATGGATTCAGCACTGGTGGTGGGACTCTCCTGCCGTGTGGGCTGCAGTACCAGAGCTGACCAGCAGGTGCTCTCAGCACTGGTGGTGGGACTCTCCTGCCGTGTGGGCTGCAGTACCAGAGCTGACCAGCGGGTGCTCTTAGCAGCCAGAAGCTCACAATCAGCCAAACCTGGGGCTGATTACAGAAAGGTGTATATAAGGCATGACCAGGCCTGTGCTCTGGGCCTTGGTGTATGTTTTCCCATGAGCCCCTGTATCTTGTTCCTAGTTCCTGTGAGAAGATACCTTGTTGCCGACCCTGCCTGATCCTGATTCCTGTTGACCGTCTCCTGTTCTGACTACTGGCTCATCCCTGACAATCCTTCTGCCTGATCCTCTGTACTGCGCTGTCCGTGAGTTACTGAACCCGGCTTGTGACCTTGACCATTCTCTGCCTGCTCCTTTGATACCTTGCTGCCCGCAAGTTGCTGACTTGGCCCGTCTGACCACGCTCACTACTCTGCCATCCATCCATCCTGCACGGATCCAGCCGTACCTGCACATACCTCTGGCGGATCCCTCTATCACTAGCAGGTGTACTCAGGGGCCGCGACCTGGTTCCTGTCTGCTCCAAGTCCATCCCCACCGTCAGGGGCCCTGGTGAATAGCAGACTGGGACTTAGACTCCGCGCCCTGGGGAATCCTGCCCTGAGGACCGCTAGAGGTACCACCAGGCAGTCGTTACAGAACCCTACGGCCGGCCTGACCATTCCACCTCTCCAGCCCTGACTACGCCTGTGTTCCTGCACCTCCTAAGATTAGTGGAAGGTTAGTTTGCTCACTGTGCGTTTATATATATATATATCTGGGTGGCTAATAATAACCTGTATTATACTATACCTGAGACCTGCGTTTCCCTGTGTCAGTCCACACCTTTCTGGTCATTCCTTGATTCCTGACATCACACCAAGGCCTTTCCTGACCAGAAGTGGCTGCACACGGAAGCCATCTTGACTTGTCGTGAAGGATGCATCCTGATGAGGTTATATATTTGTCTATGCTAGTCTTTGATGACAGAGAATATGCCTATAAGACTCTGCGGGAGTATACCTGGGATCAGCTGCTAGAGTGCATACGGGTCGCTCATTCCCTAGTAGGTCAGGACCTAGAGCTCTCTGAGGTGCAACCATTGATTCAGGCTTGTATTGAGTTGGCTTCATCTAGTACCCCTGAAAGCAGGGATGAATTTCTTCCTCCATTCAGGGCGAGTCAAATAATATCACTGGTATGGTTGTTGGAGGATGATCCGGATTGCTTCTTGGAGCATTATTCAGCATATTCACCACAGGTGCTAAAGAAGTGTATAAACGCAGTGCAAACTTTGATCAGACAGGCCTTGTGTAAGCTGAGCGTTGTCCAACCCTTACTGCAGACATGGTCAGACTTGTTACACCCAGCCTCAATCAGCTTGCAACGAACCAGTCCTGTTTCTCCTCATTCCTCTGCTCAAAGCTCTTTTCCTGCATTCCCGACAGCACCCCCAGTGACAGCCCCCCCAGTGACAGCCCAGTATACCCAGCAATCTGCCACATGTCGGTACCCTACTCCCACTCACTGTACCATCCTGCCAGTTGACTCGGTGCCAGTTGACTCGGTGCCCGCTGTCGTACCAGTTGACTTGGTGCCAGTTGACTCGGTGCCCGCTGTCGAGCCAGATGACTTGATGCCTGATGATTCGGTGCCAGTTGACTTGGTGCCCGCTGTCGTACCAGTTGACTCGGTGCCAGTTGACTCAGTGCCCGCTGTTGAGCCGGATGACTTGATGCCTGATGACTCGGTGCCCGTTGTCGTACCAGTTGACTTGGTGCCAGTTGACTCGGTGCCCGCTGTCAAGCCAGATGACTTGGTGCCTGATGATTCGGTGCCAGTTGACTTGGTGCCTGCTGTTGTACCAGTTGACTTGGTGCCAGTTGACTCAGTGCCCGCTGTTGAGCTGGATGACTTGATGCCGGTTGACTCGGTGCCCGCTGTCGTGCCGGTTGACTCGGTGCCCGCTGTCGTGCCGGTTGACTCGGTGCCCGCTGTCGTGCCAGTTGACTCGGTGCCCGCTGTCGTGCCAGTTGACTCGGTGCCAGTTGACTCGGTGCCCGCTGTCGTGCCAGTTGACTCGGTGCCAGTTGACTCGGTGCCCGCTGTCGTACCAGTTGACTCGGTGCCAGTTGACTCGGTGCCCGCTGTCGAGCCAGATGACTTGATGCCTGATGATTCGGTGCCAGTTGACTTGGTGCCCGCTGTCGTACCAGTTGACTCGGTGCCAGTTGACTCAGTGCCCGCTGTTGAGCCGGATGACTTGATGCTTGATGACTCAGTGCCCGCTGTTGAGCCGGATGACTTGATGCTTGATGACTCGGTGCCCGCTGTCATACCAGTTGACTCGGTGCCAGTTGACTCGGTGCCCGCTGTCGTACCAGTTGACTCGGTGCCAGTTGACTCGGTGCCCGCTGTCGAGCCAGTTGACTCGATGCCAGTTGACTCGGTGCCCGCTGTTGTGCCAGTTGACTCGGTGCCCGCTGTTGTGCCAGTTGACTCGGTGCCCGCTGTTGTGCCAGTTGACTCGGTGCCCGCTGTCGTGCCAGTTGACTCGGTGCCCGCTGTCGTGCCAGTTGACTCGGTGCCCGCTGTCGAGCTTGGTGACCCGGTACCCGCGGTTCTGCTAGAAGGCTTGGTGCCCGCTGACGTGCCCGGTGACTCTGTGCCCGCTGTCGTGCCAGATGACTCGGTGCCCGCTGACGTGCCTCTGCCCGCTACACAGCCCGACATGCCAGCCCCTGATGTCCAGTTAAACTGGCCGATAACTGATACCCAGCCTGCTCCTGGAAATCCTGTGCCCAGTGACCTGCCTTCCTTGATTCTCCTACACAAAGAGAAGTCTACCAGCAGGAAACCCATCCAGCCGGTTTACTCCGGCAGTAGGATATTCAGCCAGTTACCGGGCCCGGGCGGTGGAACATTTTGCCCACTAAGGACTGTTTGGAGCGTCCTGAGGCCGCTCCTTGAGGGGGGGGTTCTGTCAGGAATGGATTCAGCACTGGTGGTGGGACTCTCCTGCCGTGTGGGCTGCAGTACCAGAGCTGACCAGCGGGTGCTCTCAGCACTGGTGGTGGGACTCTCCTGCCGTGTGGGCTGCAGTACCAGAGCTGACCAGCGGGTGCTCTTAGCAGCCAGAAGCTCACAATCAGCCAAACCTGGGGCTGATTACAGAAAGGTGTATATAAGGCATGACCAGGCCTGTGCTCTGGGCCTTGGTGTATGTTTTCCCATGAGCCCCTGTATCCTGTTCCTAGTTCCTGTGAGAAGATACCTTGTTGCCGACCCTGCCTGATCCTGATTCCTGTTGACCGTCTCCTGTTCTGACTACTGGCTCATCCCTGACAATCCTTCTGCCTGATCCTCTGTACTGCGCTGTCCGTGAGTTAATGAACCCGGCTTGTGACCTTGACCATTCTCTGCCTGCTCCTTTGATACCTTGCTGCCCGCACGTTGCTTACTTGGCCCGTCTGACCACGCTCACTACTCTGCCATCCATCCATCCTGCACGGATCCAGCCGTACCTGCACATACCTCTGGCGGATCCCTCTATCACTAGCAGGTGTACTCAGGGGCCGCGACCTGGTTCCTGTCTGCTCCAAGTCCATCCCCACCGTCAGGGGCCCTGGTGAATAGCAGACTGGGACTTAGACTCCGCGCCCTGGGGAATCCTGCCCTGAGGACCGCTAGAGGTACCACCAGGCAGTCGTTACAGAACCCTACGGCCGGCCTGACCATTCCACTTCTCCAGCCCTGACTACGCCTGTGTTCCTGCACCTCCTAAGATTAGTGGAAGGTTAGTTTGCTCACTGTGCGTTTATATATATATATATCTGGGTGGCTAATAATAACCTGTATTATACTATACCTGAGACCTGCGTTTCCCTGTGTCAGTCCACACCTTTCTGGTCATTCCTTGATTCCTGACACTCTCACTTGGCACCACCGACTAAACAGTAGTATCACAAGATTTGAAATACAGGACTGTATATGGAATACGCTACCTACAGTTCATATCGAGACTTACCTGTTCTTTAGTCATTTTTCTACTATTCTCCCCGGAGTGAAACCTCACACGCTTAATTATTATCAAACAACAACCCAACTAGATATATACTCAGGAAATATTTTCAATGATTGCTATCACTTCTCTTAATGCTAGAGGCCTCAACTCCCCCTTCAAAAGATCGATGCTCTCCAGAGAAATCCGGAAATCTAGAACTGACTTATTCTTCATACAAGAATCCCACTTCACTACGGAAAAAACCCCTAAACTATATCTTAACCGCTTCTCTCAATTATTTATGGCGACTAATGCTAAGAAGAAAAACGGAGTAATTATTGCCGTTAATGACTCTCTAACGTTTAAACACACCTCTTCCATAGTCGACCCGCAAGGGCGATATATTATATTGATATGCCAAATTAATGACATTACCTATACCTTGGTGAATGTATACGGTCCAAACAGCAAACAACTAAAATATTTTCGCAAACTCTTCAATCTCATCTCTAAGCACAAACAAGGTAGACTCATTATTGGGGGAGACCTTAATGTTCTCAATAACTCATATATGGATTCATCTTCCAACAAAAAAGCCGCCAACCTCGACCTGAACCGCGTTCTACATGACCATGACCTATACGACATCTGGAGATGCCAGCATGGCTCTGAAAGAGACTACACCTATTTTTCACCACCGCATCTTTCATACTCAAGAATTGATATGTTCCTCATGGACAAATGGACACTGCAACATGTTTCATCTTCTAGTATTGGTACCATAACCTGGTCTGACCATGCCCCGATCAGCATATCCCTGGATGACAGCCAAAAGTCGGCAATCCCACCCATATGGAGACTTAATTCTGCACTCCTGAAACTGCCGGATAACCAGAAGTATATAATGGACGCTCATAATCTCTTTTTTGAAACTAATGCCACCCCAGATATCTCTATCACTACACTCTGGCTGACATACAAAGCATACATGAGAGGTATCCTCATACAACTAAACTCCCGTATTAAAAAGCAGAGATCCCAGCAAACAGACCAACTATTGACCTCTATACATATAAACGAAGAAATTAATAAACAGAATCCGAACCCTTCCACATCAGCGGCCCTAAATAGAGATAGAAATAAATTACGTGCTATTTTACTACACACCTATGACACGAACCTCCTAATAACAAAAACACAATTCTATGCACTTGGTAATAAAACAGGTTCTCTTCTCGCCAAAACCATTAAACAAAAAAGACTTAAAAACAAAATCTCCACAGTCCAACACCCAGACTCGCGGACCCCATTATAGAACCCACAAGACATAGCCAATGCATTTGCATGCTATTACCAAACTCTATACAACATAAAAGATGATCCGGATACAGTACAACCAACGAATCCCTCCATTGAAAACTTCCTAAGCCGCACGGCTCTTCCTCGACTCACCTCTTCCCAACTTGACTCCCTCTCTGTGCCGATTTCACCCGCAGAGATTGAGAAAACTATTAACAGTTTACCCGTGAACAAATCACCAGGTAATGACGGTTTCACTAACGAATATTACAAATCGTTTGCACCCAACCTTAAGTCACATCTCTCCGCCCTTTATAATCACGTTGCTTCAAAGGGGAAATTTCCCTCTGATATGCTACAATCAATAATTACCACTATCCCAAAACCAGGTAAAGACCCTCAATTAGTCCAAAACTACAGGCCGATCTCATTACTTAATACAGACTTAAAAATATACGCCAAGATAATAGCTCAACGACTGCTCCCATACCTTCCTACATTAATTCACCCTGATCAAGTGGGATTCATCCCTGGGAGACAGGCCCCAGACGCGACCCGACGAATTATATCACTACTGCACCACCTTGAATCTGATAATCAACCCTCACTCCTACTTTCACTTGACGCGGAAAAAGCATTTGACCGAATCCATTGGCAATTTATGACACTTACACTCCAGAAATACGGAATAACAGACTGGATGCTGTCAGCGATTCTCTCCCTATACTCCAAACCTTCTGCTAGGGTACTTACAAACGGCACGCTCTCACAACCTTTCCCAATATCCAATGGCACTAGACAAGGATGCCCTCTTTCGCCCATAATTTTTGCGTTACTTATCGAACCGCTAGCGTCCAATCTCAGACACGATCCAAATTTCACAGGAGTTAGTTTTCTTAAGTGCGAACATAAAATTAGTCTCTTTGCGGATGACATTATTCTAATGATTACAAACCCTAACAAATCGCTTACAACAATTTGCACCCATATCCATGCCTACACAGCAGTATCGTACTACAAACTCAATGAACCCAAGTCTTCCATCCTAAACCTCTATACACCCGTTGCAACCCAGAAACTACTTACTAAACGGTTCCCTTTCAAATGGGAAAAACAAAACATACCCTATTTGGGGATCAAACTGACTGCCAAAACAGGCCAACTCTATACAGCTAACTTCAAACCATTACTTGACACAATCCCACAAGAGCTCAGAAGCTTCCGCACAAATACCCTTTCAACACTAGGCAGAACAGCTACTATAAAAATGTGCATATTGCCCAAAATACTTTATATTTTCCGCACGCTTCCTATTCCAGCCCCCTCCACCTTTTTCTCCAAACTTCAAAAAATCATAAACAATTTCTTATGGAATTCCAAATGCCCTAGATGTACTACAAACCTCTTAATACGTCCGCCTGCCAGAGGGGGAGCAGGTCTCCCGCATATAAAATCGTACTATCAAGCCGTTCTATTAGACCAGCTCTTCTTCTGGTGGCACCCGTCCCCGGATAAAACTTGGACAGTCATGGAGGCATCCATGCACACACCAAGTTCACTAACAGATGCCTTATTTGTGCCTCGTGCGGCCTGGAATAAACCTCCACATACACACCCATGCGTGCAAGCTTCCCTGACGGCTTGGCATGACTTCTTAACTTATACTTGCTCCAATAAGGATAATCTTCGAATCCTTACACCGCTTTCATCCTAACATTTTGTATCCCCGCATCTGAACCTGGCCTCATGGAAAGTGCTTGGTATATATCGTATCCAAGACCTTTTTAGCACCCACAACCCAGATACATTTCAGACTCTCCAGAAGAAATTTCATCTTCCTGATAAAGACCAATTCACCTACAGTGGGGATTGAAAGTTTGGGCACCCCAGCTAAAAATTTGTATTAATGTGCATAAAGAAGCCAAGGAAAGATGGAAAAATCTCCAAAAGGCATCAAATTACAGATTAGACATTCTTATAATATGTCAACAAAAGTTAGATTTTATTTCCATCATTTACACTTTCAAAATAACAGAAAACAAAAAAATGGCGCCTGCAAAAGTTTGGGCACCCTGCAGAGTTAATATCTTGTACTACCCCTTTGGCAAGTATCACAGCTTGTAAACGCTTTTTGTAGCCAGCCAAGAGTCTTTCAATTCTTGTTTGAGGTATCTTTGCCCATTTTTCTTTACAAAAGTCTTCTAGTTCTTTGAGATTTCTGGGCTGTCTGTCACGCACTGCTCTTTTAAGGTCTATCCATAGATTTTCAATTATGTTGAGGTCAGGAGATTGTGAAGGCCATGGCAAAACCTTCAGTTTACGCCTCTTGATGTAATCCCCCGTGGATTTCGAGGTGTGTTTAGGATCATTATCCATTTGTAGAAGCCATCCTTTCTTTAGCTTTTTCACAGATGGCATCAAGTTACCATCCAAAATTTGCTGAAATTGTATTGAATCCATTTTTCCTTCTACTCGTGAGATGTTCCCTGTGCCACTGGCTGCAACACAACCCCAAAGCATGATTGATCCAACCCCATGCTTAACAGTTGGACAGAGGTTCTTTTCATTAAATTCTGTGCCCCTTCTTCTCCAAACGTACCTTTGCTCATTCCGGCCAAAAAGTTCAATTTTAACCTCATCGGTCCACAGAACTTGATTCCAAATTGCATCAGGCTTGTCTATATGTTCATTTGCAAAGTTCAAACAATGATTTTTGTGGTGAGGATGTAGAAGAGGTTTTCTTCTGATGACTCTTCCATGAAGACCATATTTGTACAAGTATCTCTTTATAGTGGAATAGTGTACCACAACTCCAGTGTCTGCCAGATCTTTCTGGAGGGATCGTGCAGTCAAACGTGGGTTTTGAATTGTTTTTCTCACAATCCTGCGAGCTGTTCTGTCTGATATTTTTCTTGGTCTTCCAGATCTTGCTTTAACTTCCACTGTTCCTGATTACTGCCATTTCTTAATTACATTCCGAACAGAGGATATTGACATCTGAAAACGCTTTGCTATCTTCTTATAGCCTTCTCCAGCTTTGTGAGCGTCAACTATTTTCAGTTTCAGTTTTCTAGACAACTGCTTAGAAGAACCCATGGTGCTGATTGTTGGGGCAAGGTCAGATGAGTCTGGGCATTTAAAACCTTTGAGATTGACATCACCTGGTCTTCCCAGACGATGATTGAGAACAATCCATGACACTGGCAGGTCTCAGCTTTGCAAAGGGTGCAGTGCATGCTATAAATTCTGCAGGGTACCCAAACTTTTGCAGACGCCATTTTTTTGTTTTCTGTTATTTTGAAAGTGTAAATGATGGAAATAAAATCTAACTTTTGTTGACATATTATAAGAATATCTAATCTGTAATTTGATGCCTTTTTGAGATTTTTCCATCTTTCCTTGGCTTCTTTATGCACATTAATACAAATTTTTAGCTGGGGTGCCCAAACTTTTGATCCCCACTGTATATGCGAATAATCCATTCACTTCACAAAACAAACATACCACTTAAAATAGAAATCCCAGCTACTGCACATCACTTCCTGAATAGGACCATTTATCCGAAGAAAGGAATATCTACTTTTTATACACTTCTAACCGTAGCGCAATTCACAACTTCTACTTCATCCTTGACTAATTGGGAAAAGACCTTAACACTCTCGACAAACCCACACCCCTGGGAAACGACGTTCAACATTACTTATAAAGCGTTGAAATGTAGTGCCCATTGGGAATCTTACCTGAAAATCCTCCACCAATGGTATCTTACCCCCAGTAAACTATCTCTCTATTACCCTCAACAGTCCCAGGCGTGCTGGAGACATTGTGGAGAAACTGGCTCCCTCTTCCATGTGCTTTGGTCATGCAAATCTCTCAAATCTTACTGGAATAAAGTCTTCCAATTGATCTCTTCAATCACAGACACACCTGTGACTCCAGATCCTGCCCTGGCCCTCCTTCATATAACTATAGATAAATTCCCCTCAAACTCACGCATCATTATCTTACACATCCTAGCGGCGGCAAAGATCAACATCACCAAACTCTGGCGATCCACATCCTCTCCTCTGCTCTCACGTCTGGTGAATGACCTCAACCTGCAGTGCGAGATGGAGCGAAGAAAGGTCATTCGAAACTCTATGTACCACAAATTTACGTTACACTGGTCTCGATGGCTAAACCATCCCAACTGTTCAATTAACTGATTACTAATTTCAATTTTTTTATAGGATACATACTTCTAAGATAAAGATAACGGTGCCTAATCCCCCTCCTCCCCCCTTTCCCTATTTCTTTCCAATCCCTGTTTAAATTTATATTCCAATCTATATCCACCTTTAAGATCCTGTTACTCCAACATGGTTCACATATTAATGAGCATACCTCTCATGTAAATATGACTACGATATTCAGTTCCCCGGCCACATGGTGGGGACTTGCAACATCTTCATCTCCTTTACATGTTTTCAATCTACATATGTGTACCTTTCTACTCTAATGGTTATATATTTGTACTGATGTTAAAAATCTTTTCAATAAAAATATTTGGAAAATAAACCTGGGCATACACCCAGACCAGGAGGATTGGAATGGTATCTGGGCAACGACTAAATCTTCCTCACAAAATATGTTAGCAATAGAAACTAACTACAAAGTTTTTAATGTGCTGGTACTTGGTTCCAGAAAGTATATCAATATTTTTGCCATCCTACCCTCCTGTTTGTTACTGAAGCTGTGGAGAAAGGGGAACTCATGCCCATATTTGGTGGACATGCCCGATCATGCAGCAATTCTAGGCTGAAGTTTTCAAGCTGTTATCTACTCTGACTGAGTTACCCTTGTCACCTGCTAAACAATTGTACTTATGATTTACCTAGGGCCCAGCTAAAACTTGCTATACAAGTTTTGAAGACATCCAAACAAACGATTGCAAGGGTCTGGAAGACCCTATCAATCTGTACCCCGGAGACCAAGAATAGAATCACAAAAGCTATAATACCTAGAAAATTGAGGGCACGATATTGGACAACATCTCAAAGTCTGGCAACCTTGGGTGGACCATTTTCTTCCACTGGGCTCCTCTAGAGCCATAACATCCTTGGCCCTAGTCTTAATAGGTGACTTAGCCTTGGATCCACCAAAAGCTATTAACTCTTGTTCTTCCTTTCCTCTCTTTTCTTGATTCTCTTCTTTTTCCCTCCTCTTGCTACAACCTTACAACCTTAATGGCTTGTAACTTGGGTTTACATAATATGTTTCTTCATCTCATTCTCCCCTGATGGAATATTAGTACTGCACTCCTTAATCTACTTGAACAATTTACAAATGTATTGGGAGGCTTATTGCTCCTCTCATTTACCTCTGAAATAATAGGAGGGAAGTTTTCTATGTTTTTATATTTTTATGGTCCATGGTAAACCATTATACTTATTCCATTGGAAATGTATGGATAATCTTTCCTATTTGTATTTCTGACTTATCGTGGTCTTGTAGGTTTTACTTTGTTAATAAAAAATATTGAACAAGTAAAATGTCCAGAGGTGCAATAAATATAGAGACCAGGATTCCTCCTACAAAACTTCTTCTAGAAAGAAAGGTGAGTAGCCCCTATAAGTTCTTCAGAAATACTGGTAGCAGGTGAAGCCTCAGGTAGAAGCTAAGAAATAGACAAGAAATAAGCAAGAGGAAAAACAGATAAAGAAGTCCCAGTCTTTCAGCCCAATGCTCACAAAGGCACTGATCAGTACAGATGAGCAGTAGTATGACTCCTTTTCTCAGGAGAGGGATGATTCATCTGAAAGACCTTGAGAGCTTCAGCGAGCCCCACTCTGAACTGCATACACAGTGATGGAGCATTCAGGCCTGTGACCAGGGCTCACCTCTAAAACTCAGAGCAGCATTTCTTAATGTGTAGGCATCCTTTGCATAGAGCAGAGAGTTTAGGAACGTCCCCCCCGAGGGAGAGTACTATATCAGATGATCCCAAGAAGACAGGTAATCCTTATTCCAAGGCAAAGTTTTGTACAAGTGGTGTTCTGGAAAAGAGCCCTTAATAAAAAGCAAGAATCAGGACAAGCAGCATTCAGAGTAGTCCATATACAAAGCAAGAGTCAGGACAGGCAGTGTTTAGAGATAGTAGTTTATCGAAACAAAAGTCAGGGTAGGAAAAATTCAGAGAGTGTAATCCATATCCAAAACAATAGTCAGATCAGCAGAATTCAGAAAGAGTAGTCCATATCTAAAGATAGGAGTCAGTAACAGTAAGATGGAACAAGGCAAGGCAACTGGGAAATAAAACAAGAGCTAGGTTTCTCATGCTATCACAAGCCCAGAGCTCTGAGCTTGTGATGCTAAAAAACCACAGAACCACAGACAGACAGGTGCTGGAGGTAGGACATCTCAAGTTGACAGCTACCTACATGCTGCCAGTGGAGGTGCACTGCCACCAGTCAATATGACCTGGGGGGGGAGGGGGGGAGCTAGGGCAGTTGAATTTATAGGAGTATGAATCATACTTCTAGCTGTGACTGCAGCGAAGGATGAAAAAAGGTCTAGTTGCTCTCTGTCATACCTGACTCTCATTTTGTCTTTGGAGCCCTTCTTGAGACATGTACGCCAGAGCCAGAATGTCAGGGGCTTACCGATGGGCCCCATGGAACATAAGGTGGCAGTCTTTGCTGAAAACCTGATGTTCTTTGTTGCGTCACTGGAAGTCACGTTTCCAAACCTCTTAAAAATTATGGCGCCCCTCTCAAATTTTAAAATAAACACTCATAAATCAGAGCTCCTGAATATCTTTGTCCCTGACTCAGGCTCTTCTCTCCTCTTTCCCATTTCTTTGGGCCACCTCTTCTATCACTTATCTGGGAACCAAATGGGCCAACAATTCTCACTCCTGGATGGGTAGATGGGTAGAAATGCCATCCTTAAGATGAACATCATGTCCAGGTTTCTTTACCTATTTCAGATGCTTCCTATCTTGATTCCTTTGTCTTCTCTCAAAAAAATCTATAGTGCCTTTATCCAAGTTGCTTGAGCTAAATCCCACCTATGTGTTTTTCATACATACCTATATATGTCAAAGATTCATGGAGGAATGGCCTTCCCAGACCCTCTTTGCTACTATTATGCAGATCACCTTTCCAGAGCACTCTTGCTGCAGAAACAAAGGCCGCAAACAAACAAAATGGCTGGATCTCGAACAATGTTCTACCAATGCCCCCTTACAATGCCTACTGTGGCTAGAACCCACCAGTGTGCATATAGTCAAAGGCCACCCACTTATAGGATCATCCTTGGGGGTTCTGCATCATTGAATTGGTGTCAGTCTATCAGATTTTACCTTTTTCTTTGAGAATCTTTGTTTGATCCTAGACCCCACCTCTCATGCAGCCTCTGTTGCCTACAAAATATTAAGCTCACCCTCTGACTCGTTCGTGCCTCCATATCTACTTAAATGGGTGAGAGATTTGGGCAGAAAGTTCTCAGCTGAACAACAGGACCATATAATGTACTTTGCTCACTATTCATCTACTGCAAGCAAATACCAAAAATTAGGCTACAACAGCAGGGGTGGACTGAACATTTGGAAACTCGGGCACTGCCCGAGGGCCCGGGGTCAGTAGGGGGCCCCATGAGATGCCCCTGGTACCTTTTTCATAGGCTTTTTTGAGTTTGGGCAAGGACACAGGGGCCCCATGATCCCCTATTGCCCGGGGGCCCCATGAGTTGTCAGTCCACCCTTGGGCTACAAACTGTTCATCCGTTGGTACAGGGTCCCAGTCCTGTTACAGAAGCTCTACCCAAAGGCGATGAACACTTGCTAGCACTGTGAGGAGGAAAAGGGCACTATCTACCATGTTTTCTGGTCTTGTAGAAAACTGACCAACTTTTGGTCTCAAGTTGAGAAGACTATTACACATCTGACGGACTTGGCCCTGGTAGAAGACCCAGCCAGGTACTGGCCACTCTGACCTCTCAAGGAAACGCTATAAAACTCTGGGTTAGTGCTCCTTTTAAATGCTGCTTGGGACTGCATAACATTACTCTGGAAACAGTGGTTGAGTTGAATTGCTGAAATTCATTCAATAGAAAGTATAATGGCCTCACTTTGCAGCAAGGAGGGAAAGTTCTGCTGTGTGTGGTACCATTGGACCCTCTTTACCTGCTCTAGTGAATATATGTCCATTGTGCACTTGGGGGAGTAAGACATCCTCTTCCCTCCTCAGTCTCCCCCCCCTCCTCCCCCAAGCCTCCCCTGGCTTGATTCCTTTATTTATTTCTGGGGACCTTTCTTCTGTAGTCTTATTTTATTAAAAATACAGATGGGATGCTTATTTTTTATGTCTTGCTATCTCAGTTTTATCCCTGATGATAGCTTTTCAACTTGTTGAACAAGAAGATTTTTAAATCACTCGGTATGGTGTTTTTCTGTGGAAATGGCTTATGCTGAGACTTGTGCCTGTTCTTTAAGCATTCCTATTTACATCTAATGTATCTTAAATTAAAAAAAAAAGAAAAGAAAAGGCTGGCCACTTGTTTGCTGTGGTAACACGATATACTGTAAGTTGCCCCATGATGTGTTATTTAAAGCCTAAATCCATGTTTACTTTCATTTAAAATGTTTTTTTGGGACAAGTTGGTCCAAACAAACTATTTCCTTTCCCAATTGTTGCAGCTACTGTCAGAACTGTAGAAAAACCCATTAAGCAATGGAACAAAATTAAACCAAATAGGTTATAAAGAATAATAAAAAAAACATGTTTTATTTATATAGTATTGTAAAAGGCATAAACTTACAAAATATGGTGCTATCACCGAATGTGGTTTTACAATAGATGAAGGAAAATGAGTCATGCATATATTTGCACTTGACGCATTTCGAGACCAATTATAGTCTCTTCTTCAGAAGTGCTCCAAAAGCATGACACCTATGATAAACATATCATTATGTATCAAATCTTTGCATAGATCGAGCAAAACACTGTGAAATTACAGTCTCAAAAAACATAAATTTTACACTTACATAGCCACAAGTGGGGGCAGAAGATGTAGGAAAACCACCAAGATTAAAATCATTAGTCAGGTGAGTGTAGCAGATGACTCCACAATCCTCTCATATCAGAAGTGAAGAAAGAAAAGGACAGAGGAAAACAACTGTTGCTCTATTCGTCTCCTGGAGGGGCCCCTCCATAGCCACCAAGGGGTGACCAAGTGGGATACCTGATCCGCAATATTAGTCTAGGTAGTATTGTGTAAATAAACAATAAAATGTAAATACATTATAATGCTACACATATACCAAAAAATCAGGGAAGGTAGGAATGATACGAGCACTTAATAGGGGTACATAAATGGCAGGACACACTTAATATGGGTAAGTGATGACTTGGCATCCAAATCCCAAAAACGGGAAACATTTTGGTATTATAAGCCTATAACAGACACCAATAGTATTGTCCAGGCAAAGGGATATAAGGCTATTCATGTGGCAAAAATTAAAAAAAAAAAAAAGATTCAAAAAGGTATATAACTTACGAGGTCTAATTAGACAATGTGTCACCATGGCTGCACAAGCATTGTATGAACTCTCAAGGTGATGTTTATATACTCCCAGTTGGACTTAGAAGTGCTCCAATCAGTATCTGTGATGATAAGATGCATATGGGCAGACCTATTGCTGCCCAGGCTGGCCGCAGCGACCACTCCATGACCACATGCTACCCCACCGAAGCCGGCGCGATGACATCACACCGATGCCGACGCACAGAAGACAGAACCAGGAAAGGGAGTGGGTAGGGAGAATGCAAACCAAGCCTCTCCCTGATGGAAAGATCTCGCTGCCCCCGATCCCAGTCCTAAAGGCCACTAACCCCAAGGAAATGGGAGACGCAGCCCCCGTGCATTGGGGAGATGAAAGAGTAGCAAATTGCAAACATGGACAAAGTAAAAAAATACAGGAAGAATAAAAGCAGGGAAAGAGAGCATAAAGAAAGAGGGAAAAGAAGAGGGGAAACGTGGATACAGCAACCCCACTCACATAACAAAGACCATTTGAAAGGTCGCAGTGACAAATAATGAAAAACATCAACATTATATTTAAAAAACTTATGATTGGTCTCAAAACGTGTCAAGTGAAAATATATGCATGACTTATTTTCATTCATCTATTGTAAAACCACTGTAAAAAGGGAGGGAGGTGCAGCGCTATATATCTAGACAAAATAATGGATAAACACCGATAATACACAATAATAAACGGTGACTGTGAATTAGTAACGCCACTGAATGGTGGCTATGAGGTGAGGAAAGTGGTACAGTCCAATGAAGGAGTGCTCTTAAGATCCAGGATGATCTTCAGACGTCCAATGTAAAGGACCATCAGGTGATAAAATATAAAGACTGCGCACTCACCAGATACGCAATCTTTATGCGCATTTGTGTGAAATATCACTGGACCTCCTGTATCATCATCCTGGTCTGGTCAGATCTGGTCAGGATATCCCTCATGGCCTGGTACCCGGATGGATGCAGCTTTTCTGTAGATTTGGCCGGTTCCCACCAGAACTCAAATAAATAGAAAGGGCCACATAGTGTAATATCATTAGGTATCTTTATTAGAGGCACAGGATAGCAGGAAATCCAACATACAAAAATGATACTGACCCAGGTGTAAATCAAAGATGGCCGCCGGGGCCCCTCGTGGCGCCGGCGGTGAAGCGTCCATCCTGCTGTAGCTTTACTGACGCGTTTCGAGCGAAGGCTCGTACTCATAGGGGTGCAGCTTACCATTAAGCTAGGCCATGAGGGATATCCTGACCAGATCTGACCAGACCAGGATGATGATACAGGAGGTCCAGTGATATTTCACACAAATGCGCATAAAGAATGCGTATCTGGTGAGTGCGCAGTCTTTATATTTTATCACCTGATGGTCCTTTACATTGGACGTCTGAAGATCATCCTGGATCTTAAGAGCACTCCTTCATTGGACTGTACCACTTTCCTCACCTCATAGCCACCATTCAGTGGCGTTACTAATTCACAGTCACCGTTTATTATTGTGTATTATCGGTGTTTTATCCATTATTTTGTCTAGATATATAGCGCTGCACCTCCCTCCCTTTTTACATATATGTTATTGAAGGTTTGATACGGTGCCTTTTATGGTGTACAGCCGCTGCTGCTTATTATACATTATCACATAAGCGCTCACTTACCTTTTGCTTTTATTGTAAAACCACATTCAGTGATACCGCTATATATTGTAAATTTCTGCCTTTTACAATACTGCATGAATAAAACATGTTTTTTTAAACTATTATTCTTTATAACATTTTTGGTTTAATTTGTGCCTTAAAAAGTCCAATTGCTAAGATGGTATTTCTACTTATTGGGATAATGGAATTTCTTGTATCATGCCCATTTCTCTTTTCTACTGTCAGCACTGTGTAAACTGTATGTAGTATCAGCTACATGCAGTATGCAGCACTGTGTTCCGACAGCAGTACAGAGACTTCCTGTCTGCTGCCAGAAAAAGGTTGAGTTCTTCTCCACCATTCAGAGGAAGCCTTGTAGTTTTATGAATGAATACAAGGCTTTCTATGATTGGCCAAGGTGGAAATGTGGGTGCATGATGTCACCATCTCCATTTCAATCAGAGGAAGCCTTGTATTCATTCATACAATACAAGTTTTCCTATAAATGGCTGAGAAGCACTGAAACAGCACTGTATATCATATGTAGTTGATGTTACATACAGTTTATACAGCGCTGACAACGGCTGCATCAGTTAGTAAAGGAGATACTTTGTTTGGGCCAGCTTGGCCAAAATAAAACCTATTTAAAACAAAAGTAAACATGGATTGAACTATTCACTGCATCCGGACTAACTACAAAATTAGCCCAAAACAGAAGATTTCTAAGAATAAAATGTTTTTTTTTAATGTGCAACAATTGCTGGATCTTTAGACGTTTTTTCCTATTTATATCACTGGATAATACAATCCAGTGCATTTTAATGACATGCTGAATCATAGGCGTCTGTTTATGGAAGGTCAGTACTTAAGATATGCTCCTGGGATTTCTGTTTCTATTAAATTGTAGAAGAGTTACTCTATATAGGACATATGCTCTGTTCAATGATTGCTGTAAATCCTCAGGTGGATAGTCACATTGTATAAAATCTTCCAGCATGTCTCTTGCCTAGGAAAATAATGCCTCATCTGCAGATGTAATACTGTACATCTTATAAGAATAAATTGGCTATATGAAAGCCCTTTTCTCACTTTTTTGGATAAAAACATATTATTTAAAGTGATACTAAAGGATTACATTTTTGTTTCTAAAAATAACAAACATGTTATACTTACCTGCTGTGTGTAGTGGTTTTGCACAGAGCAGCCTGGACCCTCCTCTTCTCGGGTCTCCCGCAGGCTCTTCTTGCTCTTCCCTCCTGCTAGGTGCCCCCACAGCAAGCAGCTCCATAGTAAAATCATCAAATTCCAATGGAAGGTTAAGGTTGGTAAAAACCCTTTTTATCACCCGCAGATTGTCTTCATGTTGTATCAAAGTTTTGATATCCATGAAGCTTAAACACTTT
This sequence comes from Staurois parvus, assembly GCF_062004578.1. Lineage (NCBI taxonomy): Eukaryota > Metazoa > Chordata > Amphibia > Anura > Ranidae > Staurois > Staurois parvus. Next base: position 6,984,554 of record NW_028317818.1, read on the forward strand.
CATCCAGTAGGTAAAAATACGCTAAACATTTTTTTTAATCATTTTTCTAGCATAAAAGAGGTTATGATGTAAAAAAATGGCCAGCAACTAAAAATATAATTCTGACACATTTGGAAGGCCTGAGAGATTTTCTAAACGTTTGTTTTTTTTTTGGGTGGCAATAAAAAAAGAGTATATTTATTTGTTAAGAAATCCTTACATTTACAGTCTACAATTCCATAGTCTTCAGAAAAAATAGGTAAAGGGAAAAAAAAAGGCGCAAGAGATTTGTTTAGTGTGGTTGAGTAATGGCCCAAAAGTGGAAACTATAGGAGCGTGAACAGTTCCAAAAAGTTAATGTAAGAAGAAATAGTCCTTTTGAATCTTGATACACTTGTGGCATCAGCTCATAACAGACAGAATTCTCTGTAATTATAGGAAAAGAACACCAGAGGGCACATACCTAAGTGTAGAATTAGAAAGATTTTAATGATAAAAAGACAACAAACAACTCACAAAGTTAGCAAAGGATAGCACCTGTCAAAAGCACATCCTGGTACAGATCTCATGGGGATGAATGGAAGATCACTCCATTCCAGGAAACAGCCTCACTGCCCCTGGCCAGATGGAAGAAACCAGGAAGCAGGCTCAGAACCAGCTGAGCTGAGATGTGCTTATGACAGGGGCCATATTTTTCTGACTTTGTGAGTTGTTTATTATCTTTCTAATATTAAAGTCTTTCTAATGCTACACTTTGATAGGTGCCCTCTAGTGTTCTTTTCTAATCCCCAAGTTTTCATCCTGCTTTAGCAAATCATGTATTTCCCATTTCAAACTAGATGTTGGGTCACCTGATAATTTGCAATGAACATTGCTATCTGGTAATCCTCTTTATAGATTGTCTTGTTAAGAATCATAATGGCAGCTCTCTTATCAGCTGGTTTCACAATGATTCAATGTAGTATGTATTGCAGATTTTTCTTCCACAAGTTTTTTCCAAGAGTTAGATTACTGAATTGTAGCTCCTCTATTGATTTTGCCACTGCAGATGATTCACATTTTGTACTAATTTGATATACTGTATGCTTCAACAACATAGAAGCTGATGGGAGGTGTTCAGGTGTTTTTTTCCTACACATTGTGAGGTCAAATCCTCATTAAAAGGGTTTAGAGGAAAAGATGGTCATTAGAATGACAATATGCCCTTAGTCTAATCATTTTGAAAAATATTTCAAGTTCAGTATCAGCAGGGAATCTGTTTCTTATCCACCAGTCACTGGCTCATTTCTAGAGAAACATCAGAGGGCACTATCTAAGTGCAGTATCATAAATCATTAATTGGTAAAAAGACGAAAAGCCAAGAACATGTAGTATAAAGTGTGTTTCTTGCCTGTCTGCCACCCTCTTCCCCAAACTCCACAGATACAAAAATGAGAATAAACTTCTACTAGTGCTTCAGGACAACCCTTTTCAGAAAACATATTTTTCAAAATAGAACCTTGCTGTACACAGTCCACCTTACGTGTACTGTTATGGTGAAATGTGCAGAACTGACTCTTTGGTATATTTTGAATCCTGGGGTAGTGACAGCTAGTGTAACAAAGGTATTAATTACCTGCTGTGAGAATGACATTTTGATCTACATGTAATTATTCATTACATTTATTTTTATAACTTGTTTTATAAAAATAATGTATTTTTATAATGTATTATGCATTGTCAAGCGATAATTCTTATTGCATTTTATAACTTTCGATTGCATTATTGTATTGCATTTTTATGGCATTGTTATATTACTTGGATGATCATTAATCATTTTATTTACCTATTCAGCTCTCATTATGTTGGTACTATAGGGCTCCCAATGTTAGCACATGTTCTGGCTAATACAGGGGTTGGACAAGAATATGGAAACACTACATAAATTGCAGGTTTGAAAGTGGCAATATGTTTTACATTGAAAGTGGAAGTGAAGTAACATTCTTTTGTTTCCGCTGTGAGATTAGACAGATAGCTAACAGGTGGGAAGCCTCACTGTCATCATTTACTGTATGCGTTGCTAGTAATAGGAAGTCATGTCAGACCTTACTGAGCTTCAAAGAGGGCAAATTATTGGTGCAGGCTTAGCCGGTGCTTCTGTGACTGAAGTTTTTGAATTTTTTTTTAATTTCTTATACTTATACAGCGCCATCAATTTATACAGCACTTTACATATATATATATATATATATATATATATATATATATATATTGTACATTCACATCAGTCCCTAACCCTCAAGGGGTGTACAATCTAAGGTCCCTAACTTACATTCATACATACACATACTAGGACCAACATAGACAGGATCCAATTAACCTACCAGCATGTCTTTGGAGTGTGAGAGGAAACCCAGGCAGGCACAGGGAGAACATGCAAACTCCAGGCAGGTGGTGCCATGGTTGGGATACAAACCAGCCATGGTTGGGATACAAACCAATGACCCTAGTACTGCCAGGCGGAAGTGCTAACCATTTAGACACTGTATTGATATTTTTTTTGCCGTGTCGTGAGGTACAGTATCAAAGGGTATGATGGCACATACAGTTTCTGGGAAAAAGTCATCTGATAAGCATACTGTAAGTGCAGTCGATATGGTCAACTGACCAAAAGAGACAAAAGGACATTGTGCAGTTTTGTGACCCAGAATAAGAAAACAACTGCTGCAAAAGTGACTGCCGAGCTCAATCTCAGTATTCCAAAGCCCCTGTCTACAAAAACTGTGTAGAGGGAATTCCATAAGCAAAACATTCATGGGCGAGCTGCAATTGCCAAACCACTGGTGACTGACAATAATACTCAGAAGAAGAAAGAGTGGTGCAACAACCATAAATTGTGGACAATCAATCAGTGGAAGACTGTAATATGGTCCTATGAATCAAGCTTCACACTGTTCCCAGCCACCAAAATGTGTTTACGTGTTGCCAACACCATTCCAAGCTGTCTTGGCAGCCATATCTTTGTATTCTGCAGGCCCCATTATCTCATCGAAAGGTAAAGTCACTGCCAGCAAATATGTACAATTTTTGCCGACCCTGTGCACCCTATGGTGCACACATTGTTTCCCAAAGACAGCGCCATTTATCAAGATGATAATGCTCCAATTCACACAGCTGGTGTAGTCAAATCGTGGATTCATGAGCATGTAGACAAAGTCTCGTACCTTCCCTGGGCCCACAGTTCCTAGACTTCAATAACATAGAGCCACTATGGTCAATATGGAAAACAAGGTTTTGGCTCATTTTCTGACTTCGGCATCTCTGTGAGAACTGGAACAATTTTTGCATGAAGAGTGATATCAGAATCCATTATCCACCATCCAAGACTTACGTTTGTCATTTCCCAGAAGAATTGAGGCTTACATGCCAAAGGTGGTCCAACACCATATTCAGGAACAATTTATTTCTTATACCAGGTGTTTCCATAATTTTGTCCAACCGCTGTATTTCCCATTGCTCTGTTATCCTTTCCATATTATGTACTCTTTTTTTATCCCCATTAAGTTTCAAGTCCTTTTTTTAATGTTTTGGCAGGTTGCAGCTGACACTGTACTGCTCTGGTCACAGTATGTAAAAGAAAAAAAACTGTAAAAATATAAAAGAAAAACATTAGAAAAAAAGTATTACTATTATTATTATTATTAGTTTTTTACATACTTTCAGCAGTCAGTTTCCCTGATCACTGCCACACAAGCTGAGCATTCAGCCCACCCCCCCCCCCCCAATGGAATACAGCAGTGATCAATCAAGTAAATGCTCTATTGGGCTAGATGTTCACAAAAAGTGCGTAATGGAAAAAATAAGCAGCTATACTAAATATATACAAAAACAGATGAATGGTGAATGATAGTTAACATGTAATAAGGTGAAAAATGCCATAAAAAAGAGCTAAAAATCTTTATTCTAACATTTAAAATAATGCACCAGTGACTTCAACAGGTGTACAAATCTATCATGCTCCTCCACCTTCAGGCATGCACGCACACCTTAACAGCTGACCCACAGAAAATATAGGTCAACATGCGCTCAATATGAACCCACCAGGGGCAGACTGACAACTCATGGGGCCCCCGGGCAATAGGGGATCATGGGGCCCCTGTGTCCTTGCCCAAACGCAAAAAAGCCTATGAAAAAGGTACCAGGGGCATCTCATGGGGCCCCCTACTGACCCCGGGCCCTCAGGCAGTGCCCGAGTTTCCAAATGGTCAGTCTGCCCCTGGAATCCACTGTATCCTCTGCTTCTGCAAGTCTCTCCAGGCACACTCAGGAACAACCCTTTAGAACCCCACTCCAATGGGTACTGTAGGTGCTCAAAAGATAAGGAACTCCTCATAGTGTAGCAAGGCTTTAGTACCATAAAATTGTATAAAAATGTCACTCTCATAGATGCAGGGTTCACAGAACCCATTACAAGCATTTAAGGGAAAAACAGGAAGAAAGCAAATGGCGGCTAATGCCCTTACCAGAAAAAGACATCATAAGCTTCCATCCTAGACATTGTCATGAGTCACATGACTTGTTCAGGGATAGGAAGCGAGTTATACACTTTGACTTATATAGGCAATGACAATTAATATGTAAACCAATGCAAGAGCCATTTGTGTGTAGCCCAACCAATATACTTTGTAGGGAAAGGGTATATCCACATTAAGTTATTACAAACTGTTAAAAATAGCAGTAGGCATTTTTGTGTACTTAACAGGAAAAGGAAATATAGATATTAGATGGCAAAAATTCTAGACAAAAAATATTAAAAACTAATACACAATAGCAGCAACCATCTTAGTGTGGACCTACCACTCTAATGTATAAGAACAAAAAGTGCAGATATTATGTCTCATGACGCTAGGCTATAATTATCAAAACTCATCCTGAATCAATCATCATTCAGATGATCAATATAAAAAAGGTCAAAGATGTAATATAAGACTGAAGAAGTGGCTAAATAAGCCACATAAATATAGATATATAAGCTAAAAACTGATGAATAAATATCACATAAAAATGGATAAATAAAACTGACACATATAAGGAAATAAATACATAAGTAGTTGCAATAATTAAAAAAAAAATAGTAAAAGCAGGTATAACAGATCCCTCTAATGGCAATTAATGGTACTACTCCAAAAAATTGCTCTTATACTCAAATACTCTACGTAATGCAACCTAAAGTGTACCTAGAATGAGCTAGAACCAGAGATAGCAACTCGCTAAAGTAATAGATAAAAATAGTACAAAAGCTCCCTAATAGTCACTGATAAAACAATTAAGGTCAAATTCAATGCTATGCCCCAGAGGTACTAAAGTTTGCATATCAAAATTTTGACTCGACTTGACTCAAAGCATGGATTTTGTTACTCCTCCTCTAGTGAGGCTTTTATTTTTCTACACTCCAAAAAATCAAGGAGGATGGATCTTTATTGTGATGTGTAGTGAAGTGGTTAGAAATACTATTTTCCTGAAAATCTTTCTTGATGTCAAATTCGATGTTAATTCCCAGAGGTGCTAACGTTTGCATATCAAAATATCGATTTTGACTCGACTTGACTCAAAGCATGGATTTGTTACTCCCCGTATAGTGGGGCTTTTATTTTTATGCACTCCAAAAAATCAAGGAGGATGGATCTTTATTGTGATGTGTAGCAAAGCAGTTAGAAATACTATGTTTCTTAAAATCTTTCTTGATGTTGTGTGTGTTCTCTTAACCTTTTCCGAAGGTGTCTTAGTTCTTCCAATGTACTGTAAGCCGAATGAACACTGGAGGGCATAAACAACCCCTTCTGTCCTGCAAGTGATAAAATCATTAATTTTATATTCAATTCCTGTGCTATGTGAGAAAAAGTTTCCCTTCTCATATTCTCTCTCTTCATCTCAACACAAGCATAACACCTTTTTCAAGGAAAGAACCCATTTTTATCAAAGAAGGAGATATATTTTTTAACCACTTGTCAACTGTGCTATAGCTGAATGACGGCTACAGCGAGGTTGTCCAGTTTTGGGAGGGCATCATATGACGTCCCCCCAGAATGAGCCTTTCTGCGTACCCCCAGGGGCGCCCACCTGGCGATCTCCATGATCATGTGATGTGGTAAAAGGCCAATCACAGCAGCCTTTTACCACATGATCAGCTGTGTCCAATGACACAGCAGATCACCAGATAAATACAGTTGCTGGTTATCTGCTGCACTTTCCTCACGCTGTCACAGCGTGAGGAAAGTACTTCTGAGAACCGGCAATTGTCAACGAACAGATCGGCACTGATGATCAGGGAACTGATGACCAGGACACTGATGATCAGCACCCAGCAGTGTGCCCACCTGTGCCCATCAGTGCCACTCACCTGTGTCCAGCAGTGCCCCCCATCAGTGCACATCAGTGAAAGAGAAACATTACCTGTTTCCAAAATTTTATTACAGAAACAATGAAACTTTTTTTTTACAAATTTTTTGCCCTTTTTTTGTTTATAGCTCAAAAAATAAAACAACCAGAGGTGATTAAATACCACCAAGAGAAAGCTCTATTAGTGTGAAAAAATTATAAAAATTTCATATGGGTGCAGTGTTGCATGACCGCGCAATTGTCAGTCAAAGTTCTACGGCGCTGAAAGCTGAAAATTGGCCGGGGCAGGAAGGGGGTATAAGTGCCTGGTAGGCAAGTGGTTAAGGGGAGAATCCACCACATTCTTTGCTATCATGTCTCTTATGGTTGGTGCTCTACTCTATGTATATTTAGGATGTTAAGGTAAAGTTCCCTTCAAATGCCTACCTGTTCTCAATACTGGCCAATTTTTCTTGAAGATCTTCTCAATTTTCTTATGTTGACAATTGTAATATAGAATGATTGGTGCTTGTTCTGGTAACTCTTTTCACTCTATCTTCAATCAATAACCTTTGATCCAGGTTCCCAACTTCCCTAGTCTTTTCCATAATAGAGGTCTCTTGATAACCTTAATTAATAAAACAATGGCCTATATTTCATCAATTTCGTACAATTTCATCTTAAACAAATAAATTGACGTTTAGGTATATTTATCAACCATGGTGCATAGTGGCAGCTGTCGAAAGAGATATATGCATTGCGATCCACCATTTTAAAGAAAGTTTTAGTTGAAAACCTTCCATCTTAAAAACAAATCTCTAAATCCAAGAAATTAATTCTAACACAATCACATTCCCAAGAAAAGTGGATATTTCTATCCTGATTCAAATTAATCAAATAGAATTACAAGCTTTTCAGATCTTCTTCCCATAAGATCAAGATCAATATAAGTGCTTCATTGATGATGAGGTGATCTTATGGGAAGGAGATCTGAGAATCTTGGAAGTCTATTTGATTAGTTTGAATCACAATGAAAGAAATATCTGCTTTAATTGGGTATGTGATCCTGTTAGGAACCCTGTATCTATGTCAGAAGTTAATTAGGGTGTTACCATAGGGTGTCACTATGGGAACCAGAACCATTGAATATGTGCCACATCCTAGGATCAAATATATTCTGAAGAAATGTGTAGTATGGACTTTATAGGCACATAACCTCACAATAGAAATGTATTTAAATTACTTTCTTTATTACAATCTTAATGGTTAAAAACAAGAAAAGAGGTTTCTACAAGTAAGCACAACAATAAATGGCTCAACATTACTAATCATGATAGCACCAAATCATAGTTGAATCAAAAGTAACATTGGAAAAGGTTACCCCCATAGGTAGTTGCAGATTAAATTATAAATGCCACATGGGCTACCAAGTTATGATGATGAATAATTGGTCCAGCTAGGGGATATTTCGATTCCAGTAAATTAATTGCTCAACATGCTTTGCGACAATAAGTTTCTTCCTCAGGAGCTAATTAGGTACATGTAGTAAGAAAACAGACATATTGCTTTAATCATTAACATACAAACAATAGTCAATCATGAAAGGGCATT